>NC_046633.1:14509868-14815095 GCF_900324485.2 Mastacembelus armatus | reverse complement strand
CGTTACCTATTAGCCATAACTTTGCGGTTATCATCACCTTTTAAGTTATGTTTAGTAGCAGGTTCTCTTGGTGTTTTCAAACCCGATTTTAAAGGGGTAATGATCTTTCAAATCTGAGTCTTTCAAATTTGAATTAAATAGGATACAAATGCAGTCATTATTTTTAATTTTTTTCTTTATTTTTTCTCAGGCTTTAGTTCAACTATTTGAGGTGGTGACTCTTTGGGCTTAGATCCAAGATCAAAACTAGCAAAAGTATGAAACGTAGGAAAGTACTCTGCCAATCTCACTGTGCATAACTAAATATTTATATGATGAGGATATTTGTATTTGGGTTGTCCAAGCCACTAAAAGTGGAGTCTGAAATCCGATGACCCCTTCAGTTCCTTATTTTACTGTTTTATGAACTGCACAGATAAAGTAAATATATAGTATAAACACAAGACGCATCACAGGATTGTCACAATGTCAATAAATGATGTAACCACAGTGAACTTGTATAAATTGTTGTACCCCGTCACACAAAATGTGTTCAACAATAAAAAGAGGGCCTGTCAAATAGAGTGCTGCCCTCAACCCACAAAGAATAACACTCACTCGTCTAGTGGTTAGTGTGACGTGTTTGTTTGATTGGCACCTGACAAATATTTAAGTAAGAACTAGATTGAGCAAGCGGTGCAGTTTAATGTATAACAGGTTTGGAATTTGTAAGTCAAATGCTAAAACAATGGCACCAACATATTATCTTCATTCTTCATTCAAATCATTTTTAGGAATGATATAGGTTTTGCATTATTATAGCACACCTAAAGACTAAAGATGAAAGATGAAGCCAGTGACTCATTCTGAACATGATTATATGTTTATTGAAGACCTTTCTTTATCTTGGCAGTGCACCTGTGATAGGCAATGCACTGGAATACATCAGCTCCAGGGCTCATAATGCACTGGGAGACTTCTATTTTAAAAGCCAAGAGCTGCTGATTCAAATCAAGTGAAACCACAGAGAAGTGGTGACTTCCTCCATGGAAAACAGCAGTGGTAGCAAACAGGACATGCCACCCCTGACCCACTTCTAAATCACTTTGGCTTGCCCCGCGAAACACTGTGGAATCGGAATTGTGTGAACTAGCAAAAGAGGCAAAAGAACAACTTGGAACAAAGGAAACAGCTGAAACCCCTCTGGTTCTTTTGGAAGAACTGATGAGCAAGGCTTAATGGCAAAAAGACTAAAAATACAAACAGCCAAGAGACACTTCCCCACAGACAACCCAAGCCAAGCAAGTTTACAGAAACCCAGTCACCTTCCCTTGTCTCAAAGTTGTAAAATATTCTAGTCATCACTAGGATCATTATCCTGGATACAGCAGGGGCAGGACTGCCAACACTGCAAAGAAAATATAGCACTGGTCTGAATGTGTGTAAGTATGCCTTCATGCATTGTGGATCTCAGAAAAGGCTGCACATTACACAGGACTGAACAGGCTACTGACCTACCTTCATTGTCTCTTTGCCAATTAACTGGATGCCTGCATGTGACCTTAAGGTCACATCTGGTTCAGTGATCATAGTGAGAACAGCTTCAAAATGGTAAAACCACAGTTTAAAGTTCTCTTTCCAAGACCAATCTGTAAAACGCTGTGGGTTATGAAAGCACAAAAACTCTGCCAAGTCTGACAAGCCACAGGTGAAAGGCAACATGCAACTGCAGAAAAAAGGGACATACAAAAGCATTATTGCTCATTTTGTCCATCTTATGCCCCCCATCCACCAACCAGCACACACAAACATCCAATTGTGCCCTCTTGTGATAGTGCAAAACCCTCTAAAATCTACATCTGGCAGAGACTGAGGTTGTTTGTGGAGAATAGAAAGGGAGGGGGCATTTCCTGAGGAAGCAGCTGGCTGCCTGCAGGGGCACAGAGCTGCAGGATTATAGTGATGTAAAGGTGAATGTTGCACAGACCACAATGTACAGAGTACGGCAGAACAGGGGTAGTATCCTTTTAAAAACCTCAAAGCTCATGTGGTGCAGTAGTTGAAGAGTACCAGGGCAGGAGCTGACATACAGATTACCTATCAGGGTGGGAACACATGCTCTGTGCCCTTGATGTTAAACTGGCCTAATTTTTAGCCTACATTTCACCATGTTCAGCTGCATGGGATGTTATACAGAAGGAGCAGAGTAGTAACAGAATAGTTCCTCCTCTATATGTGACACTTAACCAAATAGGTAGATGCCATAACTTATCATGCTAAATTCAATAAAATGTGATATTTTAATGCAACATGGAAAATCGTGCAGAAACGTTTGTTTTTGAGTAACTATCACTACTGACAGTGTATTGTTCACTCTGTTGTTTAACTTGAGGACCTAAAGCATTGCTTCTTGTCCTTTAGCAATAGACAGGCAGGATGAGATCATCCCTGAGCATCCAAACAACAGCAATATTCGGTGTAGTCCACAAGACAAGCGATGCATACAGAAGACCCTAGCCCGTCACTCTCCAAAGTCCACAAATCAGAGAAGCAACACCGCCAGGGAGGAGTCCAAGGCGGCACTGGTGAGAGAAAGAATTTTCACACATCTTATCACTTACACAAAACAACAAATTCAAGCAATCCCCTCTGCAGCACATGACTCAGCTTCAGCAGGTGTTTTACATTAAGGTTTTATAGTTCCAAAGCCACAGGCATAACAGTCAGGTTATAAATTGTACAAATTAGTTATTTACAGGCCATAAGATTTAATTGAGGTCTGGTGAAATAAAGTACAGGTGCACACTGGCATCAACATACATTCTGCTGTTGTAATATTGGCAAAAGCAGGATCATAATATCCTAATTAATCAGTAACAGGCTGGTTTCTCACAACATTTTAGTGCATTCATGTAACACAAGAATGTGTTACATGAATGCACAGCAATGCCACAGTCTCCCACATACAGAATTTATTAGGGCTGCCCATCCATGTACGTTGGTTTTCGATATTTATGTTCTAATTTTTCAATGATACATTCACAAGTAGTGGTTGGTTTGTAAAGTCAATGCTGCCAACTCTCAGTACTTTTGTACAGTTATATGCACAAACTATATTAGGGTGTGACAGATTCAGACCTATGTGATGCTGAATTTAGGCATCACCTTACAATAGCACTTTGACTTATATTTTAGCAGATAAAGGTTTTCTCCAGCACAGTGACTATAATGTCCTCAGGTTCTAAACAACAAATAAACAGTTTGCCTGGTATGTATTTTTATTTAGTGTATATATTAATTTAGAAATTTATTTTTTTAATGTAAAGTGTTACAGTTGAGTGCATCAGTTTTCTCATGACTTTCTTCTGCATTGTGAAAATGATTACAAATTTTTCTGCTGATGTGTATAAAAATCAAATCAAAGGCAATTTCTCCTACAGGCTCCATGTCGTGCTGAACTACAAAGGGCACTGGACAGATTGGCATCAAATACCCGCACACATGACGATCTCTTCACAATCCCCATACCCAACTGTGACAAGAATGGAGATTTCCATGCTAAACAGGTTTGTGACTTCGAACCCACAATCTTTATGATCATTACTAAACTATTGAGCAGACCACTATTTGGCCATGTGCACTGGTAAACTGTGAATCTCGATTACTAAGCGAATACACATAAAAATGCTTATCTTCATACTTGAAACTGTTCTTTTCGAACTACTTCAGCAATCTGGCCCAAACACACAAAACATGCCTCTGGTTGATGAAATACTGTCATACTAGTTCAAGATAAAACAAAAAAATGTCTCCAAGCAGACTGTTGAGCTAATGCCAAGACCTTATTTTTCTAAGCTTATTTGAAAAGTGATTTACTTTTAGAAATCAAGAGCTGAACTGTGTGTATAAAGTGGTTTCTCCTAAACTGTTTGACAATAATCACCCCACTGCTCTGATGGATGCAATTAGCGTTTGGATGCAGTTACTCTGTTCATTATTCTGCCTTTGTGAGATTGTGCAACTATGCAGATAAGAGCGAGAGAATCAGAGAACATAAAACACAGATAAGACCGCTCTAAGCTGTATATGCATTCAAAGCAGCAGACGCAGAGTCAGTGATAAAAGAAAAGCTCTGCTATGGCACCAGTCATCAAGTCTGAGTTATGGTGATTGTGTAACATGGTTAAAGTATCTCTGCCTGTCTAGATTCACTGGCATCTGTTTACTGTTTAACCAAAACGGCACTGTGATTAAAACAATTGAGAAGTAAAGCACCAGTCATTGGGGACAACTGGGAATCATTTCATGGCAGGGTGGCTCTAAGATTGTTAACTGGTCTTAGAGGTTTTTTGAAACTGTAAATCAAAAAGTACAAAACATTGCAATAAATTCTGTATTGCAGGAAATGTTAAAAACTCATACAAAAAATCTTATTTGACTCAACTAATTCAATGACTTGTAATACTTCTCACTGTTAAAGAAACTTTAAGTGCCAACCTTACCTTAGAGTCTTATTCCATTTTGGGCTAGGTAAAATGTGAGCTTAATGTGGTCTGGTGCTAAAATATTATTTCATATCACAAACTCCAACTATTTTCATCATTTATTGGGGCAACCATCTTGTGACTACTTTTGCAACCAGATTTTGTGCTGTAGTGACCAGAAGTGAAGCCGTGGCATCAGGGCACGAACTAAACCAGCAATCATTCAAAATCAGTGTTCGTAGTACCACATTACAAAAGTAATGCTACTATAGTAATCTATTACTTATTTGCTGTAACACTGTAACATAATGCATTACTAATAAAATTTTTAACAATGTTAAAACAGTTACAATCTTAGTAATGCATGTTACAATACATTTTAACTTAAAATTTAGGTGTGTGTTTTTTTAAAGAATTTACTGACACTGCTAGAACATTCTGACACCAGAGAAAAAATTCCACAGGTAAAACATCATGTCTATTTCCAGGCTAGAATTTGATGGTTGAGATGACAGCATAGAGGGATACTGCCATTATTTTCAGTTTGTCAGAGAAAACGACAAGAACGTAATAATCACATACAATCTGTGTGCAGAAGGAACTCCCTACATCAAGAAATAGCACAACTTCCACTGGATGTATAATGGATGAATAAACTACATGGTAGCATTTTAGAATGCCTAGTCATACTTCTGTGGTTATTTTAATGAAAGTAACTCCAAAGGACACAAAGGCAGTGTAACGCATTACAATTTAGAGACAGTAATATTGTAATGTTACAATTACTTTCAAATGACAGTAACTAGTAATGTAAAGTGTATTACATTTTGGACATAACTTGCCCCACATTGTTTGACATACACTTATTTTTATATCATCAGATAACTTCTTAAAAATTCAATTCAATTCAATTGAGATAGCGCCAAATCACACAAAAAAAATCGCCAAGGCACTTTACACTGTAAGGTCACAAAGTTACAGTTCTTAAGAGAAAACCTAACAAATTCCTCTTGAGCAAGCACTTGGAAATCACCTTTGAGAAATATTGATTTTGATTTATACTTTTACATCTGCTAATTCTGTAAACACAAGACTAAAATACTTCACTTTAAAAAAACAGACATTAAAAAAGGTATTTACAAATTTACACAAACACAGAGAAACATTATCTTCATTTTGAGTGATGTTTCTGGCCACCTACTGAATATAAATCTAATATTCACTCTCTTTTAGTACTCTCCATCAACTCCTGGGGGAAATGGCTCTTTATTGTAGTTACTAAATGCTCTGCTAGGTTCGCCAGCTAGTCACTAACATACTGAGTGGCAATGAGTCTAACATTAGCTGCTGATAAGTTAGGGCAGAGGGGGTTTAGGGGTTTTTTTGATGAAAACATCTACCTGTGTATTGTGGCTGTGGTTGATGAGATGAGTGAATGTGAACGAAGCCTCTTATTACAGGGTTTAAAAAATGCTTTAGAGCTCTGCAAAGCTGATGGGAACTGCAGATTTTGGGTGATAATTCTTTGTGGGTTCATCAGTATAAATTACTCTTTTCACACTACTACAGTCCTTTGACTCATTGTTCATATAAAAACGGAGTAGAGCAACTTTATTATTTGTACCTGTGGATAAAGAAGCCTTTAAAAGTTTCAAATATTTTATTTATCTTTGCGCTGACAGTGTCATCCTGCACGTGATGGTCAGCGGGGCAAGTGCTGGTGTGTGGATCAGAAGACAGGCATGAGGCTGCCGGGACCGCTGGAGCTGCGAGGGGATCTGGACTGCCACCAGTTAATGAGTGGCATCCTGAGGGACTGAAGAATGAGGCATGGCAGTGTGTATAGGACCAGCTGAAATCTACTGGTGCTTTATAGTAGAACTACATGTGGAAAGGATTTTACCCTAAAGTCCTGTTTCACCTGAGGCCAATGGTACTTGAGCTTGCGCAACAAAAAGGAAACCCTTGAATGGAGTTCTTCTGCTATTTCTTTCTGTGTGTGAGAGTATTTGATCTCTGAGTCTTTTGAGCACTTGTTCATTGTTGTTTCTACTATATAAAGTGACTCTTCTTTAGACACACATGCTTCACAGTAACAGGTGGCAGAAAAAAACCCCTTTGTTACAGAGCAAATTGTGTTGGTTTCTTTAGTCTAACTTCAGTGTAGTATTCTTGAAGAGAGACAGGAAAAATTCATCAATCCCAGCAGGCAGAGATAAAACAAGAGCTGTAAGCTCTTGATTAATAATTC
Organism: Mastacembelus armatus; assembly: GCF_900324485.2. NCBI lineage: Eukaryota > Metazoa > Chordata > Actinopteri > Synbranchiformes > Mastacembelidae > Mastacembelus > Mastacembelus armatus. The sequence continues at coordinate 14,808,381 of NC_046633.1, read as the reverse complement.
TTTCTGGAGTAATACATCAGTTGGAATTACCAGGACAATCCAGAAAGATTCTCATTTAAAAGATTATGTACTAGTTTAATGTACAATCTACATAATTCGCTGTGATGTGATATTTATTTTACTGTCCCATATGCCGTAACCCCCCAGTCTGATAAGCAGGTTAAAACAAACCATAAAATGTATTTGCAAACTCAAAGTCTATTTCAGTGTCAACACTAGCAATAAAAGATTATAGATGAAATGGAAAAAGAACCAGGGTAAGAAAGTAATGCAACAACCCAATGCCTTGAGGTACCAAATAATTTGTCGTAGCTTTGCAAAACATTGATACCAAAGTGAAAAGTGAAATTTATTTGAAAAACCGTATCTCTGAAAGCCCACAATAGATTTGTTTCATCGCCACAAGGTTAACTGCATCTCCCTGTCTTTGCTGGTGAGCATTCTCTAGCATTGTGGTCCAGGGCTGGCAGCTTAGCTCTACTAGATACTCTGTGCATTACTGATAGGATAATCTTATATCTGCAGCTGGTGCCAGCGTGACTCTCATGTTATGCTTCAACATATAGGATTTGTCTCCAAACAGACTGCTTGGCAGATCTTTAGTGGTGCTATATACTGACTGTGCCAAAAATACAAAACAAAAATATGCTTCTGCACTTTTGGGCATTATTTAGGATTGGAACAGAAGGCTGGGATTGCAAGAAAGGGCGCAATTAGTATCAGCAAGTGTGAGTTTCACCTAAATGCGTTTCCGGCACTAGCAATTGACGAAAGCTTTCCATGAGTCTTTTCATGTTATTGTCAAAACATCCCACATTAGCTTTGCACTATCACTGCAGCTGACAGGCTGAATGTTTCATTAGCCAGTGTTGGGTATTGCAGATATGATTTGTTTTAAATATAAAAACAGAGTTTAAAAACTTTTTTAACAGTTAAGCTCCTGGAATTCCTGCAACTTCTAGTTTATATGAAGCTTTGAATAGAGGGCTCTGGTGTAGTGATACAGTATATAGCATAATGATCACAGGAACACCAGAATTTCCTTTGTGAATCTGACAATGCTATTTATCATCAGAGCATCTGTAGGTTCTCATATTAATAATAAAAAGAGTGCATTACCACTGCAAGTGACATACCTGCTCATGAAATATTTTATATACCATAGACAAGGCTAGTCATATTCATTTAATAATTTTATTGTATTGATGGTGTGCATAATTAGTTCAGGGCAGAGAAACAGGTTTAAGCTAATGCTGGTGTTTGTCCTCACCAGATACCGACAGCCTGTTATATCTGTTTGATGAGACATTTTGGTTATTACTGACTCAAGAAAAGCTTAATCTTGTGTGGATGGATGCTCATTATTGGTGTTGGTCTAATGTTGTGCATGATTTTGCTGGAGAAGAGGGACAAAGAGCCTTAGTAAGTCCAGTAAAAGAGTCAAATCACACAGAACAGCATTTATGTCAACTTAACTAATCACTGGTGTGTAGATTACAGTGCTGTAATACCATATATGTTGAAAATAAAAAAAAAATGTACGTACAATTACAGCTACAGCCATTCAACAGATTTTTGGCTCTTATTGTTTTCTATGCCTCCACACTGATGTTACCTCACCATCTGTTAAGCTTTAAACATGACTCTTTAAGCACAATATTAAAGGCAGGTTTATTCAACTCTACAAGGAAATAACAAATGTGCCATGAAAACTATTTGTATTTTTATTAGTATTTTTATTTTGTTGAATGTTAAATTTGGTTTAGCGTTTCTAAAATTAAGTAAATTATGCATATAAATAGAATCTAAAAAAGAAAAAAATATAATTTTTGTGCTTTTCTTATTGGTTTATTGTATAAGGTAGTGGAATATTAGTAAAATATAACATTAGAAATTAAAAGTAGTTGCCCAGTGATCTAAAATCAACTAACACCTGTTATGGACCTGCTCATTCCTAAAAACCTGACAAAATGTAGTTACTTGTTAGGCTGAGGTTGTCCCTGATATATCTTCACTGTGTTCTGAAAGTACTTCAAGGTAAGAGGATGAATTTATGGACAGTTACAATCTTTCTATTATTTGTGCACATAATAATTGAAGGGTTTATTTTTTCTCTTCTATGATTTCACTACAAAGCTTAGAAGTTGAAAAGTTAAAATTAAAATACAGGGAATAACCATCCATTTTCTATAAATTCACAGCCTGTAATGTTTAATTGTAATAACAGTTCTCTGTGTTGGCATAGTCATTTTGTCATATGTACAATAATATCAATCAGAAGTCCACATTTCTGAGACCCACTTCCTTATAAAATTACATATTGTGAGGAATCTAATCCAGTGAAGCCAGTGATGACTTTAGAAAGTTTTTTGTAAACAGTGTGTTGTCGGCTGATGGCTAGTTTCAGAGACAATTAAAGCACTAAAGATGAAATGTATACAAAGTTATTTTACCAAAATATATACAGACAAAAGATAGTTTAGCTGGAGAACTATTTGTAAAGCTTAGAAATATCAAAAAATTTCCAGACTACAAAGTATGTGGAGACATCAATACTCTACACGCACACAAAAAAGTTCCAGCAAAATCAAAATCTTATCATTCATCAACTAATGAAGTGTTACTAAGCACATTTAAACACATTTCTCTGTTTAATGGTCTTAATCGTTGAAAGAGATGGCAAATGGTTTTGGCTTTGATTTTTTAAAGACCTAATTACATAAACTGTGTATTTAAGCTACAGTACATTGCTTGATCTTTAACTTTGCTGTACTGAACTGTACTTGCATTTTTTGAGAATAGACTGTTCCTGTTTGCCTTTGATATTATTTGTTAATCTGTAGAACAAATGAAGTCATATTTGCATGCATACAAATGGACTGGGTTTGGAAACAGCTAAGGTCTTGTGTATCTGTTCCAGAACAGGACCACTGTGCACAAATGTTGAACTGATCAAAGAACTAAAATATAGATGAAAAATCTGTTACATTATATAGGTTTAATTGATAAAAATGTAGACATTGCAATACAACAATTAAAACACTTCAGAAACTACAATGTTTGTACTGTAGTTATTTGAAGTGGCAGCAATATTAGTACTATTTTTAACTCATTACAGATATGTCGGGACCAGCTGATGATTTGTTGTGACTTCAGCATGCTGAGAAATATGTTTTGAAAAGATCGGTTTGGATTGACGTTCAATATGCTTGAAAAAATATAGCTTGTATCAAAGAGGCTTGCACAAAAACATAAACGTAAATGAAGAATTAACAGCCATACTAGTCGTTAGTTTTAATTAATTTACTATCAATAGTGCCCATATCAAATGCAACCTCTGTTAATGTGTAAGAGTTCAGTTCAGTTCTGAGATTAAAAGGCTAACCTTTTAGGCGTTCAAGTCTTATTTGTTCAACCTTAATTTTGATATTGTTAATAAATTTGGGATATAGTTATTTCTAATGCAAACTTATCTGTCAGCAAAACTTTTTGTTTAAAACATACTGGTGTTTGATAAGTTTATTTTTAAATTGTAAAATTTTCCATGACAAATCTTGGACACAACAAATCTCATAAATTAAAGAGCCATCTCTAACTGCTCAAATATTGATGTTTAATTCAATAATATTGGTCAAGCTCTATTAGTAGTAGCAGTAGTAATAACAGTAGTGTTATTAGAGGAAGCAGTGATATATGATGATTTCTTAATGATTACAGGCAATTTGTTAAGTAAGTGAAGTAAAACATTGTTCACCTTCCAAAGTAGTCAAAAGCACTGCCTGAACCTGTTTTGAAGAGGTTTACAAGATTAAGAACTGGGTCTGAAACTGCTTTACAGATTTTCCCCATTGATTTAAAATGGGCCCTGTTCTGCCTCTGTGCATCCACAGTCCCACAGTTGTTCCTGAGAAGCCCTGTGTCCATTTCTGTGTTAAGCCTATGCAGTAGCATACAGTGGGTCTGTGACCTTGTACCTCCAAATATGCTCCATCCCAGCTGGTTAGCCCTCCTGCCCAGGCCTTGTGTGGAATCTGCCTCCCGTCCTATCCATACAGCTGTCTGGTCATTGCCAGGCGAATGTAAAGAAGATCAAACACCAACTGGAGGTGAGATCACAACACTGGCATATTATACAAAGGTGCAGGTCAAGCATAAATAAAATAAGCTCTCAAGAGTGCAGTGTAAACAGAAAGAAATGGGCTCACAATAAACACAATAAATTAGCAAATCCAAAACAAGTAGGCTACTATTCAGGTTGAACAGACAGAGGTGTAGGCCAAATCCTGCAGGCTTTAGATTGTTATCTTTAGAGAGCAAACTATCACAACTATTGACCAAGGCGGCTCTCAAACAATGTGAACAAGAATGCCAAGTATTTCAGTTCTAACAAGAAGGAGCAGTGAACAGGGCAACCTTTTCTCAAAAGCTTAGTGGTCTGTGAAGAGTCTACAGTGGAACTTATGGTATGGTGACATAACAAATGATCTCAGCATTATATTCATATTATTGCCTGAAATTAAACCTTGGAAAGAATAGGTGGAAATTGCAGAGCATGTCTGCAATTAAAGGGCACATTATTGATAGAAAGTAATGTATTTGGAGTTGAGTTGAGTTGAGAACAGCATTTTCCTTCTATACAATAGAGGAGTGAACAAGACGCACAATTTCAAGATAATGCTCTGTAGGTAAAATATGACATTTTATTTAGCAGGTTCGCTGGTTTGCCTTTTCTCTGAATGGCTTTCCTTGAGGATAAAGATGTTCTGCTGTCGTATGAATAAGCGAGAGCTGCAGCAGTGACAGCTGAGGGCGATGAGCATCAGCATCGTGGCAAGGCACAGCTGTAATGAGGAGAGGGTGGGGGTGCAATTCTGGAAGATTCTGCAGGATTATTACGAGTGGACCCCATTTCATGCGTTTATTGTGGGGACTGCTCTCTGAGCTAGGTGCGCAGCCTTCCCTGTCAACGCCACAGTCACACTTTTGTGGGGACTAAATGCTTTAGGGTGAGTTTTCTTTATATATTCCTACTTGTCCCGATCACAATCTGTTGGCATTTGTCTATCTGTGGGTGTGTTGTATTGATTTGACGCTGCATGCTTAATACCTCAGCGATGGCATTATCTTTTCACTGAAGTAGCTAAGCTTTCGAACCAGCTAGCTAACGCTGCAGGTTATTTAACTTAACTGACGCCAGCTACGATGGTAAGCGTCGCTAGCCACACGCATCCAACAACTGTCATAACAGGATAATAAAGCTGGAGTTAATTTTAATTACATGTATCGTTGGCATCTGCAGCAGACTGGCTATTCCATTGTTAGCCAAGAAGAAACAGCGAATGACTGCAGCTACAGCTAGCTACAGCTAGCTACAGTACTACTAGTTAGATTAACGCTAGCTTGATAGCTAACGTTAAGTTAGCTAACTAACATTAACGTTACAGCGTTAGCGCCGGTGAACGGTGAGCCCTGGTTAGTCGTAACACCAGCTAACGGTGCTCTTTCACCTAGTGCCACATTAAGGAAGTCATAACTTCACTGGCATTCAACAAGTAAAGACATAAACGTTATGAATGACATTTGCTTACATGAAATGGCTTGCGTGAAGCGTTAGTTACCAGTCTCCGGTAGCTCAATGCTAACTCCGAGCTAACGTTGATGCTAGGCTGCGTTACCAAGCGACGTTGTCTGATAGTCATTATCGGCACGATTGTTTTGTGTTATGTATGAACCACACGGTTTGCTACATCAAACGATATAAAATGTGTTTATTACAGAGCCAATGACTGGAATGGACTGATACCAGCCTCTCGCTTCAAAGATGTCAAGTAAGGAACGGGGGGTGCTATGGCTAGTTGTAATATCAAGCCCTTTGGTCATGATGTCATGAAAATGCATATTAAAAAAAAAAAAAGACCTGCTGTTTCCATAAATACACGTGTAGCAATATAATCATAATCCTGCAATGTCATTAACAGAGATATTCAATTATATAGATTATATAGATCTTAGTGTATTATTGATGCTTTTATGTATACACAAATACTTTCTAGTAGACATCAGTGGCTAATAATGTAAGCTAAGTTGACACAGACAAAAAAATTAGAAATAATCATTTGGACCTTTTCTCTCACAACAGAAAGACCATCGTATGCCCCTCCCCCTCCCCCTGCCCCTACAACTGTAAGTATTGCTTACTAAGTGTAGCACCAAATATAATCTGGGCATCCCAAGTAAAGCTGATGTTGCTGTTTGGAGTACAGTTTATGCTTTATCAAAAACATATTTTTCAAAGATATCAGCTTTTTTTTGTTGTATCCATAAGCCCTTTTAGTCTAGACTGATGTGCTGATACACCACTGCTTCTGAAAAGATTATTTCCTTATAGCCCCAGCATGAATGCAAGTTTCTTTATTTTGCATTTTCCCAGCTTCTTTCATTGGTTTCTTTATTTTTTTTTGTCTTGGGTTTTATCCCCTCTCCTTCTTTTATGTCATTTCTCATTCGTGTTTCTGTCTCATTTGTTTCCATCAGCAAATGCCCAACACTACCGGTTTTGTGGGGTACAACCCATACAGCCATCTGGCCTACAACAACTACAGACTGGGAGGGAGCCAAAGCAGCAACAGTCGGGTAACGGTATGAATATTAATATAGAGAAAATAATGTGATCAAAAACTGCTAGGCAGACTTAACTGGAGAAATTAAAATCAGTGACAGTTCATGCCCAGTTAAGTTTTATACAACACTTCACAGATCGCTTAGCCAAAGGAAGATACTGCAGAAGCCTCTGTGAGCAGCAGTAGCTTTAGAGCTTTTCACAAGTGTGTTTTTTTCGGTTTTGTTCAGAGCAAATGAAATTAGATGCATCTCGTATTTTACTGTTGAAAGTGCAGATACTGCAAAATAGTCAGTATGAGAAGACTAACTCATTCCATTACTAAGACTGAATCTGAAAAAAAAAAAAAAACGTGTCATTCCAAACTCCCTCTGCTGCCTCCATCACAGTGCAGACTGGCTATGAGTCCATCTGTGTGTATTCAAATACCACCTGCCTTTCAAAGTCTGCATTTCTGACAGCCATGTTAAGTAACCCATGCCATCAGTGTTGCCATGGCATTACAGACTCGCTGCTCGGCATGGCTCTGGCTACTGAGCAGTAATTTAGTCGCTGCATGCAAGCTGTGGTTGGCTGACTCTGATAATAGCATTATGTCTCGCAGTGGGAAAATCTCGGCTTAAGTGAGATTTCTGTATTTTTTTTTTTTTCCACAGTCAGCTCGATTCCATTGTACATTCCTGACTCGTGTGTGGCCTCAAAGTGTCATTAGTCAAATCAGGTCAATTGAAGTGATAATAAAGTTCTTTGACACGTCTTATATTTGACTGCAAGTCTAATTTTTTCACAATATTTTGTGAAATTACATAATCATGCACCTGCACATACGTTCACAAGTTGTACTCTGTCGAGCTTAGTGAGTGTTTAAATGGTTGCCTGATCAGTCAGGAACCATGCCTTAAGGTGAATCTTTTCTTTCTTCATCAGAATTCATCCGGAATTAATATCCCAAAGCCACCCAAGCCTCCCGATAAGCCGTTGATGCCATATATGAGATACAGTCGTAAGGTAAGTACCTAGTGAGCAGCTGCTCCCTTTTGCATCACCATGTGCTCTGTTGGAAGACAGGGATGCTTTGCTTTTAAGATATTCTGTCAGCTCAGAGTAAGTAGGACATACATTTTGTTTCAGACACTTAATAGTTATTTATAAAGGTAGGTGTGGAGCCAAATTAAGCCAGGACTTAGATAGGACAGTTCACATCACAGTGGGATTTATCAACTTGGAGATGGAGCTTAAAGCACACGGCCTCCTCTGGTTTGTGACCTCTCTGCAAAGAGATAACCACTTATAGCCCCTCCAACCCAACCCAACCCCACACCCATGTCTGGTTCTCATCACCAGGTTTGGGATCAAGTAAAAGCCTCCAATCCTGATCTGAAGCTATGGGAAATTGGGAAGATAATCGGTGGCATGTGGAGGGACCTCACTGATGAGGAGAAACAGGATTATTTGAATGACTACGAAGCAGAGAAGGTTGGTTGTTTTACAAGGGGTGTTTATGGGGTATTTCTAATGGGTGATCAGTAGATGTGTCTCCAACAGTTGTGGGTCCCTCCAGTCATCATTCCTTCCTTTCTAACAGTCCTGAGTAAACCTCTTTCCTTATCTTGTCGTAGTTGATAGAAACGAGGGTCCACATGTTGTGTCTGCTTGCCTTCTCTGTTTCTTTGTCATTCCTGTCATTTTCTCCACCATAGATTGAGTATAATGAGAGTATGAAGGCCTATCACAACTCACCAGCCTACCTGGCCTACGTCAACGCAAAAAGCCGTGCTGAGGCAGCTCTGGAAGAGGAGAGCCGCCAGAGGCAGTCCAGGCTGGACAAGGGGGAGCCATACATGAGTATTCAGCCAGCAGAGGATCCTGATGGTAAGGCCACTCAGCTAAATGCTTTGTCTCTCAAGGTTTAGAACACTGTGACAGAACTGTAATTACTGTGGCACAACCATACAAAGCTGCCAGTCCACTCAGACACTGTGTTATCTTTCTTCCTTGTCCTACACTGCAAAAACCATTCGCATTCGTGGTAATGGTACCCTTTAAAAATACTGTTTCTGCTTTAAAGCTGTGAAATGGAACAAAATCTGTCTTTGTTTTGCACAGCTGTTTACTTTTGTAGGTATTCTTGGCAATGGTTTGGTCGTAATTGCAAAATTTACATTCTTTGCTCTGTTGTTTTAAGACTGACGCACATACACGTTAGGCACAAGCCAGAAGACGTTTGAGTTACACCCACCTCAAGGAAATGATGCTTGTCTGGGGTCAGGCTGGGTTGAAGTAGAAGATAATGATGTACAGGAAAACTCCAGATAAAACCATTTAGACCATGCTATTTAGAGACACCCCAAACCATTAAAATTTCAGAGCTGTATCCCAGTGGGTTATGTTCTTAACAGACTGCACATACGTCAGTCATTAAATAAGATTTAGCTGTCTGGGTGGCTGCATATGTGGAGATTTTGCTTTGTTAATGAATAGAGCCTTTAAGAAATTCTTCTCTAAGCTGCTCAAATATATTTGATTCTCCTGTGTTTAGCAGCATGAAAACACACCTAACATCCTTGATAGAGACATAAAGTCAAAAACAAATAATGGATATATCATGCACTGTTATAAAATATATTTATGAGAAGTCTGTGTGATAATTATTTTCAGCAGTAGTAAGCATAAAAACTGAGATAACAATATACATAACACAAAGAAGGTTTGTGTTGGGTATAATGTGATGAGACTGAATTCTGCTTAATTTGTGAGATATGTGAATCTTCCCACCCACTACCATCAGAATGTATTGAATGTATCTCCGTTGATTGTTTCCTGTTGTGGTGTAAGAGCACCTATGTGAACACCTTTGAAACTTTCAACATGGCAGATGGGATTCATTTCTGCTCTCTGGAAAGTTTCGAGAGTGCAAACATGCCGCATAGCAGTGGCAAGTTGAACCGATACACACTGAGAACTCTTGCTGCATCACAGAGATGTTTTGAAAAGTCTCACCACAATAAAACCAAAAAGCAGTGCTACACATGAGTACTGGCAAATGGAAAAATTAAAGGGGAACCACATGATGAATAAATATTCAGGTTGAAAGAATCCTGTCATTGTGAAAAAACTGTATTTGTGAATCCAGTTTTATATCAATCGGCTATATAAATAAAAAATGTAACAACTGTACTGGGAACAGTTTTAGAGATCCCACTATCAACTCATTCTCTAGTATTATGTGTGTTGTTCTGTAACAAAAATGTTAATTTTGTGTTTGTCAAAACACATTCTCTTGCCAAAAGTCATATTTTGCATGCAGTGCAATTCTATTGACAATGAAATGGGATTAGAAGTAAAAAATCCCATTTGAATCCATCTGCACCTTTCTCACTGAAGATTGTGGAAAAAGTAACTAGAGATGATTATTGTCTTAAGGCACTGTAGATTAACTGCATTGGGATTTTACCTTCCTGCACAATCATCCTGTATTTACACGGCAAAGGAGTATACATTTAAGACAAAGACAAACATTTGCTGATGAATGAAAATTGTAGACTACATCTTCAAAATTCTGTCCACATACAGTGAGTTATAATTAACTGCTTGTCCCATTCACCTCAACAATAACGATTCTGCTTTGCTTAAGACATAATGGTCTATAATTGACTCTAACTATGTGTAAGTATTGAGCAATATCCTCCCTATGTTTTTACTGTCTTGATAGACCATTACTTTCTATCATTTTATTTTGTATCGTTTGTGCTATAGTTTTTTCCTTTCAGCCTATTATAGTTGATGGTGACTGCACTGAACACAATTTCTTGCCTATTGACAAGTGTATAAAAATATATTTTCTAAGACAGTTGTCACAATTCAGATTTTTTTTATGTCTTTAGATTATGATGACGGGTTTTCCATAAAGCACTCAGCTGCAGCTCGTTTCCAACGCAACCACCGTCTGATCAGTGAGATTCTCAGCGAGAGTGTAGTTCCAGATGTGCGGTCAGTGGTTACAACGGCTCGCATGCAGGTCCTCAAACGCCAGGTCCAGTCTTTGATGGTACATCAGGTATGATCAAGTTGTGGTCTTTTAGTTTTTACATAATGGTGGCATAGAACATTGACTGCCTTGTTTATTTATAGGATAATAAAGTAATAACCCTGGTGCCTGTGTGTCTCATGTCACAGAGAAAGTTGGAGGCAGAGTTGCTTCAGATTGAAGACCGCCACCAGGACAAGAAAAGAAAATTCATCGAAGCCACAGAGTCGTTCACAAATGAACTCAAAAGGGTACAGCATCTTTGACATCAAGATTGGTCATCACTTATTCGCACGCAAGCTTCATTTTGCATGTTTAACTCTGCAGTGTGTTGCTCTAGTTATGTGCCACTCTGTGTCTGCCTTACAGCCACCAGCTGTTGCTAACTCTATCCACATGTTCTGGCAGTCATATAGCTGTCATCATGTACAATTTGTAGCCCCCATAATGGTGTTCTGAAATGAGATGCAGCACTGTGCAGCTAATGCACTGTTCACTGTTCTCAATAGGGGGCAGCATTTATCCTTTATTTATCTTAACAATATCCACTCACAGATTGTTTAGTAGGTGTGTTGAAGGAAGTAAGTTGTTACTTTGTGTCCAACCTGCTCATACATACTCATCAAGTGCTACATTTTTGTAAAGTGCATGTAATAGGCAGCACAGCATGCTCAAGAGTGCAGCTAACTGCTCTTAGTTTTCTATATTAAAATTCCCCATTACTGTACATTGTAGCTGTGCTGTATGAAGGTGGAAGTGGACATGGAGAAGATTTCTGCAGAGATTACTGCAGCAGAAGAGGCAGCCCGCAAACGAATGGCAGAACGTGAGAAGGATGCAGGAGACCGTGGAACTAGAGAGGCTACCTGTGTTTTAGCAGAAGAAGAAAAACACATTTGTGCAACACATGGCAATAAGTCCCAACAAAATTCTCTCGGTGAAAGTAGCAACAAAGACGGTGAAGACACAGAGTCCAGTACAGATACAACAGGTGATCCACATTTACTTTGCCTGTGGCTTTGGTACTATGTGGCTCTCTTCCATGACTTCACTGTTTTTACATTATGTCATTTTCTTACTTCCTTTGCTCAGGAAAGTCAAAGGCCCCAGAGGAGCTTGAGGCTCATCCAGGCAGTGATGAGGGGGCATCAGAGGACAAGGAAAGCGTCCCAGAGGGAGCCATGGAGGAGGGAACCAGTGACAGTAACACAGGCTCCGAGACCACCTCTGCTCAGACAGAAGATGCTTCAACTAATGAGCCATCAGAGGGGCCGAGCCGGGCAAGAATAGCGCACTAGTCCAACATCTGACTGGCTTTGACTTGTAAGGCTGTCATTATATCCGCTGGTCTCTGATAACATATATTGCACAGTGTCATCTCAGTTTGTCAAATCATTTGAAGAGTGTTCCAACGGGCTTAATGTACAAGAGGCCAGAGGCAAGGCTAATGTTTTGGTTGAGTTTCAAAATACCTAGGCTCACAGTCATGTGCTGGAATTGAAATTAAAAAAAAGTAAAGCAGTTGAAGTCAACAAAGCAGTGGTTCAGATCAATCAGTGGCTGCCACGTGTGCCACAAAAGCCAATGTGAAATCAGTTTATGTTCTCCACAGGCCTCATTACCATTCGGGGGAACCTCTAGGTGTCCTCTTCAGCACATAATGATACATATCTCTGGCACTGTCTGACAGATGCCAGATCATCACAAATGAAGACTGGCTTTATGAAAAATGCTGTCACATAAAACAAACATTGTTCAGTGTTATCTTTAACTTTGTCCTTTATATTGTAGTGTCATTGTTGCTTTTGCATGTTGCAATTTTTTTAAATAAGTTGGCATACTTGTGAAGTGTGCAGCTGGGTGATCATATCGTTGAAAGCTGAATATTTGTTTACTCTCCATATCAGTATTAGTGACAGTATTGTCTCAGGAGTTTGTAGTCATTAGTAGTAGTTATTTTTGTTATTTATTATCAGAATTTGATTATACTTGTGTATTGGTTGTCCTGGGCCCAGCCCAGTCTATCCATAAGTATATCACATTATCATTGGTGCTGTACAATGCTCAACTATGAGTGTTCTCAAGTTTGCTAGCTGTCAATCAAATCAAAAGCAGTATGCTTAGAACATCTCTGTGTTAATGGTCAATATTGCAATTTTCAGCAGAAAACTTAAATGTACCATAAATGTGTACACAGTGTAAGTTTGCTTAAACATGGATTTTCATGTTGTCGTAAAACAGCTTGAAGAGCGGTCATAAACATGCAGTCTTAAAATGAATTTCCTTTTGCCTATTTATACCAATAAACTTTTATACCCGCAACAAGTTCTTACTTAATTTGTTTTCCAGAAATGTTTGACACAGGGTCTTTTTGCATAAAAAATACAGATGTACATTATGATCATATTAAAACTTTACTATAAGCACTCATGGTGCATAAATGACCATAAACAAGCTTGCAGAATTTTTAGTGAAACTTACTGATGCATATGACATTTGTCCTTTGCACACTACAGGTAAGGGAAGTGGGTTAAGATGAGGGAATTGTTCTGATTTCCTGTTTTTAGAGCACAGCTAGTAATCCTCCCGAGAGTTCAGCTGTGCTTGTGACAAAGTTTATCATTACTACCTAAAGAAAAAACACAAGAGACTTGATTGAACTGAGATTTAAACATTAAGTAGGATGTTTTCTATGTTTAACTTCATGGTGTAATGGTCAGATTTGTCAGTGCTTTTTTAAAAATGTGAATGTTTCAACATGCCCTGCACTGCAGCTTGCCACACTTTGTACTCTGCGGTTAGCACTGCCTTAAGTGAAAGCTAGAAATTGCAACCACAGAGATACAGGTGTGCAGAAGCCTGTGCAGATCTTGTGAGTTAGTGGGCAAAAGTGCAGTTCTGTAGGGCCCCATCTTGTGTCCATTACAACTATATGTACAGCATATGTATCAATATAAAACAAATGGTGGTACAAGCAAATAATAATGAATATTTTAGATTATATTGTTATCACAATACTTTTAACTACTCCACACATCAATCAAATTATAATGGATGTTGCGTTGCTGAACACTATCAAGTCATTATTTACTAACTTAAGCTTTTAACAGTGTCATTCTTAAGGGAAACTTTTTCAAATCATGCTCTATATTTCAGCCCCTCCTCCTTCTCATGTAGTCCCTTTCATGGGAACGTGAGTTATGGGTCTTCACTGTCAATAACTGAAAATTGATTAAAACCACAAAACACCACAAATAACGAATGCTTGTATGAATTTCGCATGAGGTATGCAGGTATTTCCTTGACTTTTGAGTTGATTTTACTCAAAGGTTAATGCACAGTAGAGATTTCAGTCATGTTTGCATCCCCCTGAAACACAGGCAGACAATAAAGGAGCTTGGAGCTATGAACTCCAGGAAATGGTTATAGTTTCACGTTACAATAGTCAGTTCCCTTATTATTATATTATGTCGAGTGCCACTGTACAGTAGTTATGCATAATTACATCCAATAAAAATAATATAAATGTGTTAATATTTTAGTAGGAACTTGTGGTTTGCTATGCTTTCTCACACATGCTGGAGGGTTGAGGAGAAACAGTTTCACTAAGGCAGGGGTGTTTTTTTTTCAATTCAACAAGGGGAAACCACCATCAAACACAGACATTCACCTACTCTGTGTTTTAGTGGCTTTGCCAATAGTGTACTACTCTCAGTCAACATGACTTCTGTCAGTGGTGAGTACCTTATCAGAGTTTAACTAAGACTTACAAATGTGTGTACCATACGTGTGAGTGTGTGTGTGTTGTGGTATTTGAATGCTTGTACATTAAAAAAAAGACATCAAAATGATCATGTTTAAATACATAATTAAATTACTGTCATAGTAATATTAAAGTCAAATTGAATAAAGGAGTGTATGCTTGCAGGGTGTGTAAACATTTCTGCTATGAAATGAATCGGGGACAGTTAAGAAATAACATTTTAATCAACTACATTTAACATGGGCATCCATGTGTGTAAACATTGAACGCTTTGCGAGTTTCACTTGATGTATGTGTTATATGTGATAGATTGTTTTTGAACAATTAGTGAGATTTCTTTATTCTCAGGACATTCAAGAGTTTGACGATAAATCACATTTAACAACATCATTGACAAGATACTGGAAAGGACTAATGACTACTAATAGTTCTTTTAATAAAAAGTCAGTGGTTGTACAGGGAACTTGACAGTTCTAAGTATAAACAAGGTAATGTGACCATTAATTTCAAAAATACATTCATAAACATTTCAAAACAGAAAACATATCCAGTATACTGGCATTTAAAGGGGAACTCCAGCACATGACATTTCCACACATGACAGTTAGTATAACACTTAGTTTTTCAGGAATAAGGAGTAGAATTCAGCCTGTAGATAACAGCGGCATAATGTGTATTTCTGAAGTCCAAGAAAATAACTCTAATGATGTCAGTGGGTTATCTCAATTTGGGTTTGAGGCTACGCGCTTTCTGATTTTCAACAGAAAATCTGGGTTACAAACTGCAGCTATGATATTTGAAAGACATAGGCATACCTGGAAGGTAGGGTCTAATTAAAAGCCACTATTGGTTACATTATGAGAAGTGCAGGGTCCAACATTTTTGGACTCTATTTGAAAGACTAAAGGTTAGGATATTTTCACCTTTTGCTGTTTTGGTTTTGACCATTATTATTATTATTTTTTAATCTGTCTTTTTGAGTCCAAATGGAAGTACAATTAATTTATTTATTTGTGGTTTATTTGATATGGTTTGACAGATGCAATAAACATAGAGTATCTTCAAAAAGTAATCTGATCCCAGTATCACAGTGTTTATAGTAATTCATAACACCTGTCCCTAGATGGGCTTTTGACAGTTAATAGTACATAAATGAATAACAAAGATTAAAAGTGAACACAATAAAATCCTAGAGTATCCCTTATACTACACACAAACATTAAACATAATAATTATCTACACAGTGATATGCTTACACTAACACTATTCCAATGCTTGGTCTTTACAAAATGCACTATTTTTGTTTTTCCAGATCTCCAAAACCTCCTGCCAACTCTCCTGATATGGGTGCTGAATTTTAAGGTAAGAAAACCACACAAGTACAGCATCTCTTGTTATAGCTGTAAATATGCATTATATGGCAGCACACTAAGTGTTTCCATATGATACTGCAGCGGGTCCAACTGCAGCCTTCCTCTCATAAGAAACATTTCCTCCCAAGAAGTGGTTGGCAAAGGTGTGCCCAGGAATAAAATGTGTTCTGTTTTTTCATTTGCATATGTAAATACATCATTAAAAAGACAAATTAGCAGGATTGCTTTAATTTTCTGGCTGCTCTGTTTTTATCATTTCCTCTTTGATTACAGTTTTGCTTTTCTCAGTATGGGGAAAACTCAAGCATAAACTTTGCAGAATATAACATCACAACCGTGGATTATGATGACTTCCCTGCACTGTGTGTGAAAGAATCCAACCGTCAGTTCCGCCTCTGGTTTATGCCTACTTTCTACTCCATTATCTGCCTTCTGGGGCTGGCAGGGAACCTCCTGGTCATCCTCACCTACTTCTACTTCAGTCGTCTAAAGACCATGACAGATGTGTACCTGCTCAATCTCTCCTTTGCTGACCTCCTCTTTGCTCTGACGCTCCCCTTTTGGGCAGCCAACTCCATGGCAGAATGGCGGCTGGGCCCAGTAGTGTGCAAAGGCATGCACACTATTTACAAGGTCAGCTTCTACAGCAGCATGTTCCTTCTCTGTTTCATCAGCGTGGACCGATATTTTGCCATCTCCAAAGCTGTCTCTGCTCACCGCCACCGCTCGAAAGCAGTGTTCCTCAGCAAGGCGTCATCAGCCGCCATCTGGGTGATGGCAATGATCTTCTCCATCCCTGAAATGGCATACACCACTATCAATAACAACACCTGCACCCCTTACTCCAGCAGTTCTGACCAGCTCCGTGTCAGCATCCAGGCGAGCCAGATCGTAGTAGCCTTTGCCCTTCCGCTTTTGATCATGAGCTTCTGTTACAGCAGCATCATCCAAACCCTTTGCCAGGCTCGTAACTTTGAACGATATAAGGCCATAAAGGTTATTCTCGCCGTGGTCGCTGTCTTCCTGCTCTGCCAAGTGCCTTACAACCTGGTCCTATTTTGGACCACAATTGTCACAGCAAATGGGGGAACCGAGGACTGCAACTATGAGAACAGACTCCTCTATGCCACTGATGTGACCCAGTGTGTGGCCTTCCTGAGGTGCTGCCTGAACCCTTTTGTCTATGCCTTTATTGGTGTGAAGTTTCGTCATGACCTTCTGAAGCTACTGAAGGACTTGGGCTGTATGAGTCAGGAAAGGTTCTTCAGGTATACCTGCGGTGGGAGGAGGAGCTCAGCAGCCAACGACACTGAGACAACCACCACATTCTCTCCTTAAAACTTTCAGTATGGACAACAGCCTGTCTACACCTGCAGACCAAAATATGCTGCTGAACATTCAGATTAAAGTCTAAAATCCACAATTTGTTTTGCATGTACATAGCAGAAGTTATCATATAAATTACATTTTTGTGGTATTTTATTTTATTTTTGTTCTCATCTATTACAACAAGGCTTTTGCTTTTTTTGTATTTGTGTAAGTGTGCTTCAAGAAATTCAGTGTTTATATATATATATATATATATATATATATATAAGTGAAAAGCACCAAGCATATACATTAAAATAAAGAAAACAAAAGGTCTATATTGTTTGTAGTTGCTATTTTCTGTTTTGAATGCCATATGCATCACTGTAGGATAATGAAAGAAAAAATAAGCAAGTAAATAAGTTCAATAAGTACATGACAGCATAACCCTCAGAAGCAATATTATCTAAGAAAAATAGGACTTCATGTGTTATGAAACAGCTCTGAATTCTTGTGAGGTGTGTGTGTTAAAGCTTTATGAATCATCAGTGAAAAATGTAAGATGCAGACGGACTGTCTATGTAATGAGACGAATTTTCTAATAAATTGTTAACTTTGACTCAAACCAGTGCTGTTGTGTGAACCAGGAGAATTATATAATCACTGTGCACTTTAAGTTGATAATCATGCATCAGAACTGACAATATACTGACAGTGTGTCTTAGTTTCATAATTGAGAAGTAGAGCTTCTTCTGTAATACAGTACAGGTACTAGGCAGACTAGTTAAAATACGAGACAAAATTAATAGAGTTTGGTAAACAGCAGGAAGAATGATAAATAAACCTACTGACTAAATACTTTTGAAAAGGTTCATCTAAAATATCAGTCAAAAGTAGCCCTAGGGTTAAAAACGAAACATTTAATGTTTAGGAAGCCTACAAAAAGTGGTGGTGAATCAGCTCTGTAGTTTGTGAGTTTTGTTACAATTTAATGGAAAGAAATCTATAATCATTCAAATGCTGATTCCAGCCTGACTGACTATTTTAAACATTTATACCTGGGTATTATTAGTATCACAATAATAAAGGACACAGCCATAGATAATATGATCAACAGATATTATGTGGAGGGAAAAATATAATGGACCTTGATGAACTCCAAGGGTCCAGTCAGAACAATAGCACACCTTGTCCTGTTTGTTTAATTAACTACTGCAGTAGTCACTGAAAACTCTCTATACATGCACAATCTAAGTTCATGTGGAAACTGTTATGAGTAACTGCCCAGAATTCCTAAAATTTTATGGAATACATATACCTGCATATAATCTTCATGTCTACCCTACATTTTCCTTAGAAGTGTTTAAATCCCACCTGTGTGTGCTCATCTAATTATAAAAGCCCCCTTCAGCCATATAGTTTACACTGCTAAGATGACGTCATCAGTTGGAGTCATAGGGACGTGATCCTTGCTGCTGATAGGCTTACTGGGAAAAGGGTTGGGATTTCATTAATAAAAGCATGTAACACACAAGACCTCAACGTAAAAGCGTGAACAGTCTGAGGGCAGAATTACAACCTGAAGAAGACAGAACCCTGACCAGACGAAAACAAGGTAGGCAGAATTGTCTTTACTTTAAGATATGCCATTTACTATACAAGATATTAGTGGCAGTAAAATATTGATTGGTCAGCAGCTTAGAAGAAACATATCACACATATCAGTACTTAATTTTTATTTGATTGCTCCCTATTCATTAATAATGTAGTCTTAAAACTGATTTGTTATTATTGCATAAAAAGCTATGTGTGAAGCAAATTATAATGCTTAAGATGTATGCCCTTATTTCTTAAGGTGATAACCACTGAATAACGCAAACTACTGCACTGCATCTTATCTGCCAATCATACTTCATAGCAAACTATGCTATTGACCAAGGTGAAGATGTATGAAACATAATGAATGTGTCTCAAAACTAAAAAACCTTTTTTAACAATCTTAATTTGTGTATACATATACACACACAGATTTCAAAAACACTGCAAAAATGCACACCTTGAAATCTGGCTGTTGTAGGAAAACAACACGGTGGTCATGGAAACCAGTCAACTGTGTGACTCAGTGAACACCACGCCTAGTCTGAAACACAGACAGGGAGACACAATATGAGCTGACCATTTACTACAGTACACACCCTTCCTGAACGGCTATTCATGCTGATATCAGCACTGAAGTAATTATTCCTGAATCAGTCATTTACTCATTTTCATTTAATGGGTGTATACATGGATTGAGAATCAGGGGAAGCTTTGGACTATATGTGCAGAGTATTTTCTTTCTTGAGTACACCAACTTATTTGTTCTTTAAGACTGGTGGATGTCAGTATGCTGGCACAAAAGTTATTTAAAAAGCTTTACAGTGATGAACTATCCTGGTAAATAGGACAAAACAACTTTTCTTATTCAAATCTCTTGAAATCTGACAGCTGCTACAACGCAAATGTTAGCAAGTTGTTGCTTTCATCACAAAAATAACTATAGAAAATTTCAGATCGGTGGTTATGTAAGGTCCATAACGGTGGCCTTTTGCACTATCTTGGGCTGAAATCATATGGATCTCTTCAAAGAGGGAAAAAGTGGATGTGTCTGGTGATGGCAAAAACGAGTGATGACAGTGTAATTGATTTCTCTCCATTGTTTTTGGTCCCAGAAGACTGTGAGCTCCCCTTAACATGATGCCTACAGCTAAAGGTATGGCCCACATGATTCCCAATCACGTTCTAAGGGTGGGTCAAACGGTTCGCTTGGATTCGGCGCAGGAGAGAGTGAGTCAGCATCCCAGTCTCGCACAGCCCTGTGATAACCATGTTGACCCTGATCTCGACATTTCCCTGGATAATCTCAACCAGCTCATCCTGGACCTCGATCCGACATTTGAACCCATTCCGGTCAATAAAAGTCCCTCATGCACCAGCCCTCCTACAGGTATAGTACAACCGTGAAACCAGTGTGCATTAAAACTACATTATAATGCTACCATGTTTCTACGCTACAGACCTTCACTGCTATCTTCTAACTTGTTCTTCCTTAATGATTTCAACAAGGTCAGCAAAGGACAGCCTCAACCCTACAGAGGTGTGACACAGAGCACAGTAGAACCATAGCAACTCTTACAAAAATAATAATACACAGCCTGTGGCTCTGAATATTTACCCACCCTTTGTGATATGGTTAATTTTTTTAAAATCCTGGAGTAATCACCCCACTTCAGCTGTTCTGGGATTACTGCCCAGACTACTACCACACCCTGCACATTGTACCACAGGCACAGAAGAGAAGCTCAGCGAGTACTTACACATGAGGACGATACACTAGTGTCTTCACTCAGACCTACTCTGATTAGAAAGTGTGCATAAAAGTCAACAAAGCATATAAATGGATTTCCTGTTGTGCATCTGTTTGCATGTTCATGAAACCGCTATACGTTGTGGACACGAAATCAAGCAACTGTGAGAAATCAGATTCACAAAGGCTTATTTCATCAGTAGAAGACAAAATATGTCTTGTAAAATATGTGTTGTGCGTGTGTGCAGGTACTGATGAGTATTGCTTTCCTACTGTTACAAAATCTGGTATTTCTCCTTGGAACAATATTCACCACAGTAGCTACCTAGAGTCAGTCAGACTTCACTAGGGATGAATGAAGATCATGGCTTTAGTCATTATTGTGTAACTTTGACTAGTGTGCTTTCCTGAGGGCATGAATTCAGTAGGGAAGACTTTGGTTTTGAAGTGCACAGGAACAAGTTGAGACTCCTCTACTTGATCTGCTATTACTGAAATAGCAGAAATGCACAATTGAAAGCATTTACTTTGGTAGGCATATCCTGAGCTGTGCAAGTGGGTACATGCATGAAAAGCATGAATGTCTTTTTTAGATGAGTTTTAGCAACTGTGTGTTTTATGGAGGCCAAACCCCTTTTGCTAAAATAATACAAAAGGATGAAGTCAAGCAAATAATGAAAAATAATGTAGCATTTTCTTTATGTCATTTTCTGCAATAGACATTTTCAATGTTCTTAAAGTTTGCTCTTCATCCTCAGATGACTCGTTCTCAGATGACGATGTCTCACACTGTGTGTTGGTGCCTAGAGGATGTTCTCCCAGGTCCTCGCCCACTGTGATCCCATCTATGTCATCCAGTATACCCATCCCTAAACAAGGCAGTCTTAGCAACAGTCCCCATGGTACGTTGATATTTTCCAGCTCCCCAATGTCCTCCCTGCCTCCACTGCCATGTGGAAATGTTCCCAGACGACAGCCATCACCGAAGCATGATGCAGCCTTTTCCCAAGGATGTTTGCGCTTGTCACATTCCAACAGAAACAGTGCTGCCTCGCTCCTTTCCACATCAACATGCTCAGACACCAGTTACCTCCTTGGCAGGTAAAACTCACACACAAGCCTGCAAATTAATGAAGTCTAAAGTATGTACCTCATACAGTGCGGTATATGGTGTAAAACTGTATGAGGAGGCCGACCAGGGCCACTTCATGAGGGGACTTACTGGAATGATATTTGTTTGCAACATTGCAGTGAAGATTTATTGCACGTAATTACAGTCCTAAACTGGAAAATGATACCACATTCTCAGAAACAATGTGGTATCATTTTGTCAATCTCTCAAATTCTTCTTCCTTCCTGTATAGCAACCTGTCCCTGACTAGTGAAGATGCTGACTCTCCAGAGTCTATCCTTACTGGCACATCCAACTCCTTCAGCGAGGGGACCAGGACAAGGCTGCTGGACAACAGGCATAGCTCAAACAAGCCCTCACTGACAAAGCAAGGACATTTGCAAGAGTTTCAAAGCAAAGGAGCACAGAGCAGTCCTGCTTCACTCTCAGGGTCCTTTACTGATATTCCTGTACTGTTAGTCAATGGTGCACCACAGCCAGATCTGCACATTCATTCTGCTGGACCGGAAAGCCCCCTAATTCAGAAAATCCCTGCTGCAGACTCGACGCCACTGTCTCCTCACAGTGAGTCACATGTTTCATAGTAATTTAATTTTCTGGGTGCTACTACATTTCAAACACTGTTTGACCTCACTGTCATGTCTTTATTTCTGTTTAGGTTTCCAAGCACATTTTAATGGCAGCCAGCCCTCAATGAAATTTGTCATGGACACGTCAAAGTTTTGGTTCCGTCCGCATATCAGCAGAGCAGATGGTGAGACTCTGAGTACATAAAAGTTTTACTCAAGCTCTGAAGTATTTTCAGCACCTAATCACATCCCTGGGTGGTAAAATTAAAAACAACTTTGCAATAACCTCTAAGCATTTTCTCTGATATATATTATATATGATATGTATATTTTATTCTAGCTGAAGCCCTAGTAAAGGACAAGGAAGCTGGAACATTTGTGGTGAGGGACAGCACCTCCTACAGAGGCAGTTTTGGTCTGGCCATGAAGGTGGGGCAAACACCTGCCAACTTCACTGCTTCTGCTTACCCAGGTAAAATTTCATTGATCAGTGACGAAGCCTGACCTTCTGACTGCTTTTGAATCGCATGCCATTATAAAAAAAAAAAATCATATCAGTGTTTTGTTAGATACAGGAAAGCTAAGGTCTTGAATGCCCCAGCTAACACATTCTCACACAAACAATGTGGGCACAGTTCAGAGCAGTTCTGCTGTCGTCATGTGTCTATGCCAGAGAGCTTAAACACACAGGGAATCACTTGCCCAATTCTGCTAATGCGAATGGGCATGTCTAACAATATCCAGCTATCTGTGGTGAGGCAGGAGACAGTGCTGGTATTTTTTCCATCCACAGTACACCCTGTATAAACACACAAAGAAACCAGCTGTTTATGGCACTTTAAGCAGTCTAAGAAGAAAAAATAGATCTCACTCACGAAACAATTTTGAGCCTTATTTCGTTTGCCGATTCATGTCAGTCCAACTTTTTTAGGAATGCAGGATTTGAAGGACATGTGAGGACAGTATAGGCACTGAGGGCATTTCATTGTGTGCAGGTTCAGATTGTGCTGTCTATTATAATATTCTTCTGCTGAATTATCCTTTGACCAAGGAAAATTAGAGAATGCAATTATCATCAAGGCAAGTCAGCACAGTATTTTCTCTTTCTGGCTTCTATGGTATTTTCATGAACAACTTGCAGTCTCATAAAAACATATATAAACAAAATTATAAAAACTGTAAGAAGTTGTAAGAGAGTTGCAATAGTAGGAGACAATTGAAGAAATTCAATTCAAAATATCACTAAACCATATATATATATGATATATATAGGGCAGAAGTCCTTATTACATGATTAACATTATTACGTCCTAATCTGCTACTTTAAAAGCATCTATGAAGAGCAGTGTTTTTTTTTTTTTGTGATGAATTTCATTTCGTAATACAGTGCCTCATGTTATTGGTAAAAACAGTTATAGAATTATGATTTATTTTGTGTTATTTTGTTGTGTTGGCTGTTTTAGCACATTGCATCATGTTAGGCTGTTTCTGTGAAGCTATATTTGGAAAAAATAAATAAACAAATACATCAGTAGTAAAAGAAGAGAGAAAAAGAAAAGTGCTGTGAGAAGTTTGGAGTTTAACTGTTTAGTACAGCACTAAAGGGAGGACTAAACTGAGTGCATGAAGACAACAGTTCATCAGTGCAGCTATTACTAGGGATGCTGCAGGTATATTAGCTGACTCTTTGACTGGAAATGTTTACTTTAGGACCGGTTACTATTAAGCCGGACTGAACTGAGCCACAAAAAAAAAGTGGCCCTGTCATTTTTTTGTCCATTTTTGGCCTACCACAATCGGTCAGATACCACTCATGCTAAGTGTCACTGGTGTGACGTTTTATAATGGCATGTGATTCACTAGACCAGTGAACTTGCTTGCTTTTGACTGACTCCCAGTAGCCTATAAGAATGAACCAATTGGTGGGTTGTCCTTGCATTATGGGCTGCCAAAACTTTTTTTTATAATTCAAAACTATAAATTATATTGGTCCGCCAAGTCCTTCAGCCAACCAGGAAAATGCCCTGTATGCCAGAGCACCAGTTCAACACTTCTAGTGTGTTGAGGGTAAACACCCTAGTGAAATACAGTTTTTGACTGTGTAATAGTAATAAAGTAATAATGGTTTGCTAATTAATGTTGATGTAATGTTACTTAAATCAGCCATTGGGAGTTTTTTCTGCTGTGTAAACATACTATTGAATATTTTGTTTAAAAACGAAAGATGTGCATAATAGTAACAAACTTTTAGACTATTGTATCCTAGCATTATTTTATCTTAAGTTTAATGTTAACTAAAATAATAAACTTCATCAGTCAGTTCCTTACCTGTCAAATGTGCGACCAGATTAACTGCCAGCTCAGACAATCAATGTTTGACAATATTTAGATAATGAACCTATAATTTTCTAAGCCACAGTAATGACACAACAGTCTCGTGGTTTTAACTACACCATTCACCGCTGTCTATATAAAATGCTAATGATCATAACAGTTGACAAGTATTACTGATCTTTTTTTTTTTTTTGTGGTTATTTAGTGCCTTGCAAACATATATGGGCTGGGCTCCATGTGGTACAGGACACTAAAACATAACTTTAAAAAAACCACCAGTGCTTCTCTGTAATGCCACTTCTATGTATCACTAACATATATTGTACATTAACATCAGATTGCAAGTAAATCATGATTTTCCTAACATTTTTCCATTTATCAAAATAGGTGAGAGCAGTTCAGATCTTGTCAGACATTTCCTTATTGAATCATCAGCTAAGGGTGTACGCATCAAAGGTTCTTCTCAGGAGCCATACTTTGGTAAGTATTGCAAAAGTCAACAACACCTACTTTGTTGCACATTTACAACCAATTTCCCCTAAAACACACTTAAAATTAATTTTCTTTCTCAGTCTGATGGTACATCCTGGGTTTGTTACCACTTCAGAATGTATTAGTCATTGTCTGCTCTCTTGGGCTGTGAGTAGCAGTGGGTGGATGTTTTTTATTCTCAGGTGTGAGTTCACTGGCTGAGTTGTCACACGTTCACACTGTTGAACGTGTGGCAACTCAGCCAACTCAGCTGAGTTGTCACACTGAGTTGTCGCACTGAGTTGTCGCACTGAGTTGCTGCACTGAGTTGTGACACTGAGTTGTCACACTAAAGGTTTATTGTGGGTCAGAGTTTATATAGGTCCAAAGAATGAAAGTGATGTCTCTGCTTCCATAGAAGGCTGTCTTTATTTCATTACTGACATATGGAGAAATGAAAATTTCATAGCTCTGAGAATTTGTACGTGACTGACCTGGATATTCTCAGCATGTAATTTCGATTTCAATTCAAACTATTTCTGTCACGACAAAAATATCCAGACTTTTAAAAATGTGAATTGATCTGATTATGGGTCACTGAATTAAGATAAAAAAACACTAAACAACACTAAAAAACACTAACACTAAAAAATAATAATAAAATAACCTGCAACCACATTTTGTTTTCTTAGCTTTACTATTCCATAATGATAGAATACATTTCTCAGTCATACTTGCATATCAAGGAAGTTATGTTTTGTGTTATTTTTGCAGGTAGTCTCTCTGCTCTGGTTTACCAGCACAGTATTTCTGCTTATGCATTACCCTGCAAATTACTGCTCCACTCTCAAAGTAAGTATGCCTGTTTGCATCTTTGTATGTATGTGTGACTGAGAGAAAGCAAGACAGTAGATAAATTTAAACTGTTGTTTTCTTACACAGATCTGGGCAGAGCAGAAGAAAGGGCAAATGACAAACTAGCATCAGAGGACAGGAGTAAAACAGGTGAGGCAATGTAACATACAACCTACTATCCCTATATGTTTACATTGGTGTAAAATACAAAGTGCCACTTCACTAAAAAGAAAACATAGAGCGGCAGAGACATACAATTAAAAACAATGAGTGGAGTCAGGGTTAAAGTTATGTTAAGTTATGTTATGTTATTTACTCTTATTAGTCCCACAATGGGGAAATTGCACAACCCACCCAAAGTGCACACACACAGCACTGAACACACACCGTGAACACACACACGGAGCAGTGGGCAGCCCACTGCGACGCCTGGGGAGCGGGGTTAAAAATGAGCAAAAACATTTGAAATACATAAAATTATATTTATATCCTTATCTTTCCTTCTTCTGTAGTAACATTATTTTGCTATCATGTTGCTAACAGTAGCCTGTCCCAAACCACTCACTGAGATGTTTTCTAGAAAGCTCTGACTCAAATTCATTAAAAGAGTTAAAGTAATCTCATCTTAAACTAATGTAATAAAGAAAACAGAGTAAGTACAGTTTTAACTGTAGGTTGCATTCTCACCACTGTTTCTGCTTCACCGTGTTAGCTTTTTGAGTTAGGTATTTGATCCTACCCAAGATTATGACTTATCATAGCAGCATAATAATAATAATAATAATAATAATAATAATAATAATAATATGGCAGTACTAGTGTACTGCTTAATAAATAATTAATGGCTTTAAATATACCCATTTACTACCCCTGAAATATATGAATGTTAAACTGTACTAACATGTACTAACAGCACCATAAGCTGGAAATACTCAAGTGAAGTGAGCACACTTACAGTATGTGCTAGAAGCTAACTTTCACAGTGGCCTGTTGGTGCTGTTTTTGAAAGCTAAGCAGGATGAAGCAGTGCTAGCAGTTAGATGATAGACTGCTGGGGACTACCAGATGCTCTGGGTTGTGCCAGGAAGGTTATCTGGTGTAAAGCTGGTGCAAAATCACATACACAGGTCTTGAGACTCCAAAATGAGATCAGCGAAAAGAGTGAAAAAAAAGGGTAAACTAATAATCTAGGACTAAATAGGGTATAACTTTTCATATGTTTTGCCACCTTAAATATTAAATACCAGGTGTGCTGTACGTGTTCTAGTCACACTTATCTCAATGTTTGTCTTTCCTATAGCTTGCAACTTCATCTACCTGAATGCTGTCCCCACTGAGATGCTGACAGGCCCTTGTGCAGTGCAGAAGGCAGTGTCCCTAACATTAGACAAGGGCCCATGTTCCTTCACACCAACTGTAGTCAACCTGAAGGTGTCTTTGAAGGGTGTAACACTGACAGATATCAACAGGAAGTAAGAAAAGATACATCCTTCCATCCTGCTGCTGTGATTTGACTTACAGTAAACACAGCAAAATCATAGTGGTTGTATGTGCTTTTTGCAAAGACTAATCATCTCCAACTACCATAATCATTTCTTCACAGGCTTTTCTTCAGACGCCATTACCCTGCTCACCTGCTTAGCTACAGTGGTGAAGATCCAGACAATCGACTGTGAGTATACTATAGTGAAATTAAGTTGTAATTTGTAATAAGTAATTCATTATGAGAATGATACACATCTGTGTTGAAAACAATATTGTGATGATCACTGTGGTCATAGTCTCTTTGATGGCACTAGCTGCAAGTTAAAAGGTCATATAGTAGATGACCTCATTAGTTCTTCTTTGAAAGTCTTCTGTGCGTGTGTCACATTATTTAAGGCAGCACATGAGAAAAGTGGTGTAACTAATCACATTAACCAGTAAGTCTTGCCAGTGAGTCAGAATGCTCTGTGCCAAGATATACCTAAATTGAATGCAGCTGTCATTAAGAATCTCAGAACTGTGTTTTCTGCTAAGAAATGTACAATGTCTGATATGGAAAATCAGTATTGTTTTTGTTCTATTCAAAACATATGAAAGCTTATCTCTTCTATTTAATCTTAAACTTTTTTTTTTTTTTTTTTACTCTCATAGATGGGTGAAAGGTTCCAGCTTTGGAGCAAGGTAATGGCATGACTGCATACATGATCAGAATAATGTTTTGTATATGTGGAAATTGAATACATTGCCCTGATCTATATCTATTTTATGTAAATGGAATCTAATCTGTTGAATCTTTGTCTCTACAGGATGTTCGGTTTTGTGGCAAAAGGCGTAGAGTCTGGAATGGAGAATGTATGCCATGTCTTTGCAGAATATGATCCCCTGCAGCCCTGCAAAAAAATTGTTGAGGTTGTTGAGGCCGCCTTAGCCAAGCAATAGATACACAAGAGCTGAGACAATTTAAACAGTGTGTGGCTTTAAAGCCTCCCCTTCTCACACTGAGCTGTACTTTTCTCAGGTAACCTGTCTATTGTGAATATTACAATGGCCTGCTATTGTTAAACGCATAATTACAGTATCAGCTAAAACCTGAATTAGAAGGGTTTACTACCCAGACTTGTAAGATGATCTGATGGTAAAGGTCATACTGAAAACACTGGAAGAAGATGAAGATGAAGATTTACAGGGCAGGAAAACATCTGTCATTAGGAAGGCAACAGACATACAGTAACAGGTAACACACAGTATGATTGTATTTAGATGGCATATTACAACTCTTAAAATAATGTCTAACCTGCTCACTAAAACAAACAGTATTCATTCATGAAACCAGCACTTTTCATATAGAATAGGACATAGTACAGCAGTTTTTATTTCTTAATGTACATTGAGGTGTAAATTTGTACTAGCTTATGGTATAAAATGTTATTTTTGAGACACTTTAAGGTTTCTCTCAAACTGAAAGAAAAGCAAAAACTGGTCAATGCAGAAACACTGCATATAATGTAGTTGTATTGTTTATAATATATTTATCATTCTGCACTTTAGCAAATTTCTTCTCTGTATGTATGCATGGACTAGTGCGTTTTTTTTTGAAAATGCTGTAATTAAGAATAAACATGGTGAACTGCTGGACTTGTGCATGTGTATGCTTCTAAATCTTTATATCTGAGAGAGGCAGTGTTTCCTTTGCATCTCCTCACCATCAAAGTCTATCTATAAACATAGAGGAAGACACTGTGGTTAGTCATCATGTGTCTTCTCGTGCATCAAATTACGCATATGATGAAAACAAATGAAGAGAAAACACAACAACCTTCACATATTATTTTTTATTTTAAATTACATATTAGATAAAAGCATAATGCTTCATTCTGAAGTTACAGAGCTTCCATAATGAAAGTGTGCTTCATGAAGCAAAGCAAAAAATAAAGCACACATCTGCATAGATATCTTTAAATATTCTCAACTTGTTGTGAGGCACCCAAATGCAATGCACAATGGCCCATTTTTTAATGTTAATATCTTTGGTGCCAACTCAAAATTTAGCATAAAAACTCTCTTTCTAAGGTGTAACAGATAGCATATGTTACACAACCCAAGTTGAGCATTGAAGATACACTGCAGTGTTAACTATTTACAAATACTGCCCTCCTCTGGTTAAGACAGGGAATCTAAATTCCCTGAGACATGTGGTGAGCGTTAAGAGCTTCACTGCTAAGATCACAGTGAGCAGTTTTTTTTTTTAGGACAATGCATCATAAATTGCAGCTACATTATCTGTTTGAGGTGCAAGACTACCCACCCACCCATATAGAGGAGAATTAACTGGAGAATTAACTTCAATGACAGTCACAGTACACACATTCAGGACATAGCTGTGTCAATATTCTTCTCATTGCTCTATGTGTCTGTAGTACAATAAGGGCCTGTACAAAATTAATGGGGTGAGGATAGGACTAAGTTAGACTTTTTTAAAAAGCAAGGCCAAAATTGGAAACTCTTTGCAATTTCTAACATATCAAAGTTCTACTTTTACAGGTATTTTTTGCCATTTCTAACAAAGTGTTCAGCTGTAAATATGGATATGTTGTTGCAATGATCCTTTTCTCATGGCCACCAAGTCACACAAAAAGAAGTAGGATAAACAAAAATGATTGCAAACTTAAAAAATATGTGTATATGTGCATAGAATATTTAAGTTATTTGTTTTACAAAAACTTTAATCAAGAGCTTTCATTGTCCTTTTATTTGGCACAAGTACATTATTTGATCAAATTTTACTTTATTGTACCTCTATTTTGTGTTTAGAAGCAGAATAACGTGAATGTGGGATTTATTATTGAATAGTGACAGAAGTGCCCTCTGGAGTGATAACGCTGAATTATGAAACAAAACATACTTCCCCCAGCCCAGTACCACCCTTCCTTAAATAATTTGTGTACAGTCCCTTACAGAAAAAATGTTTAAAAGAAATCCACACTTAACAGGTCACAGTGACTCCATAACCCCATTTATTTCCATCTATCTGTGCCCTCTGCCTCCTGAACCACATGTGGATTAGAATTAAATTGTGTATTTAAGCAGTCATATGGTCAGTATAATATCATGTGTGCAGTGAACTCAAACTGAAATGATGGTTTTGAGCAGTGCATCCTCTTCATCTAGAATGATGACAGATACACATTTTTACACATGAAATTTTCATCTTCTGTAATGTAATGAATGTGCATCTGATATATTTGAAATGGTTTGCTGGCACTATAAAAATGGCCCCATTAGATCACCACAAAAGCCAAATGGGCAATGCTTATCCAGCCAAAATCAATATTTAATTAAAGGAATCTCAAGTAAACATCGATTTTGATGCGAAGTTCAATGAATGTTTACAATTTATATTAAGCATAATGGTAACTGATGGCAATTTCCCAGATGTCAGTTACACAGAGGCTATTTATTTAACTTCAGCATGATCTGTAATACCACAGCTGCAAACCAGTGTAGCCTCTGAGCTACTGGGTGATACTTGGGATGCTGCGAGATCTCTTCATGATTAGACGCACCTCCACGTCAGGAAGGCTGTCCTGTTTGGTCTGAGCGCACCCTTCATCTGCTGCAGCCATATGCAGGTCGAAACGCAGCGACACCGATTTCTTCCGCAGCTTGGGATTCCCTCTGAAGAAGGAGCCCTCCCATTGCTTAATTACCTTGTCAATCTTCTCGGTCCTGGTGAGAGATGTTAGAAATCACAGCAATAAAAGGCGACAATGGTACATGACAGCACTGTCAGATTATTTGGACAATGAAAACACATCAAAAAACAGTTTTTTGTTTTCTTATAAGCTTTTGCTTTTATGTTGTAGGTCTCTATTTCAGTTTTCTTTTGTTGAGTGACATGCATAGCATATGGTGTGCTTCAATTATTTGTCTTTCTTTTGATTGTAAACTGGTAGAAGTCTTTCTTTTTGGTGGTTTTATTGTGGGTGTTGTGATTCAATGTCTGCCTGGCCATGTTAATGGCGTTACACTAAAGTAAATAACTCTTTTATTTCTTCATTTCTTATTGTACATGTAGGTGAGGCAGGTGATAAATTTACTGCACAGTGACACCAGGGGGCAGCAAGAGAGATCATTTTAGTTCTGAAGAGTAACAGCTCAAGGAGCCTTAGATATGACCTTATTTTAAAGCATGTACAGCAGGTACATAATCCATGATAACATACAACCAGTCACAGAATAGAATATGCTTAAGATCAAACCCAGCAACCGTTCAATCAAACTCAGTGAAACAAAATTAATGATTTAAAATGATGCAACACTGTGAACACAACAGTATTGACCCACTCTCTGCAGCCTCTGTATAGTTGTTAGGCTTTAATAAAAAGTTACATCGGACGTACCAAACATTTGACCTGTGAGATTTCACGTTTGCTGTTTTCTAACTTGTTGGTTTTAAAGGTCACATGGGAAGCTTGTCGACAAACGCTTGCCTATTTATACACGTAACAGGTCTGGAGCAACATTAGCATTCACTCAGAATCAAATGGGCTAACCATCAAAGTCCCTTGATACCAATAAATGGTCAATCAAGTAACAGAGTGACTCATTCTACCTGCTGATCACAGAGAAAATACAAAAGCAAGTATTTTGCTCTATTGTATCTGTATCTGAGTTTCATACAGTGAATTAGGCAGAGGTCTGCTCTAATAAAACAGCAGCTGGGACAAATGAGGCCCTCCCTAACATACCGCAACACCTTGTCATGCCTAATATGAACTAACATACTTATCCTCAATTGTGAAGCTGAATTTAGAAAACAACCACGCAGTATCTTTAAATCTATAAAACAACAGCACTCTTAGACAGAGGTATGAGGCAGAGCTATTCAAGACATAAACATATGGCTGGCAGAGTGACTGTGCATATGTGTAGCTTTCTAATGACATTATGCAAGTGTGTGTGTGTGCTTTGTGTATTTTTATGTGTGGGCTGGTAACACCTGAAGCATGAACAAAGAATTCCACCCATGTCTCATTAAACAATAAAATGTGCCACACCCTTAAGATGCCACACCAGGTGGGTACCTCCACATCAAACACAAGCCGTGACAGAAGTAAAACTCCCATGTATGGGAACCTGTTCAACCAACTAAACGTTTTATGCTCATAGCTTGTTTGACATGGAAAAGTAATTCCTTTGAGAGTCTGTACATCTTGTCTGTTGGACCAGGCAATGCTGTGAAGTGAAATGACAGTGTCATTATTAATGAGTTTTGAAACGTCAGCCCGTGAGGTGTAACTGATTGGTGTTGGTGGAGCTGAAAAAAAGCAAGAAAACTATTTTGTTTTATAGTTAAGTATGTATTTATATCTAGGCAATGTACACTTAAACAGTACACTCTAAAGTGATGCTGTTAGTGTTTGCTGCTAGAATTTGCATCTCAGACTGAAC
Source organism: Mastacembelus armatus (assembly GCF_900324485.2). Classification (NCBI taxonomy): domain Eukaryota; kingdom Metazoa; phylum Chordata; class Actinopteri; order Synbranchiformes; family Mastacembelidae; genus Mastacembelus; species Mastacembelus armatus. The sequence continues at coordinate 14,775,648 of NC_046633.1, read as the reverse complement.
TACAGGTGCTGACTAGAGGTTGATGGGGGGCATAAAGATCAATACTTACTCAACAGTGCCGTGACCCTCTGCACTCTCCTGCACCACATTGCCCTGAAGAATCTCTTGAGTCTTCACAGTGGAGATTGGCAGGTCTTTATCTTGCTCTGGTTCTGTAAAAGGACATTAACAAGAAATTGTAACAATCTATGACCATAATAAGAGAGTGTAACTATATGTGTGTGTGTGTGCGTGTGTGTGTGTGTGTGTGTGTGTGTGTGCGTGTGTGTGTGCGTGTGTGTGTGCATGTCTTACCTGTTAATATCACAAGGCTCTGCTGTCTATGGAGTATGCTTTTCTTTAGCCCATTCTCTGCTGGGAGGAGTGATGGTATTTCAGGCAGAGGCTCAGACTTCGGTTCATCTGGAGTAACAGCAGGGTCAGAGAAACCATTCTCCAACCCATTGACCTTCAGCTCCACCACAGAAGACCTCCAGGGTCGCAAGCCCATCGGTTGCCCATTATGACCCATGTACCTGTAGATAAAAGGGCAGTGCATGATATAATCACAGCCAAAAATAATTTGTTCATGTGCAGTATGTATGCATTCATGCCTGTGTATCTTGGCTGACATGACTGCTTTTCTTTACATTTCAAATACACTAAATGGCTTTTGTGAGGAGAAAAGACTGACATGACTTTCTCATATATGTGCTAAATGTGGAAACAATAAGCTTAGCTTAGTCTATCTCCTTACATAACTCTTTGCAAGATTAATTGACATGTATTTTAAAAATGATGAGCTATTTCATTTACTTGACTTATGGTAACCTATTCAATAACACAAGGCACTAACCAGCCACTGAGCTTCTTACAGTCCAAACCTTAAAAGAGGTCCAGTTCAGTCCAACCATGCTAAGCCTGTAGCAGGATAGGACTGCCACCCTGACATTGGTGGCCTGTCTCCACCATTGTCCATAATGCATTGGCAATAACTCTGTCATTCAAATATTTGAATGGGATCATTTGAAAGAACAAAAAACAAATAAAACCATATCAAATAAAGCCTGGCAACCTGCAATACAGCATCTACAAATATCCACCTGCAAGTGAAAGGTGATGTTTATAATGGTCTGTGTATTAAGCTGTACTACCCACATTCACCACATCAAAGCACATCAAATGGTTCATATACTATAGGATGTCTGTTGTCCAGTGACTTTGCTGGTACATTGCAGTGTCTTAGCATTATATACTCTGTTGATCAGTGGAATAGTGTGAGACCATTGGTAGCAAGTCACCCACATACGTACACCATGCATGTGCATGGGGAAAAACAAAATGGGGAGATCCACTGTGCAGGTTGACTGTCTGGATTTTATTGTCAAGCTGTCTGATTACAAAAAGAGCTGGACTGTTAGGTTATGATTCAATGGCTGGAAGTTTGTCAATGTCACTTAATTTATTAGTATTATTATTATTATTTGTATGTATAATTACATAAACATAAATGGTTAGTTTCAAATCACTGAAAGCCTGTCACTACATGCATGACTCTATGTCTCAACCGGTGATTATTGTGGATTTTCAGTTTCTATACAGATACCATCTTCATAATCCATGACAGAATAGACGGATTTACACAGACTAAAAACCAACGCATGAAATTATCCATTTGACAGCTGTATAAAAGAAATGATTAGGAAATAATTTTATTTACTTTGCTCTAAAGTGGTGAGAAAGACATGTGCATGTTGTTCAGTGTGTTTTTTAGATGTAGACATCCATGTATATTTCTGTACTACTTTATTTTTTTTTATCAGTTTTAGCATTTTGTGCAGATGAAGCTGCTAAGGTGTTCTAGGACAAACCTTTCAACTATGTAAAGAAAAACTTTATATCCTGCTTGACACTGCAGAAACAACATTTCAACTGAATGTTTTCTTTATTCCTGTGATGTTTTCATTCCTTTCTCTGCCTCTTGCCCTCACCTGCCCTCCTCACGCTCAAGCAGACGTCGGTAAGTGGAGATTTCTCGTTCCAGCCTCATCTTGGTGTTAAGGAGCTGGCTGTGTCGCTGGCGCTGGGTGGCCAACCCACTTCTCACATGCTCAAGCTCACTCTCCAGTCCAGCGATCACCTGGGAAAGGTCTTGCAGCTGGGTGGAGTATTGCCACTGAGTCTGCTGAAGGGAGCTCTCCAGGCCTTTCTCCTGGACACCAGTAAATAACTACAGTATTAGGATTATGCCTACATAGTTAATTTATTGTTATTTTAATGAATTCAAAGAAAAATATAGAAACTAACAATATTTAAACTGAACATTGAGTTTTTAATTATTTACTGAAATATCTCTATCTCTATCTATTTAATGGATTAACATGACATTTTGCACTGACATTAATGGTCTCCAGAGAAAGAATGGTTTGCAGGAATGTAAAGAATAAGCAATTTTTAGCTAATGATAGCAACCACCAATATCCCTTCCCATCCATATAGCTTTAAAGTATGTTATTCTATATCTATGCTACTAATATCTAATATTGTGTTTTATTATGTTGTTATGGTAATCTTATCATGTATTCAAAGCCAACACATGCAATCTGTCACTTGCCATGAAAAAAACACACTCAGTGTGATAAGTGGGGAGTTGCCCATGTTGATATGTGATGATGTATGTTTTCTTACCATGGCGTGTAAGGTCTCAATCTCCACCTGCAGGGAGTGCCACTGCTTCCTGGCCTCAGCTAGCTCAGCTCGTGCCTCCCTCAGAGCAGCGCCACCAAGGCTCACCTGTGCCCACGCTGCCTCCTCCTGGGTGATATGAAGGGGACCCGACATTAAAGGAGCTGTTTTTTGGCACTCAGTCAGACAGTCAGAGAAGAAGCAACCACAGGGGGTGCTGTGGGTAATGTGCATTTCAGTTTAGGTAAATAGATAGCAAGCAGACACCCGGGCGTATGTACTGACAGCTGTACAAACTGTGTTGACACACTGTACAGCTGTTAGGTATATTTTGACAGTAAAAACAAAAGCAGATAACTTAAGTTATGTAAGTTAATTTCTGTTTAATTTATTATGTCAAAAATTCATTTTCTATTTCACTTCATTAAATGGGGTTTAATTAATAAATTACATAAAAAGCACATTTTGGCAGGGATGATTCTGTAACAGCGCTTTGTTGCTGACAAGACTGGCCAAAAACATTCCTTATCAGACATTTCCATCTGGTACTGATTCAATCTCAGGTTAATTTGGATGTGACGGCAGACATTCTATCAGTCATCTCAGGCAATGGTGCAAGATGCATTTAGATCCTTCTCACTGTAAATATGTTATCATGCAAGTACATATGTATTGCAGCAAAATATAGTCTAGTAACATGATTCATCATAGGATCAATAGTACTGTATAAGTCCATCAACTGTAGATTGCAAGCATAGATCAGGATTCAAATATTTGATTTGCATTACAAATTTTTTGTGAGGAAACATCTACAGAGTTTGATGCATTTCACACATTTAGACTTCGAGACATGCGCCTAATGTTTTCATGAGAAACACTGAATGTATAGGAAACTTGTTTGTTTACAAGAAATCTCCAAAAGGCAGCTTTAACCTTAAAAACGCATATTATACCGCGAAAATAATCATAGATATCATTTAGATTTGGTGGCTGGTTCACTGTAAATTCACACCAATGATGTATGATGCTTTTCTCAGAAAGACAGTGAATCTTCAGTATCATCCAGGATAAATATGGACACCACAAGGGCTTCTGACTGCAGTATTGTGTAACCTTATGGGGACAAACATGCAAACAATGGAACTTCCTAAAGCCAACTCTAATTTAGCTCTGTGTTAGCTTGCACTCTTTGACGAAGACACTTTATTATTGCTCTCAGACCAAAGTCATTGTGCAATGGCACAGGAACACTATGGGACCCAGACTGCACTTTTTCTCATTGTAATAAAATGAGGACAGTCCAAATAATAATAAAAAAGCCCCCACTACAACAACAAAAAATGCTCCAATTACTATATAAAGAACAAAAATCTACAAGACAGATGAGCATGCTTAGGTTGTAATTTGGCAGTAGTAGTAACTGATCCATAGTATAAGAGTGTGTGGCACTGAACGTAGAAGCATTTACTTGGAAAGAATGAAGAGGTAATCATGCAAATTCATTCAAACCTGATTATACAGTCATATATTGTACACAGAAAGGAGGAACAGGCACAGTGAGTCCAAAGTCTACAGCCTTTCTCCTCAGTCAACAAACACCCAGCTAACCATCTAACACGAGCTGAGCACAAACATCTGTCTGCCTTGCCAGTGGGACAGCTTGGAGTTGGTTTGAGGGTGTGTCTGTGTGGCAGTGTGCCAGGACAACACACACACATACACACACACAAACACAAAAAAAAAAAAGTGAAGATGCAGGACTGGATGCGTACCTCACTGAGAGCTCCTCTGTGTGTTCCGGATGCTGCTGCTGCTGCTGCTGCTCCAGCTCCAGCTCCAGCTCCAGACCGGCTAGGCCTGACCAAGCTGGGGAGTGGATTTGAACTGTTGCCCAGGCTGAGGTGCCTCTCACCTGGGCCGAGAAGTCTACTCTGCTCGCACTGCGCTCTGATTCGGTCGAGGAGCTGGGTGAGCTCCATCCCTGTGCCATCCTCCTCCTCCCTTCCTGCTGCTGTAGCTGTCTCTAACAGAGCATCGCAGGAGCCGACCTGCTGCAGCTGCAGAGACCGGACTGCCTGCAAACAGCCAACCAGAGGGAGCAAAAGGGGGAGGGAGGGGGAGAGAAAGGGAGACAGAGAGAAAAATACAGAGAGACAAGAAAACGAGGTTGAAGGATGTAGAGCAAAATGATACAAAACTCAGGCAAAGAATGAGCTGAGACTGGGCCAAAAATAGTCCAAGAATGACTAGGTACAGTAAATGCAAAGGATAAAAACAAAACAAGAGAGAAGTGCGCTTCTGTGTGAGTGTGTTTTTTTTTTTGTGTGTGTACAGTTTGTATGGCAGGGGGCACTGAGGCAATCCACGCAATGCAGGGGAAAGAGAAATGGAAAACTCCACTATCAGGCTCTACATCTGTGCATATGTGTGTATGTCAGCAGGCTAGAAAATAACTGGATGTGAGGGAGGTGGGTATTAGTCAGCAGGAATGAGAAAATGAAGAAAATGAGGTAGGACAGAAAGCAGGGAGGAGGGGTGGATGAGGTCAGTGTGAGGATGAAGAAGCTGTGACATGCTGTAAACACACACACAGCCATTAGACGACAATTATTATAGGTATGGAGTTGAAAGTACAATAGGCTACTCAAAATTTGCATAATAACAGTGATAATAGCTATACTTAAATAGAATACACTCTACAGAGTGTACTGCTGTTTTGAAAACATGTGTCTCAGTCTGAGTCTTGTAGTTAGGGCCATTAATAAACTAGTAAAATGGATTCCCACAGTCCTTGTGTCCTTTTAGAAATCACATGTTCAGAGTATTGTACAAAGCACCTACAAAAGTCTACAGATGTGCTTGTATCTCTACAGGCTGCACCTAGACACTGGCATTTAATGTCAACATGCTAACATACTCATGCTCATGCATGAGCCTGCCTGCCCAGTCCAGGAGCTTTCCAAACCATCTGATTGCAGCTATCTAGTTAACAAGTCAGCCTCTTTCTTCAGCAATGTTACCTCAACTCTGATGGTGCTATTAACTACAAAGAAAATTATTGATTTATGATCCAACATACCACTGGGCAATCATGGCCTAATGGATAGAGAGTTGGATTTGTAACCTGAAAGTTGCAGGTTTGAGTCTCAGACAGGAAGTGTCTGTGGGGTGGAGTGAATAGCCAATGCTCTTGCCACCTTCAATACCACGAACCAATACCCACTGGTCTGGGTGCCTGTGTGTGTGCACTTTGGTTGGATTAAATGAGCAGAGCACAAATTCCAAGTATGGGTCACCATACCTGGCCACAAAGTCACTTTCAAAGGCTTATCTCATGTTCAAACACAGTGTTTTTATGGATAATAAAGGCCACAATCCATCTTAATAAAATATTTCTATACAGACAATGTGGCCAATCCACTGCCAGCTCAGAAAATAAACCACATAGCAGCTGAACTCAAGAGAGAAGAGAAAAAAGGTTATCCAGGCACCAGGTGTACGCAGGTTTAATGTTTTCATGGTTTTAGAGGAAGTTATTAACCTTTTATTCTTGAGTATTCTTGTTTTCTCCCAACTCTATGACGAGGTATGTACTCATCTGTTATTATCGATATTGCCTGGATGAATACACTTCTATAGTTAAAATAAAAGTTGTAGTCTTCACATGTGCATAGAGATGGAAAAGTACCATCAGAAAGATGGAGAGGCACATAGAGTTAAGAGAGGAATGGGGAAAACAGAGAGAAATGTGAAAACAAGCATTTGGAGTACACTTTGTGACCTCATACTGTTGGTGCATGTCCTGCAGCTCAGTCATGGAGCGCTGAAATTCCGCCTGCAGCGTCATGCTGCTCAGATCCACCTCCCTCTTTGACTCCCTGAGAAGAGCCACCTGTTGTTCCAGACGGCTGGTGTTACGCTCCTCTGTCTCACACCTACAGTGTCAACAGTTGAAGTTATTTTTTTTATTGTTAAAACACACTTATCACTAATAGTTCCTCAATACAGCAAGGTATCGTATTAACACAGGTAGGTAATACAGTAGGTCATGGGCTAGATGAGAAAACATATTTATTCATACTGACACCTTTCCAATTTATGCCACATACCCAGTTTAAATTGATTATAATGGAGATTACAATAGGAGATGGTGTATACACACCAAACATCTATGACTCCAATCTCATCAGTTATGCAGGTAATTTTATGCAATGTCCACAACACCTTAGCTGGTCCTGCCACTCCAGAAAACATTGCACTTCCATTTGCTGAGTTATCCAGCCATCAAGTGGAGTTATTGAATTATTCTTATCGATATTTTATTGTATGTTTAAGTAATCATAACAACTGTACAAGCCAAAACGACATCATCCTCCTAAGTGTGTCAGAAACCCTCAGCCGGTCAGGAGACTCTTCAGGTGGACCTGCAGTATAAATAGAACAAGTGTGTTTATCTCAAGTCTCTGTGTGTCGCCACTGTCTTTCAGGGATTAATGGCTGACAGTAGAGGGGTTGTGTGTGTGTGTGTTTTGAGAAACGTGGGTGACTGGGCTCAGAGTCACTTTGCATCAATACATAAGTGAAAGTGCCGACATGGCACAAAGCCTGGCCTTGATTTGTATGCGGGTTGGCTCACAGGAGCAGGAACTGACCTGAGTTAGATAACGGAAGAGTGGGAAAGCATTGCAGCAGAATAAAAACAGGAAGTCATTGACAGTTAGTTTACAGTGGACCACTGCTTAATATACTGAGATGTTTTTTGGGACAGTGATGACGATACCACATTTTTTCCTGCTTAACTTTACCAATTTAAATCCAAAACTTTACATAATCAGTCTGGACACAGGTTGTATAAATATGTGCATATTTATGGGACATGATATCATACCTATTATACTGTGCAATAAGGCCTGGACTGTATTGACTGAGAGAGAGGAGCGTTAGAGCTTTCAGGAAAACTACAGTCAAATACAGCTGACCTGGCCTGGATGGCAGCAGCTCTGAACCTCATGCTGCCAGACTGTAATGCCAGCTGGGCGTTTTCCATCAGTAGTTTACCAACCTGACAAGAACACAAAAATACAACATAGTCACATCAGATTAGTTCAATAAATGTGCAAAACAATATGCAAGACAGCTGTCAAGTCTCTGAGCTAGGCTGGACCGTGGCATTTTGGGTGAAGGCTGCTAAAACAGACAAGTAAACATGTTTGTCTGCTAACATTGAATTGTGATTGAGGGTGAAGTGAGATCAGAAACATTATGTCCTATATTATTGTGGCTATTATGGTCACCTCTCAGCACCACTTATAATCTACATACCAGGTTTAATTCTTACGACTTTTCAAAGGAGACATTGTAACTTGTCTTAGTGGGAAAAGCACAAGTGTTAGTCATAACATTAAGAATGGCTTTGTTCTATTCCTCGGGCTGTGTGACAGTGTAATGGCATGACCAGTGCCAGAAACTGATGCAGCTAAATGGCATTCAGCCTTTGTTGGATATTTATCCTAAATTGTCAATACATTACCAAAATAACACTTGTCTTGTTTATGCTTTAATCTTACAAGTCTAAACACTGAGGTTTGGTGTAAGTACTAAGAACACTAAATTGAATCTTTATTCCTGGGTTTTACGTAGAAGATACCTCCAGGTACTGGCTTTCTGATGAATGATGTTGGTTTCAGTCAGTTTTGGACAGTAGAATGCCAAATTTAGTCTCGACTGAAACCAAATGATGACATTAAAACACTGAAGTGTAATTACAGAATTAACTGAAGCCTGTTTGTTTGTTTGTTAACCACACACCAAGAGAGACTTGATTTTTCTATAGTAAATGACTCGGACTCAGCAACATGTTTCCCTACTTTCTTTGTTTACAGGGGTAGAGGAGGACATAAACACATGGGTCATGCTGAACTTATTTACAAAGAAGGCTTGATTAACCAGACTGCACACAAACTGCAAGTTTTAAATTAAAATCACAGTTACATATGAACAATACTTTTCAAATTCTCAGATTAAGACAAATAAATCATGATGCTATAATGTGTAGTCTGCTGAATAGAATCAGAAATCACTGCTTGTAGATCTTTTACCAAACAGTTCAATTCTTGAATAATAATAATAATTGTGGTTTATAGCACAAACAGTTAATTGGATGGGGAGTCAGTAAATAATTTTTGAATTGTTGGGAAAACTGAAAATAACACCTGTCTATCTTTGGTAAAAAAACAGAAAATAAAATAAAAGTGTGCATTTGGTTTATCTATGCTCTCCACAGTGCCAAGTTTCAAGTATGTACATATTGTATAATTAACATGGCATATTCACAATATTTATACCCAGTCAAAGACTGTTCTGGAAAGCCTGGCTTGTTTTGAAAATGGTTTCATACATTAAGAAGCTGTTGCTAATACTCCTAAACAACTGGATCAATAATTAACAGTAATCTATGTTTAAACAGCCTCAAAGTCATGTTTAGCCACACTATCAGCCCTTGTATCAGCTTCCAACAACAACATGCTTGTTAAGAAGTTGTTGTCACATGGGTTTAAAAAAAAAAAAAAGAAAACCAGAGCCAGGACCGTGGTGTCTGCTGAAAATGAATTTGAGACTGTTCACACAATGCTGCATGCAGCTGTCAACACTAGTAATTGGCTGTGTGTCTGTTTTTATTGCAGTCATTGCTGTTTGATTATACACACCTGCTCCTGTTCTGTGGTGGTCACGACAGCCTTGAGCTGATGTAATGTAGCATAACTAGAGCGTAATCATAAAGGCTGAGTGGAAATGGTTCTGTAGTATGTCTGCTACATCAGCATTGTGCTTGTCTGGCAAAGGGATTGCAATATCCAACTGTATGTAATAGTTCTGCTGACCGTAAAGGAGCATCTCATCATTCAAAAGTTCAACAAATGTCTGACCTGTGCTCGGAGTTCTTTCACAGTCTGCTCCTGTTCTGACCAGTCCTGGGAGCTTGAAGTGCGCCTGACACCCCAGTCAGCAATCTGAGCCTCCAGCCGCTGGTTGGCCTCCTGCAGCCGGTTCACCTGCTCCAGGAAGCCCTTTAAGCGAGCGTTCAGACCCCACATTGTTTGACTTGAGTCCTGTAGCAAGTCCATGAAGACCTGAGATAATTACATACACGCAGAGCAATCCGCTAAAATTTCCATAAAGTCAAATTACACGACACAACCACTAACACCCGTGATGGCCAAATCATTCAGACAGTACATGAGTGATAGACTTACTATGTTTCCTGCAGAATGCATGCTTAGCAGTATAAAGTTACAACTTTCTCAGCAAACAATCTGCCACCCTGTCTGAGATCACAAGCTGCCAGAGGCGTTTACTAGGTAAATGTTTACCCAGAGATAGTCACCTGAGGTAACGTGGCCTTCCTTCCAACAAAGCACAGTAAATGTAGTAAGGCAGGCAAAACTCCCGCAGTGTGTTCGTCTGGTCACACACAGTGGATCCACCTCTCCCGGCAGCCTACACACATTCCTCTACAGTGAGCTGGTCAACACTTTCTCCTTCCCACTGTGTACCAGGTCACCAGCAGCACACCCCTGAGACAGAGCAGACAGGCTGCTATTAGCCTGTCACCATCACTGGTTATATGTCAATATGTGGTCCTCAGGCACAGCCACAATAGGGATGGTCCTCCCAGTCCCACCTCACCATCCAGGCAGCACTGGGGAGAGTGGAAAGCTATGGAGTAAACACTGGACACTGCTTACATCACCATCACTCTGTGACCCTTTGTACTCTCTGATCCAGGATTACTGAGCCGCTTTCAATCAGGCAGCAACACAAGCTGTGGAGGGAATGTTCAGGGAGACACGGTGACAGGCCCTGTGTGTACTGTACGTGTGCATTAGACTGCTGCTGTAATAAGAGGTTACATATACTGTAATTTTTGTGAGGTCTGCTGTGAAATAAAGGCCTAATGCACACTTTATGCAGAGTCACCTTTTACTCAGTAACAGTCTTGGCTGGTTTTAGTGAATAGCTGAGTGTTTCTGTCTGACTTTCTGGGACAAAGGTTTCATCTTGTAAATGTTCTAATTTGGCTATAATACTACTTTTATACAAGTGTATAGATATGGCATGAAAACTAGAGCACTGTGCTTCCAGCAGAGATACATTTTGTTTTAGTGTTATTTTAGTGGTACTGCAGCATTATTCAGTGTTATTTTGTGTTAGTGCTTTTTAAATGTGTATATACTGCTTAATCAACACAGCAACAGTGTTGATTGAGTGTTTATGACCTCCACGTGCCAGTATGCACTCCCATAGTCTGACCTGATGAATCAGAGTATGGTGTCCTGGGGGATCTCCCCCCAGACCTGTATCAGGACATCAGTGAGCTCCTGGACAGTCTGCGGTGGTACTTGGTGGTGTCAGGGGAAAGTGAGGGCCAGTGGCGTTGATGACTTCATCATCAAGGAACTGCCTCCACAAAGATCCTCAAAGACCTCATAGTACCATATTATCCCAATAGAGCACTTCGCTCTCAGAGTGCAGGTCTACTTGTGGTTCCCAGAGTTTCCAAAAGTAGAATGGGAGGCAGAGCATTTAGCTGTCACCATCGGTGCACTGAGCTCCCCCACCCTACCCCTCCCCTCCCCTCCCGCCCAAACTGAGCCTGGTTCTGCTGGAGGTTTTTTCTTCCGTTAAAAGGAGTTTTTCTTCTCCACTGTCGCCAAGTGCTTGCTCATAAGGGATTTGTTGGGTGTTTTTTATTTTTGTAAAGGGCCTTGAGATGATTTGTATTGTGATTTGGCGCTATACAAATAAATTGAATTGAATAAAAACTTGAATTGAATAACTGAGTACATACAAGACCAGCAACCAGGACATGCAGCGAATCAGGTAAGTTGCAGACGCTGGAGAACTTGATTTCAGAACACAGGGAAACAGGTGAGTTGAATATGCTGGAAACGGGAATCCAGCAAACATGGGAGCAGGAACCAGGAGAAGTGACTGCAGAGACCACAGTGAGTTCACAACACAGGAAACTATAGAGGACGAAATAATGAAATTGCTAAAGATAAAGATACTGTACTGAGGAATACAGTGAATAGGGTTAGGCTAGTCAATTTCTACCATCCAAGGTGGAAGTACGATCTGGCGCCAGGGTGTTGAAGTGCGCCGTCTTATAAAGGACTCCCTTTGATGAATAATGAGTGTCAGATATGTCTCATTAACCAGGTGTCATGAAGTCTCAGCCGCAGCACGTGCACACATACACACACACAAAACAGAGAGAGAGAGAGAAAGAGAGAGGAGAAAAACTCCAGTCTCCAGCGCAACCTGGGTGGATACCTGATAGTACCCACCCCTGTCAGGCTCCTCTTGGAGCCCCACCAGGCCTGTCAAGATGACGCCAGTGGAAATCCCAGATAAAGTCAGGGTCCATGATGAAGGATTTTGGGATCCATGATCTTACTTCTGGGCTGTACCCTTACCAGTGCACCAAATACTGAATGCCACAGCACCGTACATCAAGCAGGCATCAGATAGTGAATGCCTGGTGGCCATCCACCATCTGAGCAGGTGGAGGGCCATCAGTGGGAGGACAAAGATCATGGTTGACCACTGGTTTCAGAGGAGAAATGTGAAAAACTGGATGAATCCACATCGTTCTTGAAAGTTGGAGTCTCACAGTGGTACGGTTGATATTCTTATCTATAGTGAATGGTACAATGAAAGCAGAGGATGACAAGGTATTATGTGCATATTAAATTCAACTACGTTCTGTGCTCCAGTTACTTTGGTTAGTCTCACATACACATCTCAGGGCAGCCACCAGATGTGGAAACTGGGTAACTGAATAGTTTGGTTAGGACCAGAGTGACATGAGAAGCAGCTGTTATGAGCCTACAGACAATCGTGCAGTTGTGGGACTATATCTCTGTCTCCTGTTGTAGGGCACCCTGTATGGTTCTCCCAGTGTCTCAAGTGAGCATTCCACTCTGGGAGGATGGTGGTTGGTTCCAATGTGGGCTCTTCAACTGAATGTAGAGAGAAGGGAGAGGGTGTCAGGTTTTGTATTTTGGGTATCTGTTCAATAGGAAAGTTAAATTGAAAGTCTCTGGCTCTGAACCTCCTTTCTCTTTCCTGTGAGTTTAATCAAGCTTGACTTAGTTGCATCAGCAAGTTGAGTTTCAGTTTTTTTTAAGGAGAGGAACAAGATTTAACTTGGCCGTCACGGAAGACAATTGTCTTCCACAAAGACGATGATCGATTGTGATTGCTGTGGACACCAGAGAATCAAAAGGTGTAGGTTTGATTGTAATTGTCGTTTTTCATTCCTTCATTCAACCCTTGTAGAAATATGTCTCTAAGGGTTCTATCTGTCCAGTCAGTTTCTGTCGCTAATATCCAGAAGTCAGTTCAAATAGTCTCCAACTGACTGTCGACCCTGTTTTAGCTTCAATAGTTTCCACCTCATCCCTCCTATTGGCTTTCTCAAAAACTCTCCTAAGTTCAGTTAAGAAAGTATCATAATGTAAGATATGTAATGGGATGATGATTAATAAAGTCTTCAGCCCAATTCAGGGCTTTATTTCTTAGCAGCCCAACCATGTAGGTAATCGTGGCTTCATCTGAATTGTATATTGCAGACGCTGGAGAACTTGATTTCAGAACACAGGGCAGCAGGTGAGTTGAATACGCTGTGAACAGGAATCCTGCAAACATGGGAGCAGGAACAGGAGGAGTGACTGCTGAGACCACAGTGAGTTGACAAATGAGACATGACAAATCTATATGGGAGAACAAAATCAATATTATTATTGTACTGAGGAATACAGTGAATAGGGTTAGTCTAGTCAAATGCTACCATCCAAGGCGGAAGTAAGATCTGGTGTTAAGGTGTTGTAGAGCGCCGTCTTAAAAAGAACTCCCTCTGATGGATGATGAGTTTCAGGTGCATCTCATTGACCACGTGTCATGAAGTGTCAGCTATAGCGTGGACACACACACACACACACACACACACACACACACACACAAAACACAGAGAGAGAGGGAGAAAAATGGGAGCGTTTGGGTGTTTGGTTAAGTTAAGGATGTTATATCAAGATTCCAGTGAATTTTTAAAGGTGCAAGCTTTAATACAAATGTAAAGAAATGTCCAATCTCAAAAACCCTCAAACCACTGGTGAGATGGTTTCCTATTGGTCAGTGACATGATGATGCGCCATTAAGGGGAGTCCCCAGAATTAAACTTTGTAAAAACGGTTGTGTAGAGTCACAGTTGCAGAAATGATCCTGCAGTAAAGGACAGTTATTCAGTGTTAAAATTTTAAAAGTAATATTCGACTATAGCTTGCTAACATTAGCTACCATATGCCACTGGTCTTACCAGACCATGTAAGACTGAAGCAGCAGTGTCTTCAATTGAGCAAATAGTGATATTTAGTGCTTATGCATTCATTGTTTAAATTTGTGTATTTATTTCTTTCATTTTAGTTACACAGTCTTACTTTAAATAACTCCAGTCGACTGTATATTTGAAATTTTATTTTAAAAAAGTTATCCAAGATAATCCAAAATCTTTTGTGTGAACTAGACAAAAATTGACAAAGATTAAAAAAAAGTAGTGATTAATTATTATATCAAGTGCGAATGGCACATTTGGATGTTAGTCTAACTTGTTACAGCTCAGTTTTTCCTCATCTGACCTGTTTCTCTGTGCCTACTTTGACCTCAAAGAGCCACTTTTGTCAGTTAAACACTGTCTGAGGTTTTTCTTATCAGATGACTTCCCCATTCGGTAAACCAGTATGTCTGCAATCAGACATGGTATGAGGATTATTAACACAAACAACCGATACTGCACTTCTATCTGTTAAAACCACTGTACAAATATTTTCTTTGTATAGACTTATTCTTTTCCCAGAGAAAGGACAGGGGAGCAGTCAGCAGACTTTCTCATGTCTTTTTTTTTTGCTGACAGTGTGTTTATAGTTTCATCTGTCTGTGTGCTCAGAAAGAGACATATGGATTAATGGAGAGAGGGATAAAAAGAGAAGGAGAAAATGTCCAGCATAGGATAGTAAAGCAGAAAAGTGTGGGAAGAAAAAAATTTGTGAATTTTAATTACTAAATATAAAAAAAACACAAAATATGCTGATTAGCCAACAGTGCCAGGCCCTGTGTGTACAGTGCCAGATTCAACTGGGACAAAATGTACCATCATCCCACTCCCACAACCTCTCAGCAAGGTGGCTTCCTGTTCCTGTAAGAAACTGGCAATGATGCTGGCAGTGATTAATAATGCTGTTCGTTAAAATCCTGGAAAAAAGCAACACACATCAGGGCGTTACAGGCAGCGCTGTTTGGAATGTCTGGGAGAGATGGTTTCTGCAGTGACGGTAAACATGGAATGCCACCGAGCCTGTTTTTAAATGTTGTGTTGCTCCCACAATGTTTCAAAAGCTAGCCTCTGTCGCACGACATTTGTGGGAGTATATGCCAAAAATCACAACTGAGGGCTGCAGGTAAAGACAGGTAGTGACTTGCTGGGTAAATTTCCAAAAATTAGGCGGGGGCGTTGGACACAAAAAAGAAACACCTGTTAAAAACATGCAATAACTTTTGATTCTCTAATGATTATAAGACAAACTCCATGCCAGCAGGTTTTGTCCTTACATGATATCATTATGCAAGCCATTGGATTAGAAGGCATTGTGGTTTAAATCCAAAACTGCAAAAGGGATTATCTTCAAATAAACTCCCGCCAAGACTCTGCTGCAGGGGCAGCTAAAGTATGTCTCATGTGCTTTGACGTGCAGTGTTAAGGGACTGTGACAGAAACTGCAACAGCATTACTGGACCTTATAAGGTTTATATAATAGTAATTATATAAAATTATTAATAATATAATAAAGGTCTATAAAATGTATTTATACTTGTCAAGAATTCATTCAAGTATTCATTATTTGTGCTTCTACTGAAAATAATAATTATAATAATTTTCCTATTTAAAGCTGCACTAATTCATGCTTTTATATCAACAATTGGTCACATCACTATGTGTAACGTAAAAGGGGTCATTAGAGTGACAAACATGACAGAACAGTATCCGTCAACTCCACTGTTTTTTGTTTTTTTTAGGTTTCCAGCTTTCAGCTTTACACATTACATTCAGCATCACTGCACCCATCAATCATTTCCTTTTCAAACCCACTTGTATGCTACCAGCCCACTATCACCTGGCAGCACAGAACACAAATAATTTTTGGCCCTTTCTGAAATCTATGGTCATAGATTATCATGAACAGACAACGCAGACAGTAAAATAAACTTCCTCAATGTCATAAAAAATGAAACTTAAATAGTCGAGTGAAATCATTTAGTATAAAAACAGATGAAAGAGAGTTCTCCAGACAAACAGTGGGGAATTAGTAGTTGGTTGTTATGTATACACATTCACTGGTCATTCACATTTCTGTGTTACTGCTAATTGGTCAAATGAATGTGCTGCTCCACACGCCAAACACAGTCACTTAAAAAGCCGCGTTTCCGTTAACCTTCAAATTGAGAATATGATAATGGAAACATGCCAATTTTGAAACAAACTCCCATTTTTCGAAAAACGTTTTTGTGCTATAGGTGGTATTTTAGGTTTATCGAAAAGGGCATATTTCACAAAACTCAATGGAAACACTTTTTTTGCCTATTAAAATTGAGTTGAGTGGAGAAGGAATATTGGATTTAACTATAAACACAGCTCCAAATAAATAAGGTTGTGAGATGTGTAAGTAGGAATGTGGCCACAGTGCTGCTTTGCTATTCAATAAAGAAGGAACTGCATTCCTGTTGGCCTATCTGCTGATCAGATTATGTTTTCCTAGCAAAAAAATAACCAGATTAGTTCTTTGTACTAGGATTTTGTAGTACTGTGTCTCTAAATACACCTTTTCAGTAAACCACAGTGTTACTCAGATGTCATTAGATAAGTACAGTACAGTACTTATAAGTTCTGTATGCTGTATGGCCAAATGACTTGTGAATTTGGAGCTGTTGTTTATGAGTTGGTCTAGGCCTCATAGTTTCAATCAAAGCTCAAGGTTACAGACTACATAGTTTATTTCCCGTTTGCTGTGTCTTTCCTTAGTGCTTCTAGAGTTACCTCTGCTGTATCTTGTTAGCTTCCCTGTGTTTTCTATTTAAACCCCCACCCATTGTGTCCTTAGTTGCTGATTCATTGTTTTGAGTTCTGTCATGTTCATGTTCATGTTCTGCTCTGATTAACTTTTGGTTTTTCGTGTTTCTATGTTTGCAGTTTTGTGTGTTTTCCTTGGTGCTTTGTTCCTGAATCGGATTGTTGTTTGGACTTTAGTCTCCTCCTGATCACCTTTTATCCTTTGGACAATAAACCTTAGTCTCCTCAGTTGGACTCAGTCCCCTGTTTTCCCTCCCTGTTTACTTTTTTGTTGTTTAATACATTTGTACATCATCTCCCTGTATGCTGTCTGCAGCTGGGTCCTACTCCTGAGCATTTTGTGACACAGCGGCTGTTTTAAAAGTTTCATCTCTTGCCTTCACACAAATGTAAACCCTAAAAGAAGTGGGTTTCTAATTTCTGTGTGAAAGAACTTGAGTCAGATACACTTTGAATGAACTGGAATGCAGAATGGGAACCAGGCCTTATTGGCGAACAATAGTGATTGAGCGCTAGTTCACATTGTCTCTTACTTTCTTCCTTTTAATTACATCAACTAAGCCTTCCACACCTTAGTCATAAATGCTGATCATACCAGTGGGGATGAACAATTATGTGGTTGGCACTTTAAGTGACTACCAGACATACGTCATTTCACTCATTTCATAGTGTATAGTTGAGGAAGTCGACAAATATACAATACAGTGAAAAGAAATGACGGGAATGGCGTGATTCCTCTGACACTCTGGTGTGTGAACCAGACAGAGTGGCTCACCCTAGCTGGCTGGGAAAAGTGGTTTAAAATTCCATACACAGAGATAAGATTTAACTTGATGACAGTGAGATGTTTGAAAATTACCTTAAGGTTCTAAAGGATAAATGAACCTCTTAAACAGAGGTTGTGTAAATAGCTGATTTTATACTAGGTTAAGGTAAAACCCTGAAGGAACTCTTGAAAACAGTTATATTAAACAGTATTATTTCATATTATTAAAAAGAAGTACTGTGACAGGTCCTGAAAAACTGTTATCCTATTCTTAATCTGTTTGATATTTTGTGAAGCACCTCAGGGTTACACAGGCTTTGCCTCTCACAAAACAATTAAGCTAGGAGTGTCCCACTTACTGTAGATCAGTGTGTAGAACAAGGATGGGCAAATAGTTTCATCCAAACAAGTCAGGGCCGTGTACTTCATGCTGTTGTCAGTTAGTTGGTCAGCTGAAGGGCTGGTTAATGATACACATGTCACGTAAGCTGACAAGGTAGTGAAGAGGCATGGCTTTGATCATGTGATAACACGATTGGCCTACAGTAAATTACACTATCAAAGGGGCATCACAGCACCCCCAGCTACTGTATACTACACGTTTTTTTTTTAACATGACATAAATCTTATAGTTACTGCATATTTTAACTAGTCCTTCAGCATTATACTCAATATTATTATATAATATTATTTATATGGCTGCAGTTACTAATTATTTTTATTATCACCTAATGTTCCTAATAATGTTCCTAATAATTTTGGGGTATGAACTAATTTTCTCAGAAAAATATTATTCACTTTAAAAAGAACATTATATGCTAATGTTTATGAAGCTATAATCAGAGAACATTTGGCATTTTCACTTGAAAAATGCCAAATGACAAATGCCAGTTAAAAGACTGATTATCAAAATAGTTGATGACTATTTTTTGTCAAAATGAACAAAGAAAATACTGTAATGCTAATACTATAAATCAGTCCTAACATCCAGTGTAAAAAAAATAACCCATGAGTTTTACACTGTTAGCTTTCTAACCTCACTGAAGTACAACAAGATGTTTATGTTAGTGAGCTTAGTTGTGTGCTTGTATTCCTGATAATACACTACATTGCAGTCTAGCCACGCTTAAGTGTTGCATTCAAAACTGGTTCAAAACTGAGTGTTGCTTTCACTTTTTCTTACAGCCAGCCTGGTATTCAACTCACAACTGAATAATAACCATAAGCAATGATTGACAGTGTTTACAGTTTTCTGAATGCAGCCACTTATAAAGAATGAATGTCCCAAGACAACTGGCTCAAACTGTGAGTGTGAGGCTTGTTGAAAATATCACCACTCACAGAGGTGATACACCCACAGGCTATAAGTTTGGTTTTCTGTGGGGGTCTTAGCCTGTGTCATTTTAACTCCAGGTTAAGCTTCACTGTTAGCCACTAACCCTGGTTTAATGTCCTTTACTAGTAATACCCTGATTTAAAAAAAAAATTGAAACACAAGTCTGAATGGAGCTGAGGTGAAAAAAAACCTAAAATAATTATTTAATTTGAGTTGCCTTTATGCAACTTGATTAAAACTAAATAATCCACTGTGTTCACCAGCTAGACACTAACATTTTCTGTTTTTGGTCCTGGGCTGGTCTGATTTAGGAATGTTTATCAAAGCTTTTTCACTGAAAAGAATCATATACTGCGAGCTCTAAGCTAATAAAACACAGCGTACACCTGAAGGGAAAAACAGATTCAGGCGAAAATTGTCTGTGGGCTCATTGTTACAACTTAGCGCTATTACATTATCAATACTCTTGTGAGCCAATGTTAATGCAAAAGTACTGATTAGTACTTTTTTAGTTTTACTGTACTTTAAAATCTTGTTTTGGTCCTTGTCATTCCAACCTGAGGGCGGCACCTACGTGTCCACCCATTAAATTCTGTGTAACAGCCATCAATCACATTTAATTAATCCATTTTACATGGTCCACCTGGGTAATTAATAATAATTTACAAGATATATAGACATGTTTTGATGATGTCTGCATTTTATGAGAACCAACATGTTTAATTGGAACTGGAGCCATTACAGTTTCATTATGATTATCAGTATTTAAAACACAGAAACTTGGCAGAGATACAGTATAAGCTTCAAAGTTTCCATGTTTATCTAGGAGTATACTACTGCTGCTGCCAAAACCAACCGTAACCTGCACTATAAAACAGTTTTACGCAATAAAAAGGCATCACAAGCTTGGTGTCAGACAGAAAATGACAATATGAGTGTAATTTCATGTTTGAAAACCCTCTGCTTTATTCAGTCACCCTGGATCCCATTTATTCTGGGATGTTATAACATTTTAACAGGGTGGTCTAACAATATCTCGTGCCACAATATTTTGTGATTGTCAAAAAAAGTGATGATGCACACCCTAAAAGTGAGAAATGGATCACAATTAAATTGTAATTGCCCCATCTTGTAGATGTAATTCCATCCATCCATCTTCTTCCGCTTATCCGGGGCCAGGTGGGGGCAGTAGCCTAAGCAGGGATGCCCATACTTCCTTTTCCCTGGACAAGGTGTTCCCAGGCCAGCTGAGTGACATAGTCCCTCCAGCATGTCCTGGGTCTTACCTGTGGTCTCCTCCCAGTGGGACATGCCCGGAGCGCCTCCGGTACAGATGACCAAGCCACCTCAGCTGGCTCCTCTCTATGTGGAGGAGCAGCAGCTCTACACTGAGCTCTTCCCAGATGACCGAGCTCCTCACCCTACCTCTAAGGGAGCGCCTGGCCACCCTGCAAAGGAAGTTCATTTCAGCATCTTGTATCCGAGATCTTGTCCTTTTGGTCAGTGAGAGAGTGAATGAGAGTTTACTTTGTCCTCAGAGGAAAAACGCGACTGTCAAACGTTTGCATCTGCATTGCACTGGAGTAATTCCCTCTCAGTCACATTCCTGACTGAAAGGCTCATTATGCTGCTCATTATGCAGGTCTTTGTCTTCTCAGGTAAATCACATGATTATTCATGATCAGGTACACCTTCCTGCATATGTCTTTTCTAAACAAAACAAAAAAAATTAAATCAGTCCATTGTTTTCTGTGAATGAGTGAACAAGATGATTTTCACATCATTTTGAAGATAACACTCTAGGCTACGAGATCCAGTCCTCAAAAGTGTTGTGAACCAATGTTCTGTGTTTTATGGCCTTATTTCAGTGATGATTGTGTTTTTCACTAACCATGCATAAACGCTGTTTTCTCAAAAACACAATCATGTATAAACTTGCTGCTCACATATTATTGTAGCCCATTTTGTGCTGATTACAGTGTTATCAGACTTTAGCCATTAATATGTTTAAAAGCAACTGAAAAAAAGCACAAATGTCAGGGCATGTCAAAACTTGTCCAGGGCCCCAAAACAAAAGTGTTAAAAAGAGGGACCACCACCCCAGTCTGCCAATACAGGGGTACTGTCCCCAATTACCACGCAATGTTGCAAAAGTGTGTCAACCATGACAGCCCAACAACATCCAGAGACTTGAGATACTCAGGGCGGATCTCATCCATTCTCAGTGCCTTGCCACCGAGGAGCTGCCAAACTACCTCAGTGACTTCAGCTTGGGTGAGGGGTGGATCACCCGCCGACTCATTAGCCTCTGCTTCCTCTATTCTTCAGCTTGTGAAAACAATTGAATTGTGTCTAGTCAAAATGTAATTTTAGGTATCTAACGTCATTACGTATATTCAAGTGAAATCTATTTAATAAAACAGCTTGCCACACACACAAGCACAAGAACTTAATGTGAGAGAAAGACTGAACTTGGGCCCACATCCTGCAAAGAGGAGAGCACTTGAGGATTTCCTTGATGACTTTTTCACTTCCACTGAGCCAGCATAGTCCAACAGAGCAATAGACCAAGAGATAGACATATACAGAGACTCCACTCCCACTTACAAGCTTGTATCGTTACAGGTTTAATTGTAGTTTAGTTTTCCAACAAGTACATACATTTATTCTTCATCTTAACAAAAACATTGTCTTTACATTCGAGAGATTTTGAGTTAAATTAGTTTCATGTTTCATTTTTTTAAGAAGGCAGTTCTGCTTGTTAAAAAAAAAACAAGTTAAAAATTATTTTTGCATTTTACATTAATCCACTTCTAAAAAAGAAAAACAAAAAATGCTTGTCAAAGAATAAATAACTGTGACATTAAGATATTTCTGTTAGGACTTCCTGTCTGGGACTTTTATTTAAGGTTTATTTCCTGTGTTTTTCTAGTTAGTCCTTTAAAACTTTATGTTTGATTACTTTGATTGGTTTCACCTGTGTCTACTCTGTGGTTAGTGGGTTGTATTGTGACTTGCCCTGGTTTCTGTGTGTAGCTTCATTCTGTGTACTGTGTTTCTTGGTTCCATATTACCTGCGTGTGAAAACACTTTCCTGAATCACCTTGGCTTATCCTGATTCCTGAATCTTGTGTTTCCTGGCCCTGGCTTCCCTGTGTGTGATTACGCTCTCCTGAATCCCCCTGGCTTTCGTCCAGATTCCTGAGACCTGTATTGAATCTCCCTAGCGTCATCCTGATTCTTAATCCCTGAGTTCTGTGTATCCTGACTCCTGTTTTCCCAGCTCTGGATTAACTGTGATTAACACTCTTCTGACTCTCCTGAATTTTTCCAGTACCTGTATTCAGCATTACTAAAGTCCTTTTTCCCAGTGAATGGACACACCCTCCTGAGTCTCCTAGGTCTCTTGCTGTTCCTGTGTTCTGTGTGACTGGACTCTTGATTCCCTGGTCCCATTTCCCTGTGAACAGACACACTTCTGTTTCTCCTAAGTATCTTCCTGTTCCTGTGTTCCAAGTGCCCTGTTGTCGCCACATTCCTTGGTTATCCGCATCTCATAGTCCTGCTCCAGTGGTCCTGGATTCTCCTGTGTACCTGAGTTTAGTTTTTACCTTTTGTGTAAATAAAGTCTTTGTCTGCACTATTGAGTTCAGAATGAAAATCAATTCTCACTAAAAAGCGTGACAGTTTCATTGATCTAAATTCTAATTCTGTATTATTTGTCATTGTATTATGCATTGTGCAGCACTTTGGTCTGCATTCATTGCTCAAAGGTGTTATGTGAATAAATTTGACCTTGACCTTGACCTTTAACTTTATCACGAGTGTATCAAACTGGTAATCCCTGAATTGTGTATACAACTGAACCGTTGCACCCCAACCTTTTAACAAAATCATCACCTCCTTTAGAGTTTGAGAAGTCACATGCACGCATAAACCTTGTCACCTAAGAAAGATTGCATGTTTGACATCAAACTAATGAACACATACATTTTGACAGTATACACATACTATACACATACATTGTGTATAGCACAGCAGCAGCAGCCTGAGGGGGCAAAACACTGGAACAGTTAAGTTTTTGCAGCAATTGTGATCTTTGAGAAATGTGAACACACTTAAAAAGATTGACATTGAATTGAAATAATTTCCACAACAAACAGGCTCCATGGCAGCACCTTGGCAACACAGAAAGCATTTCGTGTTAACACATAAATGTATGCATTTAAGTGTGGGAAAATATTTACTGTTTGTACATGTGAGCACTGAACAAATGTGTACAACCTTGTTTCAGTAAATGAATAGTAGATCAAATGCATATCATTTTGAAAACCAATTTGTTAAACAAGCCACTGTTTAAATTTTCTGCCCTATGACCTTACCTTCACTGGGCGCTCAGTGTAGAGAGACAGCAGATGTGGGATGTACAACAAAAGTTGGGCACTGTGGTCCACCTTGACTATTGGGCAACATATTTTGGTGATCAACTGATTTGCCAGCTGATGACTAAGTGAAAGGCCACAACCTGTAACACTATAACTAGGATTTGAAATGTTGAAAATAATTTTTGAAAGAGTAAGGTATGGTTTTTAAAACTGAGCAAAAGCATGCAAACATTTGAAAATAGGGTTTAAATATCAGAAACAATGGCTTTGTTCTTTACAGTGTTACATAGGCTACTACTGTATGTTTATGCTTTACAGACATTCAACACTTACCTTTCAGAGTTGCAACTTCATTTTCATAGATTCAAGTCTTCTATTTCTGCCCTTGTTTTCACAGGGGACAATGATCTGAAACCATAAAAAAGCAGTACTGAAAAAAGGCTTAAAGCTGAAAAAAAGATCAAACATTTAAAAATAAAATTTTAATATATGAACAATGGGTTTATCATTTTCAGAGTTTCCAGACATTCAACATACTGCTCTTAAAAATGTAACTGTTTTTTTCAGTCAACTCTGTTTTGTTCAGGGGCACAGCACTCTCTTTTCAGAGTTTCAGATCAGCTTTTCCTGGCACTGTTTTAACAGGGGAAAGATCTGAAACTGGAAAATAAAGCCTCACTGGTCACACTGGATATGAATAAATACAAGTAGATGATACAATGAAGATGGAGGGCATGGGACTGCACTTGCCAACATGTTTAGAAATGAGGAAGACCTGTGTGAATTACAATTTGTTTATTTTTAAACTTGAGTTGTAAGATACATATTTGAAGGCAACAGTATCAGTAAAATTAGTTATCATGACTTTGTGCATTTTGTACAGTTACCTTGATATGAGAGTAATTCTTGGTTGCTGGTATTTATTTGCTTTGTGATGTAATGTATATATTTTTTAAGTGAAGTGACAAAATATCTTTCAAATATCTCTCTTACAACACAAGTTAAAAATGAACAAATTGTAATTCACGTGTTGTTTGCGCCTGGGTTTGAACCCTATTTTTCAGTTTTACAACAATATTTTATTCTTTCAAAATTCATTTTTAACCTTTCGAATCCTATTTTTAGGGTTACAGATTGGGGCCTTGATGTTACTTCATACTCTAGCAGTCATGGAGAGATATTTCTTCCCAAATGGTTGTGAGCGAGCCTCTCCCTTTGAACCAATCAGAAAAGAGCAACCAATAGGAGAAGGGCACCGTAAGGGTTAGGAGCTCCCGGATGTAAGTCAATAGGTGTGTCCTACCAAGGTGGCAAGAAAAGAGAAACTCAAAGAACAATAAAGAGGTACTGACAGATCAATAGCAATGTAATTCCTGATTAAGTGTCAAAGCAATCTTATTTATTGGAATTCCTTAATGACGAACATCACCAATAACGTTTTTTTTTTAATTTTTAAAAGTGTCTAAGTTAAATATTTTTATTTATATTTTAGATATTTCCTTTTTTTCCTGTAACAGAAATTAAACTAACAAACTGACACAAAGCCTAGTCTCTAATCGTTTTTTTGTTTTATTTGTTAAATTAATCGTTGAAATCATTCTCTATGAGGCTTGGCTGAATTAGCCAGAGGCTGTCTATTAAAGAAACTCCGTGCTGTTTTAGCCTGAGATAAAGAGTTTTAGACAGGCCTAAATAAAGGTGGTAACTTGAATGAACAATGCGTCACACGCCTACTGAAATGTGGCCTGACAGCCGTTACATGGTTAGCAGCAAACCTGAAAAAACCTTCCACGCCCTGCGAGGTATGGCGAGCAGCATCTTTCCATCTAGACCTACCTGTTGGGCCGCACCCACCTCCAGGGGGTGTGAGAGGAAGCTATAAAATCCATCCTCCAGGCTGCCTCAGCACCAGCTCCGCGCTCCACTCTGTGAGTTTGACAGCTTTCAGTGAACACTGCACCTGAGTCAGAACACAAGTCATCATGTCATATCGCTCTGGATTATCCTCTCTGTCCCTTTCCTCTCTGCCCGCAATGGGAAGATCCAGGCAGGCTGCGAGCGTCTATGGCGGGGCTGTCAACTCAAGCGTCCGGGTGTCCTATGCCTCCAATAGCTTTGACCTGGCATCGGCTCTCGGGGGTGACAACAGCAGTTTTCCCGTTTCCGGCAATGAGAAAATGACCATGCAGAACTTGAATGATCGCCTGGCCACATACCTGCAAAAGGTGCGCTCTCTGGAAGCTGCCAATGAGAAGCTGGAGCTTCAAATCCGCCAGTGGTACGAGAAGCAGACCCCCACCGTCAGGGACTACAGCAAGTATCAGGCAATCATCGACGACCTCCGCAAAAAGGTGACCTTTCCTCTCCCCACTGTCATAGATATGAAACCAACAGCCTTTAATTATATGGCCTTTATTTTGCTATTATATAATAATGTCAATAATCAAATGTCATTTTGTTTAATGTTTTTTTTTTCCAGTCCCAAAACTCTTTTACCACTCGCTGTAAATAATATAGTCTTGGCTAAACTAGTGTTCAATTAAAACTAATAGTTTGTGATAAAAAAAAAAATTCAACTACGGCCAAAAAAGCAACTAAATATTATAAATGTATAGTTTTTAGTGTCTAATTTGTTATGTTAACTTCAACCTCATATAATGTGGCTTAAAATGACTTAAAATAATGAAATAATAGGAACATGTATTATAGCCATATATTCAATTTGCAAAGTAACCATTAAGACGTAAGTTGGATCGCTGGCCTTTAAAACTAAAGCTGCTTTTTGTGTCTCATTAGCATCTTGCAAGACCTGCCTAGAACCATATTTAACACCTGATGAGCAAATACAATAACAGCTTACAGTAATAATAGTTATAATTACAGTGGAATGCAGTTCTGATGTTCAACAAAACCTTGTCAGCCCACTCTGTAGATACTGAGTCACTAACATACCTCTGTATTGTATTTTTTATCTGAATAAGAAGCTTCTGACAGTATTTCTCTTTTCCAGATAAGTGCTGCTGCACAGGACAATGCCAGGCTGATGCTGCAGATTGACAATGCCAGACTGGCAGCCGAGGACTTCAGAATCAAGTGAGTGGAAAGGTTACGTCGGAAATTAGGTTCCTTGTGTAGCACAAAGCTAAATTAGCTGTATTATTTTATATTGGTCTGCAAGCCTGCTGCTTGAAAGGTGTAATGACTTGCAGCATTATAACATAACACCACATGCTCATTCAGTCATTTATGGTTTAAGGATATGCGGCCACGTTGACACAGGGGTGTAACGGTCAACAAATTAAACAGGTGTAACTGGTTTTCAAAGTGCTTCACCCTCTCATTTTTTTTTTTTTTTTGTCTTTGACAATAAGTAAGCAGGTGCACCTTTTTCCTTGCAGGTTTGAGAATGAGATGGCAGTGCGCATGTCAGTGGAGGCAGACATTGGTGGACTGCGGAAGGTTCTGGATGATCTGACCATGGCCCGGTCTGACCTGGAGATGCAGGTGGAAAGTTTGAAAGAGGAGCTGGTCTACCTGAAGAAGAACCATCAAGAGGTTAGAGTTCACCTGATGGCATAGCATTGCACCATGTCAGCGAGCCATTCCCCAGTATCTTCATCAATTTCTGCATTAGCAAACAAAACATGAATCTTGCTTTTCATGGACAGAAGGAAATATCATCCATTTCTTTGATATTTTTTGGAAGTCTTTTGACTACGGTTCGTGAGAAAAGAGTGTATGAATAACAGTAAAACCATGTTAAATGAGACAGTCAAGTAAATATGACATCGCTCCCAAGAAATGTCATAATTTGCTTATACAAACAAAGGTTAATCCTAAAATAAGCCTGCACTGCCAGATCATCTGAGAACAGGACACTTTAGGTGATAACTAATTCACATCTACAGTCTGTTTAATCATACATACAAAGACAAATCTACATTTCTTTTTTAAAGGTAAGCCTGTTATTTCTTTTTTGACAGGCTGCATAGTTTCAGGATCTCTTTCTTTTTTTGCTTTTCATTGAAGTTTTATCTTGGACCTTGCCTAACTTTTTGTTCTGCCTGTAGGAGCTTGCAGCCTTGCGTAACCAAGTTACTACCAGCTCAGTAAATGTGGAAGTAGACGCCAAACCCCAGGAGGACTTGAGCAAGGTGATGGAGGGTCTCAGAAATCAGTATGAGGGCATTATTGAGAAGAGCCGCCGTGAGGTGGAGGCCTGGTACAAGGTCAAGGTGAGAAGAACACAATGATACAGTTTAACTCCTAAAATCATCTTCCTTTCACTTCATGTCTGCATTTAGCTTTCTGACCATTTTTCCAATTCAATGTCTTCCAGTTTGACGAACTGAACAAGCAGGTGGACACCAACACAGAGGACCTCCAGACATCTCGCACTGAGATCAATGAGCTCAAGCGGACACTGCAGTCTCTGCAGATTGAGCTGCAGTCGCAGCTCAACCTGGTATGGCAGATTCCATATGAGCAGCTGCACACATTTCCCTGCAGTAATTTCACACTAAACTAAAACATTTATCTTTCTGTTTATCTTCCCGGTTGCAAAGCTCAACAGCAAGTTAGTAATCAGTGATGTGTGCAACACTCATACCATAGTAACATATTTTACATGGTTGACTATACACACTATAAATCACATACGGTAATCCTTTCAGTCACCATTGCTTTTGTACCTGACTTAAGTGGGATGAAGATATAAAAACAAACAATTGGCGCTCAGTAAAAGATAATATCTTCCCTGCAGAAATCTGCTTTGGAGGGCACACTGGCAGAGACAGAGTCTCGGTACAGCAAGCAACTGAGCCAGCTCCAGGCTATGGTCAATGCCCTGCAGAACGAGCTCAGCCAGATGAGGTCAGACATGGAGAGACAGTCCATGGAATACCAGGTGCTTCTCGACATCAAGACCAGGCTAGAGATGGAGATCGCAGAATACAGAAGACTGCTGGATGGAGAAGATCAGAAGTAAGTAACTGTTCGAATTCTGTTTAAAGCATGTTAAAAAAATGGTTTAAAATTTTGAGGAAAGCTCTTTTTTGGAGGGGTAAGATGAGATGTTTGATGTCTGTCTGCTGATGTGAAGCTATAGAATTAGATAATTACCACAATAATTAAATCTGGCTTGAATGGGGAAAATGAAAAATTAACCCTTGTTTGTCTTCCAGCAAAACTGTTATCACTCAGAGTCAAAAGACTCAAATCAAAGAGGTCAAAGAGGTCAAAGAAGTCAAAGAAGTCAAACGTAAGTTTACTTCAGTGCTGTGTTTGTAGCTCTTCTCCAATTAAAATGAGATATCCTACAGATTTCATTTTATTTTTGATTTCCTCTGCAGAAGATCCAGTCGTGACCCAGAGGAGGAGGGTGGTGATTGAGGAGATTATTGATGGAAAAGTGGTGTCTCGCACAGAAAATCTGGACACAGAGGTCATCAAAAAGTAGTCTGACTGGGTCCTAACAGTTCAGGCTCAAATACTAAACCAAAAAAACAAATTAGCTTCAAGAGGCTTTACTGTGTTTTGAGTCTATTAAATGAGTCAGCAAGACTTTAATAGTTAACCCAGTCCTGAAATCCATCCCCAAATCCACTGTATTTTTTTGTAGTGTGGATATTTAAATTTATTGTCAGAAAATATCACAGTCAGAAAAAAAAACCTAAAACCAATAAATTATTTTAAAATATATTATCACCCCAAAACCCTCAGAAGGCACTATACTGATTGCTCTCCAGCCTACCTCCTGAAATACCAAATTTGTACAGGCTCTGTGAGCCTCAAAAAGAAAATGCCCTTGAGCAGCATTGATACAGTTCTTTCTGGATGATATCTAATTTGTATTATTTCACAGAAAATATTTGTGCATTATATGATCATAATAAAAGCATGTTAACAATGTTAAAGGTGGCATTGTAGGTACAAATAATAGGTTTTTGTAGCACAATTACCATAAATAAAGTAGACCTCTGTCAAGATTCTTCAAGGTGAGATCACACTTCCCATAAACCTTCTTGTCTGACAATAAAGGGGCTCTTTGCATTCCTATCTTACCAGTTTTCTGAAGAAAATAAACCATCTGCCTTCTGCTTATTTACCCATTGTGTAAATCTATGCCAGCCTTGAAAGCAGGCTGTACACTGTTCAATGTCACCTGTTGTTTTTCCCCATACAATGGTAAACACCTCTTTATAGTTACAAAAAGCTCCTGTGCCACTAATAAGATGGTTCCCCTTGTTCTGCTGCAATCTTATTTAACACTAAGAAAGTTTTCTGTGGCTGTTTTCCTTTATGCTTTGTGCCAATTTATAAAAGCCCTCGCTGAAAGTGTCAGAGAATCGAGGATCTCTCTGTGCAGTACTTTTCTCAGTATTTTGCAGCCTGTTTAGTTGTCTGCCATGGTTGATTTTCCTCAATACAATATTTACATCCTGAAAGAATCAGTGTCTTATGATCTAAGTTTACACCATTGAAAGAAAAATGCAAAAAACACACTCCAGTTCCACTGCTATATCTTAGAGAATCTACAAAAAGTCATGGAGTCAGGAAAAGTTATGGCTGTTTTTCCTTTTGCTAAAATGAGGGCTCTTAAAGTTAAGTGTTTATATCAAAACCACACCTAATGAACCCTTTACCTGATAAGCAGTTTAAATGGATAATAGGACATTTCTAAGCTAAGTTTGCAAACTATATGACTCTTCTCCACTCTTGATATTGTTACATTATTTTACCATTTAATGCTGTCCCTTAGATCTCACTTCAACAAAGGTAACAGTCTCTCCTTAACTGACTACAAACGTCAAATGTCAAGAACGCAGTGTTTTCGTCTGTCCACTAGAGGTCGGTATCTCCACAATGATCAGTGTATTGTTAAATCTCATTTAGGCCTGTTATTGGATATCTGGAGAATGCCATCCTTGTACAGTAACAGCTTAGTTATCATAATCAGGAGGTAGGGTAATAGATAGTCAGTGAAGTCCAGCAGGGGGCTATCTCATCAAAAGCTTCTGCATACAGAATTCCCACTATGAAGATGTTTTATTTATTTAAAACACAATTTTCACACAATAAAGAAAACACTAATGTTGTCTCATAGGTATCCACTGAGAGAGTGAGACAGCATTCATACTGGAAAAGTGGCTGTGAAATTGTTCTTTTAATGCTGACAGTAGGTAAATGTTGATGAATTCCCTTCACATAGTACATTTGTCCAGTAACAACCATATTTTTACTCTTTTTGTTTCACCTTTATTCAACTGTGATGTGGGTGTGCAGAATGGGTTTAGTCTTTTTCTCAGGGGTGGTTGTGTCCAGGTCCAGTCTAATGAGACACGTGGATATGACAAAGGTTTTCACGCTCACTGATTCATTACTTTGTTTTACATTATTATTTTCTATATTGATTTTTACCCTGTGATGGACTGGTGACCTGTCCAGGGTGTACCCCTGCCTTTCACCCAAAGAGAGCTGGGATAGACTCCAGTGGACCCGTGACCCCAAGTAGGAATAAGCTGGTATAACTGATGGATGGATGGATATTGATTTTTAATGGTGATTATTAAGTTACAGTGCTAAATTCATTTCTTTTTCTGTTTTTATTTTATCTTATTTTTACTACTTTGAATGTTTACATTATTTTCCTGTTTTTTTAAATGCCTTCCTAAAGCACTTTGAATTGCCTCTGTGTTTGAAAGGTCCTAAAGTTTTTAGCCTTAAACAGTAAACACCTTACTTTATGAGTCACTCTCTGCAGAAGCTAAGGCATTAATCATTTTACAACTGTGATAGATGCATTTTACCCCGTTTCCTATATTTCTCATGTTAACTGACGTCGTTACGTGCTGACAGAGTAAATTAATCTAACGAAAAGATCCATTCAAGCGGTGCCTTCACGTCCACCTACACATTCCACTCAGGGGTTTTTTATAGTCCAAGGCTCAGGACCAGAAGCGCTGCTGTAGCACGACGTGGTGCGTGGTGGCACTGGTGGTCCCCAGTCACGACCTAAATGATGATAAAATTCTGCACCATGGGAAGCTGACGTCATAGCTGTCCAGTCACCTCCGTGACGTCACTTGACAAGGGCTGGGTGACACTGGGTTTAATGCCATCTGCTGGATGGACTCAGCCTCAGCCAGCATTACGTCATCGGGGAGAAACCTGTGGCGGCTCTGGATCGGTATAACCTGAGAGTGTGGATGTGAATGCGAAAAGAGCAGTGGTAGCGCTGAGGCTCTCCTACACCTTAGATTTAGCTCCAAAATGCTGTCCTGGGTTATCCCAAGCTAAAATATAAGATAAAGTCAAGAGACGGAAATATAAACTGCCACACGTACACTAATAATAATGATCAATATGCGCTGTCCCTGGAGAAATATAAAAAACTAACATTAACGTAAGAAAACATAAGATACACTTATTAGGTTTATTATCCTAAAGAAAATATGTCTTACAGCAGACACAAAACATGCAACATAAAGAAGTAGATCCAGCTTCCAAAACAAGATAATGAAGGTCTGAGCAACAACTGTTGGATTTTGTCAAACGGTTTTCACTGTTTGGGGCATAAAAAACTACAGATCCGCGAGAAAGACAGAACAACCGCAGCTGAATGTGTGGAAGAAACTGCAGAAATCTGCGAGCTGCTGTCCCTGGTGCTGAAACGGGCGACCGCTTCAGCACCTACAGACCGAGCTTCATTTACAGGACTGGCTTCATTGTGCGATTTATTTGAATTAGCAAAATATTAGAAACGTAGCAGACGATCAGCAGTTAGGGTGGACCATATATACCGCGTGTACACACACAAAGCGCGTGTTGGAGAAAACACCAGGATGTGTGTGTGTGTGTGTGTGTGTGTGTGTGTGTTTGTGTGTGTTTGTGTGTGTGTGTGTGTGTGTGTGTAGCTGAGCCTGCATGTGATGATGGTGAGGACCCCGTTCTCACATGAGTAACCGCGCCCCCGCAAAAAAGGAGAAAGGACGTGGCTGCGTACCGCGTTGACTGGGAGAGAGAGAGGAGAAGCAGATCGCACTCCGCCTATACCGCCCAGCCGCCACCTCAACTCCGACCACGGCGGAGGCAGCACAGAGCAGCTCAAAGTACCAGAGAGCCAACTCCATGAAAACACGGACATGGGTTCTCTGTGAATCCGGGCGGTGGAGGGGAGAGGCGGGCACACGGGGGGTGGGGGGATCGACGACGAGAACGTGGTGTGTGGTGGGAGAAACACCCAGAGAAAGGACAAACAAAAGCACAACCGAGGGTGCCTGCAACATGAGCGGCTTGCACTATTCGCCAGAGCTGCGGCTGCCGCTGCCGCTCTGCCCGCAGACCATGTCGTGAGGTGTGGCTCGGAAACGCTCCGAGAAACCTGTCAGCCGCAACGACACGCCGAGGACGAGGAGAAGGAGGAGGTGGGGTGGTGGTGGAAAAGATGTCCGCCTCGGTGGGGCCCCAGGGCGGCCCTCGCCCACCCACCGTGCCGTCATCCATGCCGGATCTGCCGGACCTTAGCCACCTCACCGAGGAGGAGAGGAAGATCATCATGGCAGTGATGGCTCGGCAAAAGGAGGAAGAGGAGAAAGAACAAGCCATGCTGAAGTAAGACCAGCGTTTCTTATTTTCCGTGGAAGTTTTAAGGCGTAACGGGTAGTAGTCCCAAAAGACCTCAGTGTTATCATTGTGGAGGCCAACATCACACGCCCATCACATGCAGAGATCATTAGCCGAAACACTGACTAGGCTCTGCCGTCCTCCTTTAAGAGGTGGTGGCGTGTTCTTAGTTATGGACCCACCAGTGTAAAGGCACAGGAGTAGATCAGCCAGCATCACCAGAAATACTACATGTATTCTGACAAGCTTGGATGCGTTTGGAATCAGTCAGTTGGCCTAAATTAAAGTAACATACAGTGTTGGTGAATGGAGATTGCCCGAAACAGGGTCAAATGTGTTACACTTGTAGACAGGGCCGCGAGAACGGGGTGTGACAGGGATGGTGGTGGCGGTGGAGAGAGAGTTGGCGGGTGCTGGGGGATGAATCATAGCATTATCCATCTTTCACGCACTCGTTTTCATCAATGGGGGAGTGCACCCGGTCCCCCGGTTTACACATCCGGCACCGCTCCGGTTTTTCTTTACGCACGGATGCAGGTTGGAGTGCCTATATCAATGTAGATTTTTAGTGGAGTGAATGTGTGCGTGAGTGTGTATGTGTGTATGAGAGATCGCTTTGACAATAAAGGGAAGAACAATGACATTATAGCTCAGCAGTCCAGAGCGACAAAACGCGTTTTGAAAGCCCAACAGACAGACTCTGGCGAGGCGGTGTGTACAACCATATGTGCTCCACTCAGCGGAGAGAAGATGGGGTGTGGTTGGGAATATTAGCAGGCCTGAACTGGGCACGATACAGCCTAAAAGACACACTTGAAGAGCCTTTGTGTATCGATTGAATGACATCCAGTCGTCACTTAATAAGAACAACACCTATTAGTGGTATATTACAGAAAGATACCATAGCTACTGAAAATGCAGACTTCTAAGGCAGCATTATTGGAAAAAGGATTGGCCATAGGTCAGGTTTCTGGACAATCTGTCTATGAGGTGTAAAAAAAAAACATCACAGCGTTTTGACATGAGGGCTGGGTGTGCTCCAGCTGCCTCTTACACAGGGTTGTTACATTGAACTTTGATGCCTCAGGGTTTCCACCTCAAGAGATGGCACTTTGAAACAAGAGCCCCCACTGACCTGGGACTGTATGCTAATCTGTTTCAGGCACTCCTGCACTGAAACATGTGAGAGCCCTGCATCTGGCTCTGACGGATCTTGTCACTGCAGGTGTGCAACATCCTACAGCACTCTGGATTGTTCTGAATCTAATGGCTGTTTTCATTTCCTGACTGAAGGCTAAAGGGAAGCTGCGTGAGAGCTGCTTCTGGGCCCCTTGAGAGGAAGTGATGTATTTAATGTTCCATGAGGCGCAGGCTCAGGTTCAGTCAATAATGGCTTCATCATCTGGCTAATCATTGATAGGACCAGCGCACCATGGTCAAAGGAGAAATGTGATTTCAGAGAACCATTGAAATAACTGCCAGCACGACCATCTTTAAAAGTTACTAAAGTATATTTTGACTCCACAATGTAGATAAATAAATAGAGAGAAGATAGATGATTGATGATGAGTTATGTAACTGAGGCTGTACTTGGACTTTACCTATAATCAGGAACCACTCACTGCAGGCCTGATCAGGACACAATACAGCTTAAAAGACACTCTGTGCATTATGGGTAGAACCAGATTGGGTTTCATGAACCAAGTACAATTCAGAATCAGATTAAGGCGAATGACTAAACACTGCACTTCTATTTTAACATCAGTCCAGCAAAGATTTGGTCTCCATGTGTTTTTTTTTACAGTTCATTCATTTAGTTGAAGCTGATAACCTGAATGATTTCCAATAAAAAAAAACATTTACTTTAATTCGTGGAATGCTGACATTACCAGCAGGCAGTTATCTGAATACACATGGGTAAATGACTGAGGGAAAAAAGAAAGGAAGAACATTACAGACCTTAAAAAAAGTCATGATTCTAGTTAGTTCAGATTGGTTCTGAGTGGTCATGTGATTGTGGCACCTGTCACACATCACACCAATGGAGGGCATCCTGAGACCAGGGTTGCAGTGGAATGAGAATACAGGATATCTCCATGCTTCAGGATTTCACTTTATAATATTTGTTTGTTTGGCTTTAAAGCAGAACCAAGAAGAAGCTGAACCAAAATATTACTTTATTAGCAAGATGACATCCAACCAAGTTTCTTTTTAATGTCTTTATAATTCTGTATGGTACAGTCCACCCCGTTAGAAAAAGCTAGCTCACTATGTACTATATCATGAATGTACCCTAGCTGCAGGAAATATAGCAACAGCCTAATGGCAATTAACATGCATTAGATGAATGCATTTATACAGATTGTTGTAAGTGGACTTTTTAAATTAGCACATTTTTTTGATCAGCAGCTGGTCCTAGCAACTGCTTTCTGTTAAACTGACATGAACAGAACATTAAATTGCAATTCAATCTAATTATCAGCTTGATAAATTCAAAACAGGCCAAAAAATAGCAAATGCATATATACCCTGTTGCTAATCAATTATTTATATTTTATTCATTCTCTCTTAATTTATTTCTGCATAATTTGGCTATAATCAAAAATATGTGCCTTTGAATCATATGTTTGAGATTCTGGAAAGCAATACATTTCAAAGCAATCTCTCTGATTCTCTTTATAGAACAAATGAAATTTCCTTGGCAGAAGTGGCCATAAATAACAGCCAGCAGTGTTTTCCCCCAGTAGTGACAGTTAACACAAAAAGACCATTTTATACCTTATGTCAGGACTAATCCAGCTGGTCAGCACTGTCCAGTGTGGATGCAGCGCTGCCTGAGACCTGAGCAGCTGGCAGTGATAAGGTTATACTGATATGGGACTTTATCTGCCATGAGTTTAACCTCCAGCATGAGGGAAACTGAGTTGCAGAGTCCTGATCGGTTGCTGAACCGAACATTTGGCTCTGGGCTAATAATTTGCTCTGGTTAGATCATGAGAATGCAGCACCGGGTCTTTTTTGCACTCATTTCCAGCACTAACACATTTAATTTCTATTTGTTGATTTCAGACAACAGACCTAAAGTTGGTGCACTATCCATGTCTAAATACATTATAAACTTCAGAGTCTCCTCCGATTGACTTCCTAATCTAGAGGATGTTAGGGGAGGTGGAGCTGTCATGTTGTGGGGAGTGTCCAACCTCCCCAAGAACGTGATGTTCAACTCCCTCTAAGAACAACACAGAGTCTTTTCTCTGCAGCCCAGTGCTCTAAGTTCCAATCCACCCTTGGGAGCTTTTGTGGATTCCAAAATGTAAATATAGAAAATAATATGTAAAATATTTATGCGTTCATTGGAGAGGTTGTAGACATTTCCGACGGGGGTGGATGTGCGACACAGGGCTTTAGGGTTGGAGTGCTGGTGGTGAGTGGGGTTAATGGCCCACGTTTGTTGATGTTAAGGGCAGCAAAGTACAAGTAAATACTACTGGTAGTAATACTCTTAGAATATAAGTGGACTCACTTCTGGCTTTAGCATTATTTTTAACATTTATCAAAATCTTTATCTATGGCACAATACAAGTTGCAATTGGCCACTGTGTTACTTGACACCAGATGGGCAAGAGAAGAAATCAGGACCAGGGGAGGATTTGGAAGTTTTAAAGATTAGAGCGGGGGAAGGAGAGAGAAAACAGCAAGTCTGAGGGAATGAGAATAGCTTCTGTAGCGTCCCATGCATAATATCAGGACTTTTCAAGGCTTCAAGATACAGGGTGCATTGTAGAGGGCAGTACCTCCCCCCTTCTGTTACTGAATACTTATGTCCACCAAGAGTTCAGTTGTACTTTGGTGACAAGGACATAAACAGGCTGGGCTGTAGATTTTTAAAGGGAACAGCTTTGCTTCTGTTCTAATGTCTTGAGTTTGATTATTTTTCCTTAAATCTGGACTAACAGGTATTACCAAACAGGTCACAATGTGGCAAAAGGTACAGCTTATAGACTGATTCTTACAGTTATCACCCAAATTTGCGATTTCCCTCAGCACTACAGAGCATTTTAGTGTTTTATGGTCCCCAGGTTTACTATTTGATTCACTCGCACCACTCTCATCAACCTCATTTTTAGCCACAGCAGGAAGCTGTGAGCAAAACCAAAGACTCTGATAAACACACCCTGTGCTCCCTGCCCAGCAGCAAACAGGCAGACAAAGTTAGCAATTTGCTGGGGAACACAGTGAAGCATTTTATCAGCTAAAAGAAGGGATGTTTTTCTTAAGAGCTGGTAGAGATGAAACCAAAGATAAAAGGAAAGTGAAAACTAGACATTCATCCAATTGCCACATGTGTTATTTTCTTTAATTAATGCAATTATATTAGATCTGTGGCTCTTCATATTTGCATGTAGAGTAAAAAAAGGATATTGGAGTGGGACCATCTGTAATGAGGAGGATCATCATTTGAAAATAAGATATCAATTGCAGAGGGAAGGGCATTTTACTTTACTTTAGTTATGCACACATACCAGTACAATTAAAATATACACTTTTTCAAGAAGCCAAAGTAAGTGTGTATTGCCATAAAAAAGAAAGACAACAGATGATGCTGCCAATCTGGTAATACATATATTTAGGCCCATACAATTTATTACAACTTGCATAAGGTTTAAAATCACGTAAAACAGGACAGCAAACTTATTTGTTCATGTGATTCAGTGTGGATGTTCTTTTTAATGACAGAAGCACCTTTTACTGGGCTAATTGAAAACAGTAGTAGCTAGCACTATGTCAAGTTACTAAATTTTGTTTCTGGAATTAAAAAAATCCCACTAAAGCTAACTTGGTATGTTTCAACTTCTAGAGCAGACCCTTCCAGGGTTTCAAGGTTTCTGGGAGAAAAATGCTAATGTTGAATTATGGATCAGCTCTGAAAATAGCTAAAACCTGGAAGTGGTTCCTGAAATATTTAGTTCACCGGCTGCTGTTGATGTTCCGAAACATTTTTTCTTGTTAACCTTTTTCAGTTTTGGCCCACTGCTAAATGGCACTGATTGCTACAGTATTTGTCCATGTTTATGTGTGCAGTTGGGTGTGTCAGTTTGTGAACATCCTTTTTTATGTATATAAAGTGGCATGTGTATATGCATTCTTAGTTTGCATAGGTCAATACATGCACTCATGTAAAAATATATTTGCAGTCTTTCAAAATTCATACTTCCTTTCCTTCACATATTTCTATATACTGTAGATCTGAGAGAATGTGAGCAACACAAACTGTGCCACAAACCCAGACGGTATTTCTGGTTTTCTCAATCTGTGCATGAAAGCTTGGAGAAGGAAAGTAGTTTACTCTTGGTAAGACAGAATGCTTTTGCCCAGTTTGTCCTGTAGCTTTGCAGCTAGCCTCTGTCTTTTTTCAAGACAACAGGAAAGAGTGGGAACCCATGTGTTCCATGTGTGAGTATTCAGAGTGTGCTGGATCGTTCAGAGTGTGCTGGATCATTCAGAGTGTGCTGGATCGGCTCTTCACACTTTGTGCTTATGTAATTAAAAAATGTAAAACCAGTCAGGTATGTCTCCAACACCTGGAAGAATGAAATCCAGTGGAGGGGGAATAACAGTGTATGTATGTGTCTGTGGGTAGGTGATTTGGACCTGTGTGGCATCAGTTTGGATGCCAATTTTGTTGCTTGTTTTAACCACACAAAAAGAACACACTCACTGATGTATTTTTGCACCTCAGGATGAACATGTGTGTTTGATCTCTATGCCGTTTTCATTTTCTACTTTGTTACATACAAGGCACATTAATTCCTGCATTGCCAGGAAATGTTAACATGTTGAATGTCAGTTGTAGCCTATGCTTCATATTTGTGAAGAGTTGGCTGACAGTTGGAATACTGCAGGGGTAACCAATAGTGCAGGGCCACTGCCTGCTTGTTTTCATTGCCCTACTCACACAGTGAATTGGTATCTTCTCATCCAGGTATGGTAATCTGCAGTGGGGAGGGCGAGGTAGTTGTAAAACAAGGACAATGGCCCTCCAGGACCAGGAGTCGGGGATGTCTGGACTAGCGGTTCCCAAACATTTGTACACCAAACCATGGCAACACCCAATAGTAAATTTTAAATTTTAGAAAATATAATAGTGGTAGTTTAGTCCATGAGTGACCTGGAATGAGTTCTGGCTCCTAAAACCCATGAAAAGCCTGAAACATGAAGAGTTCTTATGTTATCTTTTTTTATCTTATCTTATCCCACAGACAAATGACTGACATTAAAATGTTTAAATATTGTAACATCTCTTTTTTAGGACACTATCAGCAATATCTATAGCAATCACTATAAGCAAACTAGAAAACTTTAATGGGCCTTTGGATCACTGCACACTATGTACATGTGTTTAAGTCCCAATTTGCATTCAAAGTGAAAGTGACTTAACTGGCCAAGTATGGTGACCCATACTCAGAATTTGTGCTCTGCATTTTAACCCAATCCCAAGTGCACACACACACACACACACACACCGTGCACACACTCCCAGGGCAGAGGGCAGCCAGTGCTGTGGCACCCAGGGAGCAGTTGAGGGTCCGGTGCCTTGCTCAAGGGTCTCACCTCAGTCGTGGTATTGAAGGTGGACAGGGCACTGGTTGTTTGCTCTGTGCCACCAACAATTCCTGAACAACAATTCGAACCTGCAATTTTCAGGTTACAAGTCTGACTCCCTATCCATTAGGCCACAACTGCAATGTATTGCATACTCAACTAGGTACATATTAAAAATCTGCTTTTGTTTCTGTTCTTTTCTAAAAATGTAGAAGAGAACATGTCCTTCAACTACTGTTTACCATCTTGTGTTATTTAGGAAACAGCCTTGTGTTTGTCTGTTGATACAGCTGGACTGATTTGAGATCTGGTTAATCATTGCCTTCAGAGCCAAGAGTGAACAAACTGTGACAGACAACCACATATGGCTTTTCACATCCAGAAGATGGAAAGAGGTGGTGGCTCACAGTGTGTGGCAGGGTGGGACTCTAAGTGTGCTGACAGTGAGAGACATGAGTGAGCCTTAGTGAGTAGCCTCTTTAATGCTCCCAGACCTTTGCAGCATTAAAGTTTAATGAGAAAGCATTCTACTTGGGCTGACCAGGCTCTCGACAGCTCTTCCCCTGACTCCTTCCATCTGCGTCTGTGGTCAGAAGAAGTGATGGGATTATATCATGAGCAGCCACACACAACACTGCACAAGACTAATTTGTATCCTCACTTCCAACTCTAAACAGCATACAAATGTGATAGAAGGAGAGGTAACATCTTTCAAGATGAAATAGAAGCAGTTTTACATTTGTTGTGACCATCGTGTAATCTCTAATGGATGTGGTCAAAAATGATGCACCTGTAACCACACCGCACCTGCTATTTAGGCACTAATCATTCATTTGCATGAAGGTTGATGAGAGAGAAATCAAGTAGTGGTAACAGAGGAGTGTGCTGCTTGCCGAGGCTGCTGCGATGAAGTGAGCGGAATAGAGGTCACCCATAATTAACCTGCAAGTGTTTCATCAACACGTCATGAATTTTACGTCAGCCAGCAGGCAGTGAGAGGTCACAGGCTTTGTATGTTACATGTGATTTGCTTATGTGTGTGTCATTCAACAGGAAACAGAGAAACAGACAATGCGAAGTAAACTGTATATAATTATGTGGAAGAGACCATTTTTATCAATTACCAGGCTTTGAGAGAGTGGAATTCCATATACAGTACCGCAGATATGAAAGAGGTATGAAAGGAAAAGAAATAAAGCAAATGGAGGGATAGTTAGAGGGATATAAATGGAAAAGGGAAGAAATAAATGTATGAGGAGAAGACAGCTAGAGCTATAGACACACACAATAGACACACACACAGACGCACAGACCTTCACACTGAGGAGCCCAGGCCAAAAAGGCACTCTGCTCCATAAATATGGGTAAAACACTCACAACATCAATAAAAGGAGTTATCAGCATCTAAGCCCTGGCTATGGGAGGAGCTGCTGTAGACAAAGGCTGAAGATGGGCTGAACCAATGTATTGAATGCAGCTAAAGAAATCTCAGGCTGTGAAGTGATGGAGCAGTAACAACACAGAGCCCTCTGTGACTCCATCATTACAAATGGAATTGAAAGTGACATTACTTTATGTTAAATTCTAATTAATATTATTATTCATATTAATAATAACAACTGAATTTTCAATGAAAATAATATATAAATGATGCGTAAAACATTAGGGCAAGACAGACAAGTCTTCTCTGTCTTCTTTTTCATTCTTCACATAACCTCTTCTTAATGTGCAGAGCCATGTGCTCCACCCTGTGTCCCTTTGAGGAGATATGGGGTGATCCTACTAATCAGTGCAGACTTAACTAAACTGTCCTTTTACTTAAAAAATAAGAAGCTACTGGAGAATTGAGGAAAGTCAGCAATTCAAGTTCCATAGCTGCTGCTCCAAATATTAAAACATAAGGGTCCATCTTTCCTATACTGAGTTTTAAGAAAAGCAAAGAACATTCAAGTGAAGCAAAAAAGCAAAAGCATGACTTTGTCACTATAGTAATACCTATTATTCTATAATCAAAGAAAGGAATAAAGACATGTTACATTATCATGGAAAAATTAGGCTCTTGTGCTGCAACGGTGAGCACACGTTAGGCGCAGTGCTGCTACACTATGTGACGCACTAAATAACGCCACATTTTCATCTTTATTATCCATAACTGCCCTGAACATAGACATAGCAATATCATTCTCTATGTCAAAAGCATTGCATGAAGCTCTTATAGCAGTCTGCTGTGTATATGCCTAGTAGATAGTTGCTTGTCACAATGGTGTTTTGATTGAAGTAATTTCGAGTCCAACAGCCTACATTTTGCTGCACTGTACACAGTACATACCTTTCTGAATACTGTATCATTTGTTTTTAATACACACACACACACACACACAGACACACAAACACACACACTTCTCAGTCATGTCTTGATATGAAGGTAATCTGTGACTGTAAAGCTCTGTGAATTTAGAAACACAAGTGATTTGTTTTTTATCCATCTTTCAGTTCAAGAAATTCATGCAGCATATACACAAGAATATTTTGCAGCATATGGTTATTGCTTAGGGGATTTGTAAAAAAACAAACAAACATTTAAGCAGTGCTAGTAAGGCCTCTGTCAGTGTCCATGTTTTCATAGTGTCTCTGGTTTCAGAAAAAAGATGTTGGTTGTTTTTTTATTAAAACTTTTATTAAAACTTCATGTTCACTTCTAATGAATAAATGATAGTAAACACAGCAGTTTAACTTTCATTTCAGGGAGTGTTGTTAAGCTAAGACAGTGTACTAAAGCAGCAGGTTTATGTGAGTATGAGTATGGCGAGATAGGGCTCTAACAATGAAACTTGGAAAGAATGACAGCTGAGAATCATATCAAGCCAGACAATTGACCAGATCTACCTGAGAAACTGCTGTCCTATAGAAAACTACACCTTAGCCATCTGGATTCAATATTAGTTCAATATAATGGCATTTTGACAGTGTAGGGAGACAAGCCATCACAGAGAAGATCATGGAAGGCAAATGAGAAATAGATTTGGTGAAGCAACCATCTGTTGCTTTTCTTTCCCTTTCTTGCTTCCTTTCATCATTTTCGCACACAACATTGACTCCAAAAGGACTGTGAAGAGGTTTCAGAATTTTTTTGACAATATCATTTGTGATTTCCATTAAATACAAGAGTTCCTGTTTTTATACCGATTACTGGAGTCCCTGACATCCACAGTTACCCATTCTTTTCACATTCTCAATCTTTCTATCAACCTGTCTCCATCTTCTTAGCATCATCCAACCCTCAAGTGGTATTTATAGAGTGGCTCAGCTTTTCTCCTACACTGGTCTCAGGCCCACGCATGTTTGCATCTTGGCTTCATCCTTTCCCTTTTCACTTGTTCTCCTCCTCCTCCTTCCTGTAGACAGTTGTTTGTCTATCCAAGACTTCTAGGATTGTCTATACACACTTGTCACCTGTTGTTCCAGTTGCTTCCTTTTACTCTACTGCCTCATCTCCTTGTCTGTTAGCTCACTTTCATTTACCGCTTCTTATCACTCTGCCTCCACCCGTTACTCCTCCTTTCCTTTCCTCCTCACAGCATGTGTCAACATTTTGTCTGTGGTCTTCCATTGTCTCTAGCTCTATCGGAAGAAGACATGTTTTTTCTTCAGCACTCTCAGTTGTTTTGTCATGGATTGTTGGTACTATTTCCTGTTTTGTTCTTTCAGGTAAAAGTTTTGAACCCCTGAAAAGTACTCGTGTTATTACTCTATGTTAATTGGCCCTTAGTTGGAGTTTATTGTGTTTCTGTCTTTATTTGTTTAGCTAGAGGTTGAGTCATGGCAACTGGACGTCTAGTTTTTTAGGTCAAAACATTTCATCACTAATCTAAGTAGCTTCTTCAGTCTGAGGGAAAGCTGGAAGGAAACTCACATTTGTCTTTCGGGTTGGTTTCACTCCACCCATAGCCTGAATAGGCTCATTAGAGGGACTATGTAACTGGGGAGCATGGCTGAGGGTATTTAGGATCTAATGGTCGACTCTTGTGACCCCTTTGATCCACAAACTGGGTGTAGAGTGTGTCCTCCCTGAAGGACATGTGACGTGTCCCTTAACTTCCTGGGCATAGATTATTATTATTATGGACGTGAAAACGTTTGAGGCAGGTGTAACTTCAGCAATGTATTATCCATTATGTGTATAACACCTGCTTGCAGGATTGTGTTTTTGAAAATAATCATTGCTTGAAACTGTTTCCCACCAACTCTGAGTTTTAGCATTTTTATTATCTTAAAATAATACAGCTGATAAAATCTGCCAGCAATCCATGGTTGCCAACTAGAAATGAGGAGCATTGCTTACTTCTGTTTATGTTTTTGATTGCTAAATTTGCCATTGATTTAGTAACAGTAACAGTAAGAGGTAAGGGTGAGCAATTAGTCCTTCAGCACCTCTTACTGCTCTTTGCCAAGGACTGAAACATACATTATTTCTAATTTGTCCTCCTACAAAGAATGAATCTTCTGCCAGACAAAATAGCATTGCACATACACATACACACACACACACACACACACACACACACACACACACAGGCTTTCACCTAGGCCCTCCCCATGCTTGGGTGGTGTATTCATAGCAGTGCTAATTAACAACTCCACACCAATGACTGGTGAAGAGTGAAGACAGAAGAGGGAGAGATGGAGTGAATAAGAGACAGAAACGAAGAAAGAGGGGTGGAAAAGAGTCTGTAGAGATGCTGAGATTAATATCTGAGGCCCTACTTGAAGGCAAACCCATGCGTGTGTATATGTGGGTTTTCAGTTTGTGTCAGTAATAGTTGACTCCCTGACTGACTGGCACTGACCCAGAGAGAGGAGGCAGTCATACTATAGCCACTTGAACCCCACTCTACTATGGGCACATGCAGGCCACTGGGTCCCGGTGGTCCTGATGGTCTGTCCCCCACTGGCTCACACCAAGACACCACCCAGGCTTTTTATAGGGGAGATGACAGGAACAAAAGTCTGGCTAATGTCTGGTCTGTGTTCCTCAGACAGTTATGTTCTTACATGCAACTTATCAGGATAATATTGCTCAGTTACATTGTAGGAGCGTTGTTTGCGGTCCTGCATGGGGATTGATCTATCTTGTTTTGTCCATTCAGTGAAAACACTGGTCCCGGTGAGGACATGTTAGGTTGGTGC
This sequence comes from Mastacembelus armatus, assembly GCF_900324485.2. Taxonomy (NCBI): domain Eukaryota; kingdom Metazoa; phylum Chordata; class Actinopteri; order Synbranchiformes; family Mastacembelidae; genus Mastacembelus; species Mastacembelus armatus. The sequence goes on along the minus strand of NC_046633.1, from coordinate 14,730,901 downwards.
TGGAGCTAGAAGCAGTTAGCAAGGACTAAATTCAGAAAGTAAATTGTTATTATTTTTGGTAACATTAAAATGTTGTGTCTTCTTAGCTGTGTAGGTAACAGTGGATAGTCAGCATGGTTTTGTTCAGAGTAGGGTTTTTGTTTAAGTTTCTGTTGAGTTAGCTAAGTTATCTGAGCTTGGTTTAGAGATAGATAGCACAGGCTGGCTGCTTACTAAACCAGTGTTTTTTATTTATTTATTAAATTAACATTATTTGATCATCTTTTTGAGTGAAATTGGCTCAATGAAAATTGTCTGCTCCAGTAAAATAGGGAGTCAGTAGGCAGTGGGCTAAGGCATGTCTTTTCGATGAACGCACAGTAGAGTGAACACAGAGAATGTCCTTACGTAAGAGGACATCTCTCTTTCTTCACTCCGTAATGATGTTTTAATCCCTATGGTTGAGGTCACTCGTATCTCTTGTTGAGTTAAAGATAGGATTAGGGTAGGCTTCATGATATGCATTTACGTAGAACTAAAGATCAATATTATGGGAGCTGTGTGCTGATTCAGAGTACATTAATCATGACTGTTACATTGTCTATTAACAGTGTGTAAATTCTGGTGTTAGAAACAAGTAATGCAAGCTCTGCCAGGTTAAGTTAGCGCATCACAACTCTGCACAGCCATTTGGAGGCGAGGCGTCCAGCAGGAAGTGGGATGCAGTCAACAGATCAACACTCAAACAGCTTTGTCACCCAAGGAAGTAAGTTTGATGATCGACATGCAGAGCAAACAATGGCCCTCATCCCAAAGATGACAGCCAAAGCATGCTGCCCATTAGATTGATCTAGTGGGAGGGGTTTTGTAGATTGATGGCATTTGTTCAGGCAGAGTATACAGTCCCATCAAAAAAAATCATGGCACAACTGGATAAACTGTATGATGATAATATATATGAGCTGCACAGTCGCAGCCCAAGTGAGGAGCCTTGCTCTATCTGCGTATTCGGCATGCAGTAGCTGTAAAATCATGAACTGTGAAAAATTTGTAAATATACAGCAATAATCTGGAAGCTCTTCCTCTAAACCTAGTCCATTTCTTCACAGGTATATTTATTTATTTGTTTTTACTTATACGTATATATCATTGACTTATGGCAATGGACTTTGAGAACTAGAGTCAAATTCCTAGTGTGTCCAACATACTACTACATTAAATTTGATTCTGATTCTTGTTTAGGCTGAGAATACAGATTTATTTTTATATTTAAAGAGTTGCCTTGAGCAGCTTTAACAGTACTGGTCTGTTGTATCTGTGGAAGCAGTAGAAAAGGATGATGAAGCCGTGGCTCTAAGAACAGGAACAGCTGGTGCCTCAACACCCACTGACACCCGATGCTTGTTACCATGACAACCGGCTGTGTACCCTCTGTTTCTGGCAGCTGTTCCTATGGTGCCTGGGCTTGGTGCAGCCCCTGCACTCCCGTTGGCATTATAGATAGCTTTTTGGGATCAGAGGTCACATTTATGACGTCGCTACCATGGCGATGTCATGTTTTTACATTTGAAATATGTATGGATCGGAGGTTTGTGTCTATTTATCATCATTTAGGCAAAATCAAACCCTGCTTGAAACTTTTCTGAATAAACTGGACCCATGGTAAAGCAACACACTTCATTATGTTGTTCCATTTTGAGTAGATGCCCTGACTCTGCATCACTGATGGTACAGAAGCTTTGATGTGAAGTACCTAGATATAACTACATATCCATGCATTCCTTACCAAAGCACTGGATCCAAACATTTAAGAAAAAAATGCATGGAAAATTTTAGAGATATTTAGAATATAACCTTCATCTCATTGTTTATTTTCCCAGAAACCATTCCTCATGATTCCTTTTATTTTGTCAAATTTTATTACAGCATTCTTCACACAAAATAGCGAGATCTGTTCCAGCCATACCCTGTCAGCTGATTGGCTAAGATGGTCCAGGAACTCTGCCAGTCACTTCGCTGTTCCAACTGTGTCTGCTGCTGTAGCACTGTAAGCCACAGACAGTTAGGAAGGCTTTAGTGATGAGGAATGTAAAATGGACTCTATTTCGTGGACTTAGGAAGTTTCTATGTGCTGCTTTATTAAAGTTTTTTTCATTATACATTTCTGGGGTTCATGTAAGGTTCCCTTGTACAACTTGCTTTTTCAGTAAAGACTCACAAAGACAGAACTTTTCCTAGTTCTGTCCAACTCAGAGGTCCGGTGTGAAGGCACAGCAAAGGAAAGGTCATGGGGGAGGACCGTTATTGTTTTTAATTTGACCACAAAAAGCTACTGACATCAGATCAGGTGTTGTTTTCTACCTGTATCCTACCCTGCAACTGAATGCTGTAGACAGGAGGACATGTCTGCTTTCAACAGACCCAGGTAATCAGCGTAATTTAAAACTCTTTGGGATTGTTTTGTACTGTTGATGGGAAATAGCATGCAATTAGAAAATCAACTGCTTTATTACAGTTACATTTCAGGAGTTTTGTGGATTTTCTGAGCTATTATTGAGAGAGTAGGAAGTGTTCATTGCCCTGCAAATTAGGAGCCTGTCCACCAATTCAACTTTCATTTTAGGGTTAACACATTTAGTATGAATGTCTCTGCAGACTGTAAAGTCTGTGTGCTGCCTGGAGACTTAACACAAGTTCTCTTACCTCCACAAATAGGCAGATTGGCTCTAAAGCTGTGAATCAACCCAACTCCCTCTTCTATACCTCTCTCACTCAGCGAGGTAATCAAAGTGCGCGTCTGGGTTCCCAGTATGATAACCATGGTATGCTAATGCACTATTGCTTTGACAGTTCTGTTGAGACAACATTGTGGGTGTTTTCACATAGCCTGATTTGCAATTCACGCTTGGGTTATTTTTGTCATAGGCATCCTGGGAAACAAGGAGGGGAAAAGCTGTGAGCCACGGAGAGCAAAACTGAGCTGAAGTTTCACTTAATTGCATGTACTGTATGATTTTAAAAAAAAAAAGCCTCTTTCAAGTGGTGTTCTAATTACCATTTATTTTGCTCTAACTGTAATGCTGTTCCCGAATATATGCTTGGATTACTTGACTTTCTGGTTCTGTTTACTAACTTAAAAATTATTCAGTTATTCAGATATTTCCCCCATGTCTTTTTCTGTTTTTGTCTTTTTTGAATGTGTAGATACTTAGACAGGAAGATATCTCCCTCTCACAGCTGGAGTGAAGTTTATTAAAATGCAAAAGGCTTGCAAGTGCATGTTATATCACTAATGGGCAATTTTTTCTCTCCCCTCCCATCAGAACACTGCACCAGCAGTTTGAGAGCTACAAACAGGAGGTACGTCGCATCGGGGCGGAGACACGACGTCAGCCGACCCAGCAGAAAGACGATGCACCCACCTGTGGGATCTGCCGTAAGACCAAGTTTGCAGACGGCTGTGGCCACGTCTGCTCCTACTGCCAGACCAAATTCTGCGCTCGCTGTGGAGGGCGGGTCTCTCTGCGTTCCAACAATGTGAGAAACCTGACCTCCCTCTTTTTTCCTTTTTTTTTCACAGTCACCTCATTCCTGCTATAGTTGATGCACAGTTTTGCTTCTGCGTGTTTGTGAATGTCTTGCTTTTTTGCTTCCTGATCACACTTTGTTGAGACCAAAGTGTATTGGAAGAATGGGTTGCCACCTGTCATGGTCCCTTCAAGATCCACTGAGTCTGAAGCTGTTGTAGAATGGTTAGAATGAAGCGCTTAAGCTCATGTGAACATTAAAGCCTGCCAGTAACAACATCTGTGTTGTCCTGTGTCTACACTACAGTCATCAAGCAAGCACGTCAGGAAGTGGCAGTGCTGCTCTTCTCAAGCAACATATCTGAACGAAGACCAAGACTAATGAGAAAAAGTGATGCAAAGAGGTTTTAAAGTTCACATAAGGAATACTAAAAAACCTTACCACACTAAAATCCTTACCATAGTTTTAATATAATAAAAGAAAGTCACATTTTCAATTTGGATTCCAAAAGCAACTTTGTCCCCCACTAAAAGAAAGAGCTACATGTCCAGAAAATTTCTCAAATAACTCTGTGATGCATTGCAGCACTGTGATGGACTGAAGACAGCTGGGATAAGCTCCAGCAGATCCCTGTGACCCTAAATAAGAATAAGCGAGTATAGATAATGGATGGAATAATTAACTCTTGCAGCATCATTGACTTATCTGCAAGACTATAAGGTCCACACAAAAACATCATATTATTATCATTAAAAATATATTTACCAGATTGGATAAGTGTGGCATCCGTCTATAAACCAAACATGTCTGTGCTATTTTAAGTGCCAGCCCTCTTCCTTTCAAACATTCTCTGGGCTCTCTTCCAACCTAAGAGAGAGAACCTCCTCCTGGGTATCTGACCTGACTATCGGCCCTCCATCCCTGGCTTGCTGGTCCCCAATCTGTTCAGGATCCGCCCAGACCAGCTGGACCTGATCTCACACAGGCACCACATGTATGCACAGCTCAAAGGCCTGTGAGAATAGAGGATAAAGATAGCACCCCTGTTGGTGACTCCATTAAAATTACTTTCACAGCAGGCAGGCTGTCACAGGACATGAAGAGATGAGATCGGGATGATGTAAATGTGATCTATAAATACAACAGAGCATTCTATTTTTATAAACAAATAATTTATTAGAGGGGAAACCTTATTCTAAATAACACTATTATGGTCTTTTTAAATAATGAATGTAATGAATGCTTTACTATTGAGGCAACAACACACAAGTAGTTGCAGCCAGTCAAAAAGGATGGACTAGTGCAAAATGTCACATCCAGCAGATTTACCCTTTTTGGTGGTTTTATGTATGTCTTTATATGAAAGTATGTTTTGCTGCTGACATTTTGACATAGTAAATCAATTACCATGCTTTCCGGACTGTAAGTCGCACCGGAATATTAGTCACAGAAAAAAAAACATATATAAGTCACTTCAGTGTATAAGCCACATTTCTAATTATATGAAGAACATAGGCTAGGCATAACAGAAGTGCATTACAAATTTCATTCATCCATATTAAGTAACGTCGAACAACTCTGCCAACATCGGGGAGGTGAAGCGCGGTGTCCTCCTCCTCTCTCAGGTTGCCTGAATGCCAACACTTACTCTAAACTTTGTTTCAGCTGCATACTTTATAACCTGCAGCTTGAAGTCTGCAGTATAGCTCTTTCTTTTGGGCGGAATTTTCACTTGTGTTACACTAGGAGTTGTAGTTTAGTGTCAATTTAAATGTTTTTACTTTTGCAGCAGTACAGTTTTACCTTCAATTGAGTCAAGAGTGCCATCTAATGCTAGTGACTACTTGACAAAATGACAGTGAATTAACACATATAAGTCACTTTGCTGTAGAAATCGCTCGACTAGCCAAAGTACAAGAAAAAAAAGTGTGACTTATATTCTGGAAAATACGGTAATCAGTGAATATGTTTGTGTCCTATTAAATTATCTTGGATTAGAAGACACCAACTAAAAAATATATTCAGTGGAGAGTAAATCAGTATTGTAGAGTATGTCTATTAAATTACAATAGAGAATTATTTTACTTCAAGCACTTGTCACAAGCTTTCAAAATAATTTCTGATAATGACCTCTAATCATGCAGTGTTTTTATCAAAATTCGGTTTAAGGTTTGTTGCTTCACTTAACCAAACAGATCTAAATTTCTGCACTCATGAACAGTTTTATTAAGTTCTTATAACAGACAAGAGAGCACAACTTGTAGGTTGTGTTTATTTTTTTCTGTGTGTACATTTGTAAGTAGGGTTTTGTGTGTGTGTACTTCTGTCTTTGTGAGGACTGTTTCGACTATAATACAAAGTGAGTGAAGATATTTTGAGAAAGGGAGACCATTGTGGCTGGTCCTCACTGTTTCATACCTCTGAGCATTAAGACTTGCTTGTCAAGTCCAGGTAAGAATTAGGTCTATGATGTTGGGATAGTTAAGATTGGGATAAGGGAGTAGTGAATGACTGGTCACCTGTCTAGGGTGTACCTCTGCCTTTGCCCAAAGAGATAATGGACAGATGGATGAAGTAGGGAATGCATTATATCAGTGTCCTCACAAATACAGAAATGTGTGTATCTGTCTGTGTGTAGGAGGAAATGTGTGTGAAGTTCCTTGTTCTCAACAGTGTTTGCCTCTGTCATGTGTTGACCAGTAGGTCAAACAAATTAACAGGGTTAGGAAAGTAAGAGCTTTGTTTTATTATGTAAAACAACATTGATTTATTACATAAAACAAAGCACACTGTCTTGTCCTCCAGTTAGCAGTGTTAGCTTTTAGAATTTTGCTTTGCTGTTGTTCAGCAATATATTAGGAGTATAAATATATATTCCAACTATGTATGTATGTACATGTTTTTACAACTTGCTTTTAATTCACACACACACACACAGTTAATTTTGGATCATTTTTGTGTTGTGTGTCTTGCCGGCCCAAAGGCGCTTTCTGACCAAACAGTTCTAAGGACTCAGGTCTAGGGACTATCCCAGTGAAAAACATATGCGAGAACTATAGACCATAAGGATCTTTTTTCTGTTTGCATTATCACCACCAATGGGAACGTCCTCATGGTTGTGTCACTTCTGCACAACATTCAGCAACAGTGCTAGTGAAAATTTTCATGTTTTGTTTTGATCCATCTAAAGTTCAAATTTCTTCATCGTGTAGGCCGCCCAGGAAGCACCTAAAGACATGCTTTAGTGTTCAAACACTTAAGAAAATAGGTTTAGTAAAGGTAGTAAAACAATGTTCTCCGTGTTGCTTTTGGTATCCCTGTTTTCTTTTTGTGCTGAGGAGCTGTGACACATCCTGATGTCATATTTCATGAGTCACTAAGGCCATGCCAAGCTGATCATGCATGTTGTTGTAGCCTAACACGGTCACAGTGGTCACTTACATCCACATACTGTTGTCCCCACCGCTTCACACTCTTTATCACTGAATAATGAAGTATGTGTATCAATTCTGCAGAATGTAATTAACAAATGTTTGCACCACATCCTCTTTCCCCCCTTTCTTCTTTGTTTTTTCCCATGTTTACCCACAATCTGTCCAATCCCCCATTTCACCAACTCACCCTCTATGCATCTCTGTTCCTTATATCTTTTGTAATCTTTTGTTTCTTTCTCTCCCTTCCTGTTTTGCTCCATTTGCTCCCTCACTTTTCTCAATTCTCACTGCTACCTGGACTGCATGCCACAAAAGGAGGACAAAGTGGTTAGCATCTTTTTGTGTTTTCTCTATGCTGTGACTGTGATATTTGTGCCACCTAAAGTTAAAAGCACTGGCTGTGTTCAAATCTGAAACTGACATCTCTCTTGCCTGTTTACAAGTTGACTTCTACCCTGAGAAGGATTTGTAAAATAACTGTAGTTTCTTCCACATCAGCCAGACATATATTTTCTCTGCTGAAGATGTAAGAGAGCATGCTATTGGATTAGAACGGAGCCAGTGTGTGTACAAATCCACTTTTGGATTACTGATTTAACTGAACAGGAGTCACTGCTAGATATCTTTCTCAGAGAATTTTCTGTGCTGTGTGGGATGGAGCCACCTGGAACTATTCTTGTCCTCAGCAGATTTGTTCTTTGGTGTAAACCCTGACTAACCTGTGTCCATTGTCTGTCTTCTCCTCTTGCAAAGTGTCTCATAGTGAAGGACAGGGTAAGGCTTGCTGGGTGATGGATTTTGATGCATGGGTCACTACTGTTGTCTTCCCCCCACATTCAGGTCTGTGCTCATTCACAGTATCAGAACAGGAATTCAGACAAAAGTTTTTGACTCTCTCAGATCATTGTGGATAAGCGGTCTTAGAGCAGTCGGCTGTTGATCCTGCAGCAGAACTCTAATTCTGTGAATGAATGCAGACCCTGAAAACTTAACTGGCAGGCAGCGTGAGCATGAGCCACAATACAGACTGTCTGCAGGAGTGTCTAACCTGTCTGACCCATCCTGATCCCTCTCCCTATGGCTGTAGGCATGGCTGCGCTGGGAGGGGGCGATGGATAAAATGATAAATACTTGACAAAAATGAGGATGATAGATTGGTATTTCAGTTGGCATGTATAGACAAAAGTATCCTACACACCTTTTATTTGATTGCATAGCACACAATCAAAGCCTGTACATGCTATCCCAGTCTGTGTGTGAGAGCAGACCAGCCTTGCCAAGGGGAGATGGGCAGGGGCCCAGTATATGTTTCACTTTGTCCACTTAGCACTTCCTTGTAATGCTTGGCCACTGCAAAATGTTGCCAAGGTTTTTTTCCTGCAGAGCCCTTGGAAGTAGGAAGGGAAAGACAGTAAGGATTAGTTTGGGATATTGCTCAACTCTTACATCTTCAGGTATAGGATTCATTGTGTTACTTTATTCATGTCTACAGTTAAGGTAGTAGACGAGTAAGGATAGAAAAGTTGGACAAATTTCCGTCATACAAAATGTTGGTCATTGTGTATAATCATAGCATAGCAGTTGTAACTAGTCACAGCAGGACTGTCAAGCTTTGGACTGTCTCACATGTCCATGTCCTGTGACTGTAACTATAGCAGGATACTGTCCAAAAGCTTGGTCTTCTTTTATCACCTTTCCAAAAACCAAACGAGTAAAAGGAACAGATTGTTCTATTAGTAGTAGTTTATAGTGTTTAAGTAAATGTCCTGCTTTTTATTTGATCTGGAGAAGTTTACACAGCCAACCTCAGCTAAAAGAAAGCCTTACATTTGCCCAAAGCCTCATCCTTTTGACCTACTGTCCTTGACTTATCCCAAAAGCCTCTGGGAGAGTGAAGTATCATCCTTTTAACAAGATTCTTCTTTTAGAATAAGTCAGCGGGAAACTGTCAGCAGGTGACAGTGTTTTAAAGAACACACAAAGCTGACAGTAGCTTAATCATCTGTTAAAATCTACTAGCAATTGTTATTTTCAGACACCCTGCATGGTTGCCAATTAGAAATAAGAAGCCAGCTTTTGTCAAAAATTGAAGACATGTTTTTTTAAAATCTGGCACCACTCTCATGCTTCCAGAGTTTATTGCCTTCAGAAATAAATAGGTAAATTTTGTTTTGCCTTAATATGTGTCATGTTTGATTAAAGGTTGTCAAGCCCCAAATCTTTTCTTCAATCTAACTAGATAATTTTGTGTGTAAAGTAGGTATGTTCCAATGTTTATTATTTAAACCATGACAACAAAGATGTATTGCATGATGATGGCCCACTGAGCTTTCGGGTGGAGCTTGGATCATAACTATTATCACATTAAAGGCCATTGAATGACTTTAAATGTGTGTGTCTGTGTGTGTGTGTGTGTGTGTGTATAGAAGCTGTATTTCATAGTCCTTTGTCAAACTACCCTGCTCTTGCTGGTGCTAAAGTCTGTTAATGGCCATGTGTTTGTTTAAGTGTGTAATGTCAGCTCAGGATGGTTTGCAGAAAGGGGACAAACTGCTGACAATCTGTATCCTTTGTAGATGAGCTCTCACTTCCAGTGGAGAGCAGGCATTTGCTTTGTCCTGGCACACACACACACACACACACACACGCACACACACGCACACACTTTACATTTACAGTGGTATAAAAAACATGCTCAGAAATGCACTTGAACCTGAATGAACACACAACACTCATCACATCTTCCTGTACCAATCAGTAGCAAACTAAGCATTTTGTTTGATGATGTGGCTAAATAGGTCCTTTGTGATATTATTCAAATACAGCTTTGACTATTGACTATTATTCACACAGCAACATTTACATGTTTCCGCATTTGTTTTCTATGTTCATTTAATAGTAGTAGTACTCTGTCTACCACTAACACACAAATACATGTTCAGATCCACACTAATAGAGCCACACAGAGGCATGTTGTTTAGTGAATTAAGCTGACATTGCACTTTTTACCAGAAGGGAGGAAGCACTGTATAATCTTAATCATGTTTCTCAGATAGTTAACCTGCTTCTCCCTCTTCCTCGTCACACTCCACTCCCCTGCTCCACTCCTTCACCACCGTATCTGTAGCAGCCAGGAACACAGACTCTTTGATGCCTCCTTCTGTCCATCTTAAAGGATGCCCATTTAACTTTTTATCCTCCCTTTTCACTCTGTCTCTATCTCCCTGTCTGCTGTCAAACCAGCATGCATTTGCCCTATTTTCTGACTTTCAACAGCTGTGTTTATGAGGCTGGTTCACATATGTAACCTGTATGTCTAATAATAGGACCAGATCAAGCAAAAACAGTCTTGTTTGTAAATTCCAATATTGCTACTATTGCTATCACACTCATCAAAAAGACTCAAGTGAAGCATGAAGCTCACATGTGCCGTCAGACATAATGTCTGTTGACCTAAAGGATAATTAGAGCTAATTACATTTCTACCTCTGCTCTTAAAACTTTACTCACCATTGTAATTATAATGAGATCAGGCAATATCACTAAAAAGGACTGAGATGAGAAGAGTCAGAGAGATTTTAGAGAAACTTCAAGGTTGATCAAATGGATTTGGAGGAGATTATTAGCCAGACTGTCTGTTTGGGAACATTGTGACAGAACACTGTGTAAGTTTAACCTACTGAACTTTCAGTAGTTGTGTGTGCCTGCTATTTTCCTGCAGATTGAGAGCTTATAAACAGTTGAGGTTCAAATGTTTGTGATAAATTGCCCCACTGGACTGGTGATGGCCAAAATCGCTAAAATATGATGGTTTGAAGCTTTCACTCCCCATCTCCTTCTTCCATTGTTTCCTGTTCTCTCTCTGCTGTTAACTATCTGATAAAAACAGAAAATAGATGGTGGAGTCTGTGGAAATGTTGCTAAGGAGACAATAGACATCTTTCATGAAAGAGAAATCATGAAACAGCTTTGAAGATACAGTTCACTGCTGGTAAAACAATCAATGTGACCAAATCACAAGAGTTGGAAACGATTTAAAAAAAAGTTTCTTACACAGTTTTGATAAATTACATCCTTGTCCTGTTATTATAATCATCGCAGCCAAATCAGAAGTCTTTTGCATTATATTAAGCTGAAAAATGTAAAAGCAGTGTGGACTCACATCCCCAACAGCTCTGCTTTTCTTTCAGCCTTCCTCACCACTGATTTGGTCCGCTAGCAGTTGATCTACTGCCCTACCAGAGGAAATGGGGCATTATGTCTTTTGCAGTCATCTTTCTTTCTACCATTCAGGATTTACCGTTCCCTGAGTAATGGCAGTTTACAGCCACCTCTGCCTTATTTGTCATTCTGACGAGCTGTGTGCATGTGTGTGTATGTAGGTTTATACAGTACATTGAGGGTGGGGTCGCTACACACATTCGCCAGCCACTTCCTCCACTGCCCCCCACGGCTCCCATCTATTCTGCCCATTTAAGGAGAAGCTGATGTTCACACAATTCGGCCTAAATGAATGCCTCTTCTCACTGTGAGCTGCTGTGGAAAGCTGCTGGTGTTGGCAGCAGCACATGCATTCACCATTTTGTCCACAGATGGATGGAGCAGCACTAGGGGTGGAAGCTGAAGGGAAGGGGGATATAGGATAAAGAATTATGAGTGGCAGGTGCACGGTGTCCTCATTTGTCAAGTCAGCCAGGTGTGTCAGCTGACCTAAAAGGTGAGGGGAGATGAAAAGAGAGAAGAACAGAATAGAGCAAAGGAAATGGAAAGAAAGGAAAGGGGAGGAAAGGAAAGGAAATCAAAGAACAAAAGGAGAGGAGATGACAAAGGGGAAAATAAACTAAGATAGGAAGAAGGGAGGAGCAAAAAAAAGCCAAAAAAAGCAAAAGAAAGGAAACTAAATACATCAAAATTAAAAACGAAATTAAACAAAATGAAGGAAAAGGGAGAGGGGTGGAATGAAATGAAGGAGATGAGAGGAAATAGAAAAGGAAAGGCAAGTGAAAGAAAGGACAGGAAACAAAAGGAAATGAGGAAAAAGAAAGACAAAAGAAAATAGATGGAAATAAAGGCAAGGAAGGAAAGGAATACAAAAAAGAGAAAGCAAAGGTTTATGTCAGAAAGGAATTCCAAATAAATAACAAGTCGAGATAGTCTAAACGGCATTTGTATATATTTTTTTATAATTTCCTCTTGTGATTGTCCTCCAGTACTGACACACACTGTTTCTCTTTCTGTTTTGCAGACACACACTGATATTGATTAGTCCCGCTTACTCTCAAGGGCTCTTCTTTGTGATTTGGTTACCATGGAGAAGCACATGTTTTAGGCAGAAGGAGGTTGATATTATTGCATAACAGAGATCTCATCTATAAGTAGTGACCCACACCTCAGCCTTCCAGGCAAAAAGAGTTGTCCTACATACATACATACTGTACACACACCCACACATATTCTCACAACACAGCGTGCTCTACGCCATGCAGTGAGGCAGTGAAATTAACTCGAGGTGACACTATAACAGCAAGCACTTCTGCAAACATATGTGTCACACAAACTACAGGGTGGGGCTGTTTTATCATATGTAAACACATACGCACACCCACTCAGTTCACACACAGTTAAATCCCCCTATGGTATCTTTCATGCTGTCCAGGAACATGGAGCACAGTGAAGCATTAGATTATGTGTATACTATTCTGTGTAGGTGTGTGCGTGCCCATGTGGAGTAAAACTTCTGTTAGGGCTGGGTGATATGGAAAAAAAAATGTTATCATAATTTTTTTCATATTAGTCAATATCGATATATGTCGCAGTATAAACCAAAGCACTATTTCAGTCAAACGTGAAGGTTTCTTTTTATTCCTAAATGACATGTAGAGATATAAGGTTAATTTTGATTTGTATATTCTTCATTTTATTTTATTTTATTTATCTAAAAACTGAGCATCTTGCTTTTTATGTGCTCTAGAGGATGACACTGCTTTAGGTCATAAATGAGGTTAGTGGTATTAACTGTCTTTAGTGGAACATTTGTATATTCTTTGCTTCTTGTCGAATTTTAAATATTGGAAATATCTTACACAGTGACAGCTGCCCAAACATTAGCATATGAGCTGCTGCAGGCTGCTCCTCCACGCTCTGTGCTGTGTGCGTCAACCTAACTGATGTGCTCTAACTCTCTTCCAGACATGTGACTGGTTCAGCAAACAACATCATTATCATTGGCTGTCCGTGCTTTCTGTCAAAACAATGAAGGAATGAGTTGTTAGAGCAAAGTTATATCACAAATGGGTGGAAACCGTAAACACGTGTTAAACCTGTGCCTCACTACTCAGTCTTATATTTCTTCTGTGTGATTAGCTGGAAGACCTGTCCATATCGACCTTAATCTTATGTCTATTAATCTAATGCAACATAAAATTTGATATTTGGCACAGCCCTAACTTCTGTATTTCATACTACTTTAAAGCACATAACAAATACAGAAAGGTGTGGCAATAGAGATAAAGATCTGTTATCAGTGTCTGTCCTATTTAGTTTAAGAACACACTGAGCCATGAAGAATCATCCTGTGATGCTGTTAGTCAAGAAATTACTTTGTGGATTAGAGCATTTGCTCCTCTAGGTTGGCAAAGCAGCCCATAAATACTCAAATTCCGAATAATATAACTGGGTATTGTCTGAAATTTTTATGATACTAGATACTAGATGCCAATGGCAACCATATCATACTGTACTTCCAGTGTTGCCAAAAACAAAATATTTTGTATTTTATCCATAAGTTTGTCCTTTGTAAAATAATGGTAATTTTAAAAATCCCTGATTGTATGATGATTTTGGTATGACTGAACAACCCAGCCTATGGTGGTTTTAATTTTTCTGCAATCATGAAATGGTATGGAGCTGATTGGAAACCGGTCTGGGTATTCATTGTAGGTTAATTACCCTATTTCAGACAATTGGACCTCACATTTATGATGTAGTCACATCATAGCTGTCCACTTGAAAACTCTCTGTGGTTGTGTTTCACAAGTTTTTTTCAGCATGGTTTGCATGTCAAACTAAGTCATATGGAATAGTTAGCCTATCCTCAAGTTTTGTTTGGTTCATTGGTACAAACATGTTATAAAAATAACCTGTTTCCTATTGCCTGCACAATAAACACAGGGCACTAGTCAGAGCCTATTATAGTGAACAGTGTGGGTTTTAATGATCAGTACAGTGAAAAATGATAATTCTGTATTCTAAGTACAGTTATTTGTTTTTCAGCACTGGAACTTTGCATAAACCATTTGCAAATAAATTAATTAGGTATGATCTGAGCAGACATTTAGTGCTAACTTTTGGTACTGAAAATTTTTTTATTCTTGTTGTACCATCCAGAAAGTGTCCATAGTACTGAAGATTGGTACAGGCCTACACAATATTCCTTGAGTGCCAGCTGAAATGTGCCCATAGCCTAACATTTAAGGGATGTGTTGGTGTATTTGTTGTTTTACTCTGCATAAAGTAGCTTATCCAATCATGCAGTGGGGGAGATTGGAGTCCAGGGTTGGGTGTTAATCTCAGATCTGTGTTGTTCTGCCTGGGACTATAGGTTAGAAGTTGTGAGCTAGTGTTGTCAGCTGATGATGAGTTGAATAATGATGAGGAGCTGAAAGGATTAGTGGCCACTGCTAATCTGAGGCCTTTCAGTTGAGGTAAAGAGGTGGAGAAAGACAGAGGGAGTACGGGAACGTAGTGTGTGGCTGGGTGGCTGCCTGACAGCTGTGGGCCATGCAGGCATCTGATTTACTTCAGATTAGTCTGGACATGCGCCAACTAGGATTCAATCAGTTCGTGATGAATGTGCTTTGGCGTGCTGAAGGCTATCTGCTAACAGCTAAACAGACTGCTAACAGTCCATCCCACTGGCTGTCATGGAATAACATGTTGGGATTTGCAGAGGTGTTTTGCTTACAAGTTGTCCACATTTCTGCAGTGGAATACAGGCGGCGACTGTTTCTCTTTTCCCCTTTGGATTTATTCTCTGAAAAATAAACCACTGGGATTATAAATGCGAAGGGAGATAAATCCTGTTTTTGTGCTTCTGAAGTGAGGTGCTGTTCAGTAGCCATGGCTACATGTGAGTAGTTGATGTCTCTGAATTTGATTTACAGGAGGAAGAATCAAATTTGATTGTGTTTTCTGTGTGTGTCTGTGGTCATCAATCTGGAGAGGTTAAATCACAGATTATTTCCTGCATGTGCAAAGATGATACACTGACTAGTATTTTTTTTTTTTTTTGATGAAAGCAAAGTCCATATGTCAGCAGTACAACAGCTTCTGTAGTTCATTGATTATAATGAATATGATGAAATGGTAAAACATCAAAGTGATGCTCCTTAATATTTGCTTAGCTGTAACAATGGAATGAAGGAGAAACAGGGTTGATACCAAGATGTCCTTTTTATTTTTTTTTATTTCTTTCTTTATTTATTTATTGGTAAAGAGCCACCAAGGCTTTTTAATCACTATGAGAAGCTATAGCTGTGTGGTGGTCATGTACACTGCTCCATATTTGGTATTATTTGGTACTATTTTATAAGGATAAGTTTTGTAAACCTTGCATTTGTTCATTTTTTGTGTCTCAGGCACACCTGGAATACCTAACCACTTTTTCGTTAGGTATTCCTTTTGTTTAATGTCCTTCTCTAAAGCTGCTGAACCAAACACTTCTTTCCTTTCCGTCTCTGTAGGTAATGTGGGTTTGCAACCTGTGCCGTAAGCAGCAGGAGATTCTCACCAAATCAGGAGAATGGTTTTCGAGTTCAGGGGTGCGGCCTGGGAGCCTGGGCACTTCATTGAATGACCCAGCCACGGGAGGTGAGGCCCAACGGGACAGGAAGCTACTCCGCTCCAGGTCCCAAGCCCCACCCTCCAGCTCCAATATCACCGCTGGGCCAGACGGGACACAGCCATCCACCGGTGTCACTGCTACCAAGGGTGCAGACACCATGCCTGGTTCTCGCTCCCAGAGTGAACCGCCTAGAGAAAAGTATGGCATCAAAAGATACACATTAAACAATGGGCCATTGGAGAATGTTTTACATGTTAAAACTTCACATTTTCTTATTATAACAAGATGCAAATTAGATGGAATCATATTTTTTCAAAACAGTGAACACATGGAATGCTTCTAGGCTCAGGACCCAATTTTTTGGTAGTATATATTTGCTGAAGCTCCTGTTGTTTTTTTTTAATCCCTAGGATAAGCTAGGTCACAGGTTTTAGTCTTGAGAGGTCTTTCCTCAGTCCATTAGTTTTTTATGCAGTGGCTGATTTTGGTAAGAATTCATCAGTGTCTGATTTTGGGTAGTAGAAGTTTTAGTCTGTTTGAATAAAAGTGATTAAATCAAGGTTTTTCAAATATTGAAGGGAAGGTTCTTATCAGAGGGCATTTCTGTATAAAAAAAATTGTTAGATATTTTTTAATATTATTAATGCAATGTTGCACCTATACTTATATATATATGTTGTAGACCATATTGTAACATTGGTATAATCAATCTTATCCAGGAAAAGACCAGCTTCCTTCCATGAACATAATGGTAAGGGAGGAATGGGACGTGGCGGTCGGAGGCCTGGTGGGAAGTTACCAACTCAGTCATCCCTGGAGGAGCGGGTGGGCCCTGCAGACAGAGGAGAGAGGCGGCTGGGAAATGGACGCAGGCTAGAGAAGATCCATTCTCAGGACTTCGAGAATGGGGAGGAGAACTTGGGTCATTCAGAAACACACCAGAGACGGCCAGAGGATGAGGAGCAGAGGGAGCGGCAGCGCCGTGAGGAGGAGTTCCAGAATCGTTACCGTAGTGACCCCAACCTGGCGAGGTATCCAGTGAAACCACAGAAGGAAGAGCAGGAGATGCGCATGCATGCTAAGGTGTCCAAGGTACGCCACGAACGCCGCCACAGTGATCTGGCAATCAATGAGGTTGGACTGGGGCCTAATGAAGGGGGAGGTGGAGGATGTAGTGTAGGTGAGGTGCCTGAAAACCGTTTGTCTAGGAGGAGTGGAAGTGGGGAGGGTGACCACAAAGCCCTCTTGGAGAACCACAGAGCATATTCTGTAGATAGGACCGTGGGGGTTGGAGGGGGAGGGCCACCTGCTGGCAGTGGATTGAGATCAGGGCCCCAGCCTGGGGGACCGGTGCCTCCAGACTGGGGTCCGAAAGAGGGCCGTCTAGAGCCTGGTACAACACGAACTCCAAGGGACAAGGGTGGGGATAAACTGCTCAGGAAGGACTCTCAGAGCTCGGACCAGTCTGAATCTCTGCGGCCGCCCCCTCCACGGTCATACAAGAGTAAGCGCGGAGTCAACAAGAGGCAGATGTCCATCAGCAGCTCAGAGGAGGAGGGCGGCTCCACGCCCGAGTACACCAGCTGTGAGGACATGGACATGGAAAGCATCAGCGAGAAAGGTCAGTCAGACAGATGTGCTCACTCCACCAGCTTACTAAGCTAAATCTATCACAACTTCAGTACCTTGCACTGCTTGTTGTCATCCTTTGCTTTAAATTAGACACTGTTCCTTCCTCTCTTTGTTGGTAACTTTAAAGTGTCAGCTGTCTTCTTTTTTATTCACCAAAACTTTTTAATGAGTTGCTGCAGCTCTCACCTATCTCACATGTTCATCCTTAATTTCCACATGTGCTCCCAGTTCTCTTTGAAATAAAAGATAAAAAATCTTAATTTGATGACTTTATTTGTTGTACTTTTTTTCATTGTCAAGGATACAGCCCAGTGTAGTGTGGGCAGTATTAGAGTCCCATCAGTAATAGGCTTATTGGCTAATTGGAACTTGACCTGCACCTAGTACTTCTGTTGAAGATTGGGTAACTAAGCAGACACGTTTTAGTTGTGAGGTAATCCAAAAAACCACTAGGTAAAAGAATATTGCCAGTTTAATGTCTTCCATTTCCCCACACTTCATGTGCCATATTTTCCTAGTCCTAGCTTCTAAATTAACCTTAGGTAAATTGCAATAATATTGAAAAAAATAAAAAGATATTTACATTCTAATCCAATAACAACATATTTGGATTTTGGACTGTAAACTATATTATTAATGATAGGAAGATGCACTCACCAAGCACACAGTGCATTACGATGCCCATGTGTCATCTATACCTCTTTGCTGTGGCTAAACCCTGCAGCTGTCAGGACAGCTCTCATTTATTTGGAAAGTCCATGTGATTTAGGCCAGCAGATTTGTAGAATTAGGTCAGTGGCTCGCTTGCTACGTAATGCTTTGCAGCCAGATGCATCAGCCAACTAAAATCCAGCTTGCTTGTGGTTGCATGCTGCATACTTGTTTCTGGCTTCTTCATACTTGCTCTATGTATTTTGTAGCTTACTGCTATTGCCGAAGCAGTGTTAGACTGGGCTAAAGTAAATCATGCGAGAGAGTTTAATGAGCAGTAGGTAGAGTTAGCTGTGTTCTGCAAGCTTATCTCTCTGGTCACAGAAGGGGACTTCCAGATGTTTTTATCCAGATAACTATAACTCAGGGACTGGTAATAGGTAGATGGTGTGGATTGACATTATTAGCTGTTTTAAAGACTCTTTAGCTAGCTGGGCCTCAAAACAGGAAGTCTCCTTTACTGTTATATGTGGCATGAGGAAAATCTGGCAGCTTAATGTGCTGTATATATCCCTACATAGATGGATTAGGTAAGTGAGATGAGTAAAGTGTCCTTTTTCTATTTTAAAAAAAATTGCATTTTATAGCTTGCTATTGAGTTGGGGTTGGTGTGAGCTAGGGGAACTATTTAGATGGGATATTGATGTTAAGAAGGTGATGTGAGTGGGACTGTGGGTTTGTTTGATGTTTTCAAAAACCTCACGTTATGTGTACTGCATGTATTCATGACACAAAAATCAATACCATACACACTTCAATCACATTTTTCACTTTTTTTTTTGTTTGAGGTTTGACTGCCATTCTTAATAATCTGTCTCTTTTTGCCTTGTTTCTGTGCAGTGGTGTGTTGGCAATTGACAGGAGAATTAGCATCACAAATTGTTTACTCTATCTCTCTGTGCTCAACCCGTAGTAGTTGTAAAACACTAGTGGTTCAACGTTTTGTTCATTCATAGAATAAAAAAACCAAGCACATGCAAACTCAACACAGGAAGATCTCTGACAGGTTGCAAACCCAGGCCCTCCTTGCTGTGAGGCAACAGTGCTAACCACTAAGCCACTGTGCAGCCCCCAAAGTAAGATGGAAATTTAAAATATCACAGTGAGGACATTAAGTTTCACGGTACATGACCAGAGGAGAATGATCCAGCTCAGATTTCTTGCAAAAACATTCAAAAGGAACAAAACTGAAAACGACAATGACAATTACTCTTGCTTATGAATAGGGGGGACGGGACTGTCTTCACCGGCGGATCTCCTCCCAGGAACATTGCTAGAGATCTTCTGAGCTGCAGCCTCCCTGAGTTCATTTGTTTCTTTGTTATTGTTACTGCACATTACTTCATATTTCACATGCTGTCCTGGGTGCTGCCAGGACATGACCAAGCTAGGAAACCATGGTCGCGGTCTTAGGCGTGTAATCTGGGCTGTTGCTGTTAAGTGCCTGGCTTTCTGGTTATCTGTGATTGGTGACTCTAAATTGCCCATAGGAGTGAATGTGAGTGTGTGAGGTTGTTTGTCTCTGTGTGGCCCTGTGATGGAAGGGTAACCTGTCCAGGGTGTACCCCTGCCTTTCACCCAAAGAGAGCTGGGATAGGCCCCAGCAGGTCCCTGTGACCCTAAATAGGAATAAGCGGGTATAGATGATAGTTGGGTGGATCTTACGGTGTTGTTTTATTCCTCTGGTGAAGTAGGGTCCACAAATCTCTTACGCTGCTGTGGTGTGACACTGGGTGAGTTAGTTGTCTCCACTTTCACCGACCATATGTCACTGTTAAAAATAGCTGGGATACAGTGACAGCCAGTGTCCCGGCACAGACGATTGATAACAAATAAAGTTATTAGCACCCTCTTTTGAACATGCATTTTACCAAACGTCATGCCATTTTAAATTCAAGTGGCCTCTCAGTGATCAAATCAGTTGCCGGTCTCAACATAGATATAGCCTCCTGCGATTTACTAATAGTCTGAATTTTGGCACTTTCCCTGAACTATAGAAGTTCACTTCAGAATTTAGTACTTTGCTGTTTTATAGTTTACTCCTTTTCATCAGTATTTATCAGTTTTGTTGCTCACTTGTAGAAATGCACATTGCTCAGAAACACTTTATCTTTTCCTTTCTCTAAATAATTACATGCTGTTAAAGCAATGTAAACAAATTGACATTAATGGACCCAGGAAGCAATTAAAATGATAATCGATTGTTTAAGCCTTCTCCAACAATGTGCATGAAAACTGATATCCAGTTGACAGTCGAGCAAGCATTTAAGTGTCACAGATGGCAGAGATATTCAACATTGTATTCAACACCAAGCTTCTTGGCCACTGACATACAGTATCAGCCAGCCCTTACTCAATAAGGAAATG
Organism: Mastacembelus armatus; assembly: GCF_900324485.2. Lineage (NCBI taxonomy): Eukaryota > Metazoa > Chordata > Actinopteri > Synbranchiformes > Mastacembelidae > Mastacembelus > Mastacembelus armatus. The sequence continues at coordinate 14,710,408 of NC_046633.1, read as the reverse complement.
AAAGACTGAATCAGTTGGATTGTTTTCTGTTACCAAAGTGGAAATGGTTTGTGTAACTTTCTGAAGTATCATGAAGACAGGAGGACTAAGTTGTTCGAGGTCTTACACAAGGTGTCATATGACAAAATGAAAATAAACAGATAATAGGATAATGGTTATATGACACCACTAGCCCAAGTGTAATCTTTCTTTATTTTAATTCTCCTACTCTTTTATGGTTTGGGATTACGGTATATTGTGTGAATTGTGCACTTTTACTGGCCAAGTAACTAATTCCCTCTTTTTTTCTTCCTCCCTGCAGGTGACTGGGACTGTCATCCTCTAGATCCTACCGTGTGGCATGTAGGTTTTAGCAAAACAAATTCATAGTGTTAATGTCAAGGCTTAACTCACATACATCCACATGTACTCCTGGCATACTGACAGACACTGGCAAATGCTTTAATACAAATAAAATCGCCACAGATAAATTCACATACAATCACACAGAACTCAATTAGAGAAACAAAATCTAACATCATTTTAATCCCTCACCCACCTGTGCCACTTTTTCCTTTTTTCTCACCCTCTACCTTCCTCTTCTCTATATTTCCTTTACTTTTTCTTTCCACCTTCCCAATACCTCTTGCCATTATAAATGTATTTGGTTTCTGGCCTCCACAGCATCCAGTTACATGGCAGCCGTCCAAAGAAGGGGACCACCTGATTGGACGTATCACGTTAAGCAAGAGGTCTGCCATGCCCCGTGAGGCTGGCTCCCTCCTCGGCCTAAAAGTAAGCTCTAAACTGTTCTTCATTCACGTTTTTCAAATGTTCAAAGAACTCTATTGTCATCATATGCAAAAGCGTATAACAAAATTGTTAGACTCTTTATATGTTGTGCATGTGTTGTAGATTTGTATAAAGTAGATGAAGAGCATGTACAGAGAAAGCAGAGACTGTTAGCAATTGTTTAAATCAGAAATGGTAATGTTTTGTAATACCTGTGAAAACTGTGGATCAGGGGATCAGTTAATGTACAAGTATGTACTCTATATTTGTTGGTCTTAAACAATTACTGTATACTGGAAAGAACAGGTGACATTAAACCTTCCCACATGCAGTTTCAGTTTTTCTGTTTGATCTCCTTTCTCTCCTTTGTGTTCAGGTGGTAGGAGGGAAAATGACAGAGACGGGGAGACTTGGAGCCTTCATTACCAAAGTCAAGAAGGGCAGCCTGGCAGATGTTGTGGGCCACCTGCGAGCAGGTGCCAATCTACTGATTGTATTGTGTATATTTAGTAGCAGTACTTTGTGGTTTTATCGGCAACTTGATTTTAGAAATTTAGAAATTTGTCTGTGTATCCTTAGTTCTTAACTTATTGAATTTTCATTCATCCATCTTGGTTCCAGGTGATGAGGTGCTGCAGTGGAATGGGAAGTCATTGCCAGGAGCAACCAAGAAAGAGGTATACAACATTATACTTGAGTCCAAGGCTGAACCTCAAGTGGAAATAGTTGTTTCAAGACCTATAGGGTAAGATTAATGTTATCATGTGTAATAATTATCATTATTATGGCACTGATTTTTTTCTGATGGACACTTTTAATATGTCTCCTTCCTTTATCTAAAAGCTCTATCCACCGAATTTTGTCCAAAAACTTCTTGAGAAAAGTTTATAGAGCCTATCAGTAAGTAGTGTTGAGTTAATGGGCAGAGCCACTTCTCCTGATGCCTTCCTTGAAATCTTTCAGAACCAAGAGAAAATCCCTCAATACAACTATCCCTTTCCCCTCTGCTGCCCCCCCATGCTTAATATGTAAATGTGTGTTTTCCAATGTGTGTTTGTCTTCTACACTTCCAAAAATGTGTTGGGACGCTGTGTAAAATCTGCATAAAAATGTACATAATTTACATAAAAAGAGAATGCAATGATTTGCAACTCTCCTAAACCCATATTTTGGGACATGTACAATTAGAGGTACAAATGTACAATTTTAAGAAAAAAAAGAAGGTAATTTTGAAATCGATGGCCACAACACATCTCAAAAAGTTGGGACAGAGGCAACAAAAGGCTAGAAGAGTAACTGATACTAACAAAAACATGCAACTAGTTAGGTTAATTGGCAACAGGACAGTAAGTGTACAACAGGTTCCAGTTACACAGAGTTAAGTATTATGGTGCAGACAACCAAAAATGTGATGTCCACATATGTGGACGCCAGGTTGTAGGAGGCTAAATATACCATCATCTACAGTACATAATATCAAAAGATTCCAGGAATCTGGGGAAATCTTGGTGCACAAGGGACAAGGCCGAAACGCAATACTGGATGCAGATATGATTCTGTGATGGACATCACTGCATGGGCTCTGTGAACATAGTTCATGGTGCCATCCAAAAATGCAAGTTAAAGCTATATCATGCAAAGAAGAAGTCATATGAACATGATCCAGAAATGTCGGCGTCTTCTCTGGCAGAGTGGAAAACTGTTCTGTGGTCAGATGAATCAGAATTTGACATTCTTTTTGGCAACCATGGGGAAGCTAAAGAGTATAGGGACCTTCAGGCTTGTTATCAGCTCTTAGTTCAAAAGCGTACAACTCTGATGGTATGGGCGTGCATTAGTGCCTATGGAATGAGCCGTTTGCACATCTGGAAAGGCACTATCATTACTGAAAGACATCCAGGTTTTAGAGCAGCATATGCTCCCATCTAGACAATGTCTTTTTCAAGGAAGGCCTTGCCTATTTCAGCAGGACAATGCTAAACCATATACTGCATCTATGACAACAGCATGCCTTTGTAGAAGAAGAGTCTGGGTGCTTAACTGGCATGTCTGCAGTCCAGACTTTTCACCAATTGAAAATATTTGGCACAATCTTGAAACGAAAAATACGACAAAGAAGCATATTCCTTTCCCAAAACTATCATTTTTATAAAATGATCCATATCTCCGTTTTTAACATTTGATATGTTTTCTGTTTTATTGTGAATAAAATATGGATTTATGAGATTTGCAAATCATTGCATTCTTTACGTAGATTTTACACAGGGTCCCAACTTGGAATTGGGGTTTTACCATAGAACTGTTCATTGACATGGGTCTTTTCCTCATTCATTTTTTTAAAGATGAATGTACACTAAGACAACCCAGATTTTACAAGCTTTATATATAATGGAAATGTAAGTTCACTGAGCCTCTTTCTGCTTTTACAGAGATACCCCAAGGATCCCAGAGTCATCCCACCCTCCTCTAGAATCTAGTAAGTGTTTATGTAGTGTGTGCATATAACTGTCCATCCATCCATCCATCCATCCATCCATCCATCCATCCATTTTCTATACTCTGAAATATTCAGTTATTACTTAACCAGGGTCAAGGGGATCTGCTTGAGCCTATCCCAGCTCTCTTTCAGGTGGAAGGCGGGGGCATATAACTGTGTATATGTATATTTGTACTGTATATTGTTTCTAGGGAAAAATATGCTGTTTGCACTTCTAATTGTGCCTTAAGTTTCCCCTGTGGTTTATTACAAAAACTCTTCCCTTCATCTCTTAGCAGGCTCAAGCTCTTTTGAGTCCCAAAAGATGGATCGTCCCTCTATATCAGTGATGTCTCCTACCAGCCCTGGAACCCTCCGAGAACTTCCTCTGGTACTCCCTGGACAGCTGTCTGTGAGTATCTGGTAGAGGGCAGACAAAGATTAATTTAAATAGAAAGTGTGCCCATTTCAGGAATACAATCCCATCAGTCCATGCAGTCATCGCTCAGTATGTGCACACAGACGTAACAGAAAATGAGTAATCATATGAGAAATCATATAAACAGTGAGGGAGACACCACTGAAATATTTATTTACACCAATCTTCATACAAACAATAGTCCAATAAGAAGTTTTTGTCATCTATCAGAAAGCATTCAGAATTAGCTCCCTATTTTTATACATGATGTGAAAAAAATATATATGTATATGGATAGAGGTTAACTGGCTTCACATCATGTCAGGTGAAGCTATGGTATGACAAAGTGGGCCATCAGTTGATCGTCAACGTTCTTCAAGCCATAGACCTCCCACCCCGACCAGACGGGCGACCTCGAAACCCATATGTAAAAATGTACTTTCTGCCTGATCGGAGGTAAGGCTGTGGTACTCATTATTTGTTTCACAGATTTTTTTAATATACATTTGTCATCATCTTTGCTTGTTATTTTAAAGTGAATATCATGCCTCTCTTCTAGTGATAAAAGTAAACGGCGGACTAAAACAGTGAAGAAGAGCGCCGAGCCTAAGTGGAATCAGACCTTCATATATTCCCATGTACATCGGCGAGACTTCAGAGAACGCATGCTGGAGATTACAGTCTGGGACCAGCCTAGAATTCAAGAGGAGGAAAGTGAATTCCTGGGTGAGGTGGGTGACATGCCAGCTGATTTGAGTGTTGTCACACTATTCAGTAGCTATTATCAGTTGTTAGCACACTTATAAAAATGTTTTGCCGGGTGCCTCCTGCACTTCCTATATTGATGGTAATGAGGTGACGTAGTATATAGAGAGTTAGGGGAGGGATTATGAAACATCAGACTTTGTGTTTGATACCAGTGTCAAATGTTGCATTTTTAATGGTTAGTGTTTGAATACAAGTCCCAATCCTTTCCTAAACCTAACTAAGTAGCATTTGTGTCTATAGGTCTATAGCATGATATCCTACCAAACCTCTTAGTAGGTTGAGTAGGCACCTCTAGAGCCATAACTATGGTGTGATCATAAATGATAAGCGGGTGGGCATGTCATTATTTAGACTGTATTACATCAAAAGCTATAGATCCATTGTGGGTAATTTTCTACAGACAAAGAGATCTTGGCTAGAATTGAAGCCATATGGATTTGAACAATGCTTGTCAACAAGGTAACGATACAGCTTTTTAAAAAAATGTTCCCATCCTCAGTCAGCAAGATGAATGTAACATGAGAATATTAAGAAGAAGAAGAAGAAGCATACACAAAATTAAAGTATATGATTTAAATTTTTAGTCTGTTCCTTCATCTGTAATTTTGTGGAATACTGACTGATATTAACTTCTCAGGAATCCTTAATTATTTAAATTTAATACACTTAAGAAAGAATCTTGATTGAAGGTATTTGGTATTTGTGGTTTTGTGAGGCAGCAGCTTGGTACTTTACATTAAAAAACAATACGTGAAAATTACTTTTGTCAGTTTCAAGTTATTTCAGTTACCATTGTGGATTTTTCTTTCTTTAATGAAAGGGTACCAACAGTTTTGTCCATGTGTTTACAATGGGCAAAAGGCCTTTGTTTTGGTTTTGTTTCAGTAGGTGAAAATCTTTTGTCCATTAAAGATCCTTGAGATTAAAGTGGTTTCATAGAAACGCAAACATGCCCAAAAACTGAATCCTCAGTGAATCAGTTGTTCCTTTGCTTCCTCATCTCCACTTTCTTCATTTTTTCCTTTGTCCTCTCTTAGATCCTGATAGAACTGGAGACAGCCTTACTGGATGACATTCCTCACTGGTATAAACTCCAGACACATGATGTGTCGTCCATACCTCTACCACAGCCTTCCCCATACCTCCCACGCAGACATGTCCACGGAGACAGTCCCAGCAAAAAACTACAAAGTATGTCTGATTACATTCAGCATATGTACAGGTTGTGTGTGTGTGTGTACTTGTGCTTGTAGTTCTATCTCTGTAAGGACCATTCTTTTTCAGACTCCTGTTTGAGGGTTAACACTTTTTAGGTTTTAGGTTTAAGGTTAGAATCAGGTTTAGATTAGTGTTAGGGTAAGGACTGAGGCTAGACTGTTTGCTGTGATGGATAAGGTTATAGTAAGGCTCTGGGGAATGCATTATGTCAATGGGTGTCCTCACAGAGGTAGAATTACAAGTATGTGTGTGTACAGTATGATCCAATACCTATTATGTGAACCTAAAATATGAGTGTGTGGTTTCTAACCTTTCCTGTACTGAGCTTCTTTTTTGTCTCTCAGTATGTGAGACTGACAACAGTACCTGTTAACCTTACCCTCTCCTGTGTATGTGTGTTGTGGATGTGTTGGCGTGTGCAGGGTCTCATCGCATCATTGATACAGAGTTTGATGATGGTTTGATGGTAGCGAGTAAAGGTGGGTGGGGGGCATGGTTACTGATTATTTCCTTGTAGTAGCCTGTAGGCGTCCAGCACTGGGTGAGAGAACATCTCCTTGCATCCTCTCTCCACCTGTTTTCTCACAAAATTCCCTCATTCTGAATTAACTATATGTTTCACCACAAGTTGCACCCACAAATACAGAAAATATGTAATATCTCTGTATCTTTTTGCAATTCATCATATTGCTACTTAGCTCATTTTGAATTACAGTGTTGAAGTACACAGCCTTCATACAACTGTAATCTGTACCATACTTCTGTGAGGCTGCAGTTTCTCCTCTTCTGCTGGGCCGTAGAAACACTGAAGCACTGAGTGCATGTTAGACTGTAAACCTACAGTAGTTGGCTGTCATTCCACTGAGTCTCCTGGCATTTTCCTGCATGCTTCTACTCCATTTGTGTGTGTGTCACTGAAAGGATCTTTAATGTGTATGGCAGAACCTGAGTTAGAATTATTTTGGCCAGTAGGATCCTTACAAGTGTCTTGCTGTTTGACTGTTTCTGCCATGGCTTCTTTTACTGTCACACAAATGTAAACCTGCTGTAAATATTTAGACATTTCTATGGTTCATGTTTGGCCTTTCCAAATGTCAAATGCATATAGTTTCTCACATGGACAGTTTAATGAGTAAACACAGTCTGCCGCTTATTTGTTTCTTTTTACATCTTTAGCAGTAACGATTCAGCTATTGAGTGATTCAGCTGGAATAATTTTAGTTGATATTAACCTTCGGAACTCGGGCCAGCAATGTAATTTGTTTTTTTTTTAGTGTTATTATTATTGTGTCAGTATAGCATTTGGTTGTATTATCTATATTATTGCATTTGTTATGTATTTTCTATTCTCATATTCACCTATATTTTCTAAATTAGTCTTTGCATCTATGGTGGTTAAATGTTCCCAAGGTTTTTGATCTCTTCCATCTGGCACTCCACTAAAGTATTGTGAGCAAAATGTCAGGTCTGACAGAGACATTGCAGAAACAGTCAGCTTCTCAGGGTAGCTTACAGGACTAGCTAACCTGTTAGTTAGCTAGTCATTGTCTGTAAAACGTCCTGCTGTGATGTTCTACAGCTTGTTATGGTAGTCAGTAGCACAACACTCACAACTTGTGCCTTCTTATAAAAGGATACACAAGTAATGCCTGGAGGTACAGTATGTTCCATACAAATCCATTAATCAACAAATATTTTGTACACTCCCCTCCAAAGATATTGGAACAGTGAGGCCAGTTCCTTTATTTTTGCTGTAGACTGAAAACATTTGGGTTTGACATCAAAAGATGAATATAAGACAAGAAATCAAAATTTCAGCTTTTATTACCAGGTATTTACATCTGGATCTGATACACAACTTGGATGATTGCACCTTTTGTTTAAACCCACCCATTTCATGTGAGAAAAAGTATTGGCGCATGTGACTGACAGGTGTGTTTTACTGCCCAGGTGCATCCTATTATACACTGATTGTTCAAACAGTAAATAGTGCTGAATGTGTATGCTCAGTTTCAGATTTGGGTTTTGCGTGTGCAGTCTGCATTTATTATTAGAGGTGTAACCAACATGAAAACCACAGAGATGTCGATGGGTGAAAAACAAGCAATTTTGAAGATGGAAGATGAGAGAAGATGGAAAATCAATCAGAGTCATTGCAGAAAGAGCCATAGCCAGTACAACCATTTGAAATGTCCTGAAGAATATCCTGTACTAAGTAACAGACTTTGAATGGGAGATCATTCATCATGCAGCAAGATAATGACCCAAAACACACTGCAAAAACAACAAAGGAGTTCATTAAGGACAAGAAGTGGAAGGTTTTAGACTGGCCAAGTCAATCTCCAGACTTATACCCTACAGAGCAGCATTTTACTTGCTAAAGAGGAGACTGAAGGTAGTAACCCCCCAAAGCAAACAACTGAAGGAAGCTGCAGTGAAAGCCTAGAAAACCATCACAAAAGAAAAAAGCAAAAGTTTGGTGATGTCAATGGGTCACAGGCTTGATGCAGTTATTGCAAGCAAAGGATTTGCAACTAAATATGTCTTATTCACTTTAATCTATTTTAAGTCTGTTTCAATACTTTTGCTTACCTAAACATTTGGTGTTCTGTTACAAATAATGCTGTCTTCTAAGTTGCGTATCAGATCCACATGGAAATACCTGGAGATAAAGGCTGAAATGTTGAACTCTTGTCTCAAATTTATCTTTTGATGTCAAACCCAAACGTTTTCAGTCTACAGCAAAAATAAAGGAATTGGCCTCACTGTTCCAATACTTTTTAGGGGAGTGTCTGTGTGTGTACAGTTTGTATAGCTAAATCTTATTTTTTCTACTCTGTGTTTGTGTGTCCATACTGGCTCTGTCTGTGTGTGTGTGTGTGTGTGTGTGTGTGTGGGTGTGTGTGTGTGTGTAGGTGCAGAGCGTAACTCCAGGGAGAGGGAGCGAGGCAGTACGCTGGCTGTGCCTGAACAACAGCGGTCCGTCCAGCACCGCTCTCGCTCAGTGTCTCCCCACAGAGAGGACTCCTGTAGGGCCCGGTCCCGGCCTGCACACGTGCCCATGCAAAGGTCATCATTAAACTGTCAATGGAGTGTGTGTTTGTGAAGACAAGTATTTCTTCTGATAGCTGGAGGCTGCCAAATGCATTATCCTGGTACATTAATGATATATTTCACTTTGAATGACCATTGTTAAACTACGCTAAGTTAAGCTGCCCTCAGTGTATCTTCAAAGAAAATCAACCTTCCAGCATTTACTTCTAATTAGAATTGAAGGTAAAAGCACATCAGGGTAAGAACATCAGGGCTTTCCCATTGTCCTTTCTTTTTCTGAGTACAATCAAGTTTAGCTGTGAATCCTTTTGTTGTATCATTTTGTATTTTTATTGTATCAGATCCAACCAATTAAGGTTAGACATATTGAATCATCAGAATATAATATATTATCATAAAAGCCATGCATTCATTTTCTCCTTTTGATTTCACCAGGAGTCTGGATGAGATCCATCAGAACCCCCATCACTCCCCCTCCCGCTACCATGACTCCCACTTGGAGCACCAGCGCTCCGGTGACTCGGACTACGAGTACTCTGAGGACAGGTAACTTGTTGTTGGGATAAATGAGGATCTTAAGGAGCTGCAGGACAAAATTATAACAGTGTGTGGACTTTAAAGGAAAATGCACACACACTAGATCAGCACTCATAATGGGTCACTCAGTACTTCTGAAGCTTTGACATGCTAATATTTGCTTGCATTTTAAAAAGGTTAAATCACTCCCTGTACTGTGATATTTCTGAACTAATACTACTAACAGTGTGAAACTAGTCATTTTAACATACAGAGTTCATGTCATTCTGTGCTGTTGAATGCAGATTAAAGTGAAATCTCAGAATTATGATTTCCTGATTTCTGTCATTCATAAATTCACTTTACCTGTCTGAGTTGCCATCCTTCTGTTTTGTTTTCTCGGGTTGTTTTTCATTTGTTCACCCATCGTCATGGCAATGACAGTGAGGTCCTGGAGATGCACAGGTCTATCCGGGGCGGGAGTGCCGAGTGCCTGCACACAAACAGGTAAAAAGACAAAAAAAAAAAAAAAAAAGACAACCACCACTCAGCTTTATTTTAATAAAATGTGCCATTTTATCATCATTTCCATCTTCACTATACTTTAACAACTCCATCCTAACACACATAATGGTAATATTTTCAATGCAAATACAGTTTGTTAATTATCTTGAATGGATCTTGAGTATGTGTCTGCTTTTCTGCAACTGCTTGAGCGCAAAATTCACATCAGTATCAAGTAGATCTACCACATACAAAAATTAATATTTAGCTATTTTGTATCACCAAAACAGACAGAACACACTGATCACTGTGTAAGGGTACTAGAGACCGGCTCAGTGGCTGACCTCAAAGAAGGCAAAGCTCTTTTGATTAATTACTTTTATTTTTTGCATTTGTTCCGTTCACTCACAGCATTTGTATGTATTTTTTTTTTGTCTTGCTTTATGTGCATGATCTTGACTCATACAACCAGGGACATAGGTAGATATAGCAACACACTCCCACCCAAAATGCCCCTGTTAGTAAACGGTATCCATAAAGATATTTACAGGTAAGCATTTAGCTTCAAAGGCATTCTTGTTTACCCTTCTTTGTGCCTGTCCAGCTTTCTCAGACTCATTTGTGGAGTTTGTGGGCCATTTAGTTGCAGACTTGTTCTCTCCACACTATAAAAGTCCATATGTCTCCCAGACCAGTGTGCTGCTTGTGCTTGCTGTGGTCGGAGTATGTGCCAAGTTGCTTTGTCATGGTGCCACTTTAGCTATTAAATTGTGTGTATTGCTTTTCCCTCTGTATTACACAATCCTTGAGTGCTTTTACATTCGCTAAATCGCTAAAACGCTAAATCATTCTTCTGTACATTACTTCTTGCCATTCTCAAAACATATCAGACTGATTTTAGGCATCTAAAATTAATACCTTCCAATTCCTGATGACCATGAGGTCAGCACTCATGGTTTTTAGTAATGAATATTTATAGCTTTGGTGATTTCCTGAGCTTTAACTTTAGTGCCATCATTGAGGCAAATTTCACATTGTCAAAATTTAGTTTAGTACTAAATATCTGCAAAAGTAATGATATTGTTTTAAGTGCTATTTGGCATGTGATATTGCTGCTTTTGAGTCATCTGGATTCTGTGGGAATGAAGTAGTTCATAGTAATGACGTCTCTAAAAATATGTCAAAGTTATGGAATGCTGTGGAAATGGTTGGCAGTAATGTAAAAAAAATATGAGTTGATGTTAATGGGCTAAAACATTACAAAACCATAATTATTATCCTTTAATATATTTGTCAGATGTAGATACTGGCATCATAATTTGCAGCTGATCACATTATAGCATATTGATATGTAGTACTGTACATGCTCTGAATGTGCATTAAAAAGACAAAATCATCAGTCATATTTACAATGTTTCATTTCTGTCACAGAACCAAAGGCCAACAGACCTCCTGTATATGTAGTTTTCTCCATTTCTCTGTTCTGCTCTAATCCTTTTTATGTCACTCCCAGACATGTTAAATATCCACTGTAGCTTGGTTTCCTCTCTGTATGCCAACTCAGTGGTTTAGGATGTGTAGATTATCTATTATGCATCAGCACACAGTATATGGGGAGATTACAGTGCATTCACAAAGTATTCAGACCCCTTTCAATTTTTTCAATTTTGTTATGTTGCAGCCTGATACAGTTGTTTAAATTCACTTTTTTTCTTATTAATCTACACTCAGCAGCCCATAATGATAAAGTGAAAACAGAATTTTAGAAATGTCTGTAAATTTATTAAAAAGAAAAAATTAAAATATCGTATTTATCACATTTGGCAGCAATTAGAGCCTTGTGTCTTTTGGGGTATGCCACAACAAGCTTTGCACAGTGGACTGGGGGATTATCTGTCATTCTTCTTTGCAAATTCTCTCAAGTTCAGTCAGTTTGGATGGGGACCATTGGTGGACAGCCATTTTTAGGTCTCTCCAGAGATGTTTGACGGGTTTCAAGTCAGGCACCCAAGCTAATTTTCAAATGTTGTTGCAAAGGGTCTACTTTTGTAAATGTGATATTTCATTTTTTCTTTTTAAGAAATTTGCAAACATTCTTAAAATTCTGTTTTCACTTTGTCAGAGCTGAGTGCAGATTCAGAATAAAAATGAATTTAAACAATTGTAGTATCAGGCTGAAACATAACACCTGAAAAAGTGAACCCTGAACTCCGAAAAGGTGAACGGGGTCTGAATATTTTGTGAATCCATTGTAATCTCCCCATATACTATGTTTGTGTGGGGAAAACCCAAAGGGAGGACAAGAGGGATTATCTATACACTCTTAAAATGATTTTGTCGCACTGGAGTCAGAGACAGGATGCAGTTGATCTCATGTGTTCATTTTGTTATTGTGCTGTGTGTGGTGTTTCCAGTCATCAACAGCATCATACAGTTTCTACACTAAAGCAATCCAGTCTTACACTTTTTGAGACTCCTCCCTGCCTTCTGAGCTATAAAGTAGGGGGTTGAGAAGAAAACCATATTTTATGTTTTACCATGGTGTGAATGCTGCTTTTTTGTCTAACCTAATCTAACCAAGAAGCCTATTCAGAGTATGCGTTTCCCCCTTCATTTATTTGGTCTCTGCTTATTTCTGTCATTTGCATGTCATTTTTGTTTTCCTTTGCCTTTCTTGCCTGCTGTGGGTGGGGCTTGGGCATACAGCTCCACCCTCCCCACATGCCTAAGGGAAAAACGGCCCCACAGGCAGGAAGGGGGCACCACCATGCCTCGTAGCATCCTTACACACCGTGTGCTCAGGTTCACTGATGAGGTCACAGTTAGGTAAGAGCACAACTTTACCTGCTACCTCCGTCCTCATCCCCTTTGCCACACAGAACATTTGTTTCTATTTTTTTTATTCCAGAACACATAGCGGAGCCTTAAATATGTGCTGACATAGGTAAAACACTATACAAACAGAAATCTCCAAGTCCCTTGTTTCCATTCATGCATAGGATCTTGCCTGAAAACATTATATAGCGCATATAAATAACCAGGGTTTCACCAAAGTGCTTTACAATCCCCAAATTAAAAATATAACAATGTAATTAGTATTAATATAGAGAGAAGCAAAAAGTAAAATAACTATAGTAGACGGTAAAAGCCTCTGTAAATAAATCTCGACCTAGGAACCTCTAAGAGTATTTGACTAGATGACCTAAGTGTTCTGTCATAACTATAAAAATCTAAAAGATCCAATAGGTGACTAGGAGCTAGACCATTGATTGCTTTAAAAATTAACATGAAAAGTTTAATCAAAGGGCAGATAGATTTGTAAATAATCTGCATAACAACGAAAGGAGAGATGGTGTCTTTCTATAACTGATCCTAGAGGCAGCAGATTTAGAGACCTAGGACAGGGCCAAGAATAGAACCCTGCAGCACACCACACGAGAAGAAAACACATCACCAAGGTTCACAGAACAGCTTCTATTAGACAAACAGGATTTAAACCAGGCAGGAGCTGTATTCTGGATTTCCACAGATGTATTGAGACAAGAAATAAGAATAGTATGGTCCACGGTATCAAACGTAGCTGTCAGATGTAGTAGTACTAACATGACCAGTCTTATTCCATCAACTAACAGCACAATGTCATTATGAACTCTTAGCAGAGCCAACCATCTGCTGAACGTTGTCACAGAGCAGCATGGTGTGTCAAACATGCAGCTGTGACAGTTAGCAGCAGAGAGTAGATGAAAGCACTGACTGCTCTCCTCTGCTCTTCACTCATTCTCTTTCTCACACACAGACACACATGCACACACATAGAAGCAATCCTCTCTCCCACTTAGACCTGGTTCCCATGGCAACCTACCAGCCTTCTGGCCATGAGGAATGACTAGCTATGATAAATGGAGATACAACATCAGAGCCATTACATGTTACTGCACTGTCTGATGGCCTTCCTTTTACTCTGTCTCTCCTTCTGCCTCTTTTTTTAACATTATTTCTCATTTTCTTGTATTTTCCCCCTCCCCCTCATCACCTTTTTGTTTTCACTCTCATTTTCCAAACTCTCTGCTTCCATCCTGTCCTTGTACATCTTGTCTCCATCTCTGATTCTCTCTCTACTGCCATGTCGTGGCGGTGCAGCGACCTGCAGCCATCGCTGGACAGAGTGAGGAGTGCGAGCACCACATGTCTGAGACCAGACACCAACTTTCACTCCCCTGACAGAGACAGGTATAAAAAACACAGTACATGATTTAATTGAATTTAATTTCGACATAGCAATGGTATTTTATTTGAAAGACAAATATAGAATGAATAGTCACATACTCAGCTGAAATAGTCTCAGCTTTCAAATCAGTAATTTCTGGACCACATGATGAAGCATTATGATGCTGCATGTCTTCACTCCAGTTCATGTCATGTATCCCTTTCATACGTGAATGAATTTGCCATTGCCATTTTATAAATAACATCTACCTGCAGTTTAGAATAGAGAATATTTTAAATGGCTAGCATTTCAAAGAGAGAATTAGCTCTCACTACTTCATACTGTAAAATTAAAGGTATATTAGGTATTAAAGGTATATTAAAAACGGTTAGAGCCTACAGATTTACAGTACATTGATCCCAGATGGGTTTGCTTTGTGCCATTTTGATTCAGGAATTACAGTCATGTGACACAGAAAGTTCAGCCTCTCTGAGTTCTATGGTTTTACATATCAGGACATAACAAAAAATTATCTGGTCCTTACCAGGTCTTAACCTTGCGTAAATACAACATCAGATGACCAACACATGACATATTTCACCCTCATTATTTTATTTAACAAAAACAAAGCCAAATGGAGAAGCTGCGTGTGTGACAAAATAAGTACACCCTTACTGCTTCTATAAGAAACATGAAGGGTAATTAGCAGTCAGCTGTTGTTGTGTGCTGACCATGACTTTGTAGAGTTTGTTGTGTCTGTGTGAAAAGAGAATATCGAAATGAAAGCAGATACACGAATAACAAGACAGAATAGTGAAACTAAAACAGTACATTTGATTATATTGTATAAATAAATAAAAAGGACAATATTAGACTAGTTTGCTATGTACCTAATGATAGTAACACTGTCATAGAGAAGCAATTGTTGCTGCCCAATCAATCTGGGTTAGAAGACCATTTCCAAACAATATGAAGTCCCATCATTCTGCTATGGGAAAAATTATTCCAGTTTAGCTAAGCTAGAGACCGGAAAGCTATTGCCTTCTTTTGCTAAACTAAGATAGCTGTTCTTTGCTGTTGCTTTATATTCAAACTGATATAAGATAAGTTAACTTTAACTTTATTAATCCTGGAGGGGAGATTCAGATAACATGACAGTTGTATTGATCATCTCACGCAAAGGAAAATGAGCGTTTCCCCAAATATGGCATAAACTGCACCATCTAAAGGAAGTTTCAGTATATCTTTGACTGTATTAGATTTTCATTCAGTGGGTCTTCATAATGCCTGACATAATTTGAAAAGTATAAGTCAAGTCAAGGTAAATCTTTTGACTGATATGCAATGAAAGCGAATTTACTTCCACAGCCGTGACTATCCCTTTACTCACTTAACAACCTTTCCTGGTGTTTCCACCTCGGGGTGCTCCAACTCCCACCACTCTGCCCCTCTAGGTACTCCAACTCTTGTCCCAGCAAGACTCCCCCAAGTCCCAGGATCTTAGTAGAACATGTTGCCCCTGAGGAAGACAGGTATACCATTGCCTGCTCCCCTCTGCTGTGCCTGTTCTTTAAGATGCTGTGCTACAGCTCTGCTTGCCTGCTTATACCTTCCTGAGCCCACATTTCAAAGCCTATCCTGCAGCCTAGAGATCTTTGTAGAACATAGCAGCCTTGTGATCAGCACTGTTTCTTTCCATTTTCCTGTAAATTTTGAGGTCTAAGGCTATGTAATCCCTCTTATCATGCGCACCTGCTCTTTGTGCTGAGCACCTGTTTTGAATTTCCCTTCTTCTCTGACTTGAAAGCATTTTCTTTGCTATAACACTGTAGAAAAAAGGTCCGCAAAATGTGCATTTCTGAGCTACTATATATTGCTTTTACAAACCACAAAAACCAACCCATAAAGTCTGAGTTTTAGTCTTTTACATCAGTCAGCATTCAGTTTTACCATTCTGTGGTCTGTCATTCTCCATATCATGTTTGTTTTTCTTCCTCTCACTGTGGTTGCTGTTTGCTGAAACAGGCAGTGTAGCAATTCATCAAGTCCAAACTGTCACAGGGGCAGCAAAAAAAGCCTGGAGGGGGACAGGTAAGATCATTCATTCACTCACTCACCTCATCTAATGTCATTACTGTCATCCTTTCTCTGTGAAGAGAAGATATGGTCTGAAGTATGTAGCTTTGAGCCATAGCTTGAAAACAAAAATTCCTCCCATCATAATCCAGATTAGATTTTTAGGACCTGTTTTCCAATGTATTGACACTTTGTAGGTGTTGAATGTTGTGGTGGGTGGTTTGCATGATTGGAATTACTGTGAAAACCCTGTGTCAAATATGAAAGTAGAGGCAGCATCCATTTAGACTGGATCTGTCTGAAAATGAAAAACATTTGCTACTGCTGCAAAATTAATAAATTCAATAGTTACATTTTGGTTTTGGTGAGTTTATCTGAAGACAGTGGCACATAATCACCATAAATTGTATTTGTCTATGTGGTTTAATGCACTTAAACAAACAATATATAACAGGTTACTAACAGGTTACCAACTAAGTGTTTTTGAGGTGCTGGTAGGCATGTCTCAGTTTTTCCTGTCTTTATGCTAAGCTAGACTAATTGGCTGTTGGATATATCCTGTTACTTACAAGACAGACATGATTATGATATTTAGCTTTAATCCTTGGCAATAAACTGGTTAGACATAGTAGCATATTTTGCAAAATGTAAATTATTTCTTTAACAATCCCAAAATCTAAAATAAAATTTTTGGCCAGGTTAGGTAAAATGATAAAAAATGTATGTGTGTTGATGCAGAGTGCATCAGCTCTGTGTGGTTGTTTGACTTTAACCATAACACCCGCAATACCTGCTTAAATAGCAATGCACAGAGCCCTGAAAAGAAAATGACTGCATTATTTGCATTATTAATGATTTTATTGTATTTATATGGTTTTATGTTTTCATTTCTTTTAATTTCCTGGTGCCTGCCTACTGATGGCAGTCGTATCCAACCCACCTCTATCCTGAGGGGCAGTAGGGGGAGAGGGGGCCTATTAAGGCCCTTTGGCCAGACTACCCTGGTTGGGTCTTGCCCAAACTCACCTCGACTCGACAGGTGCATGCTGTTGCGAGTGCTATGCCTGTATGCCTCTGTGTGCTGATTTCCTCTCTGTTACACTGAGTTTGGTAATACTGTATGCACAAGTACTGTATTTATGTCATATCTCAAGCAAAAGTCATTAATTCTCAGAGGTAAGATGTCAACAGGGTATGGATTTACAGGGTTACAGGGCATGTATATGATACAGTGTGGCAGTAGTTAGTTAAATTCAAGGGACAATCAGTTATTAAGCAACAGTATAATACAGCAACAAGGATATAACTGCTACGCTGCATATGCATATAGTATGTAAACACACTCAGTGCCACTTTAACTTTCTCCTGCACCTTTACTGGTGAATCTGATTCATTCCTCTCCTAATTTGACCCTTGATGTTCATTGCTGACCATGACTTTGTAGAGTTTGTGATTCAGTCTTGGACTTTATCTCAGTTAGTGATGAATTTAATTAAATAAAAATGTTACTACATCTCCTTTCTCATCCCCTTGTGTTTTTACATTGTGGTCTGTCAGAGCACACCCTCATGGCAGCCCCTCTCCTCCAACGGGGACTCCCTCATCAGGTCGCAGGGGCAGGCAGCTGCCGCAGCTCCCTGCCAAAAGCAGCAGCATAGAGCAAGGTACAGTATGTTCTAAGGGGGTCAGTGACATCATGAGTTTTAACTAGATGAAAACTGTAAACACTGTTATTTGCATTTCCATTAATTTATATCTACCTAGCAAAAAGCACACTGTAATACAGAGCTTGTTTCTGAAAATAATTCATTTCACCTCTAAAGAACTGACACTGCGACATGGCTTTTATATGTTTAAATACAGAGCATATAAAATAAAATATTGAGTAAAAGCTTTAGTAACAAAAACAGTTCTTGTGACAGTAATACTGCCTGTGATTAAATAGTTTTGTGTCTCTTTCACTAGAATATAAAAACTTGAATTTATTTTATTACCACATGAAAGAAACAGATTTTTATCCTTAAGTAGTGTCAAGCTTGGCCTGGCTTAGACCAGATCCAACAGTCATATAGTAAGGGTAGCAATGTTTTTACTATATTAGCAATTATGACAGCTGAACGGAGGACCCTCTAAGACCACAAATGTGAAACTATTAACCAGTCTTTATCACCCAATTCCAAGACCATTCCCAAGTCCTGGGAATACACATCCCAGTTGTTTAAAAATAGACTGCTAAAGTTTTTGATGTTTTGTGTGACCCTCCATGCATCCATCATGCAAACATTTAATGTACTATACACTTTGTGCACATTATGCTCCATCTAGTGTTATAAACCTGAACCTGCATCCTGAAAGTACTTCAGTACTTCCTTTCTCTTCATGGGAATACACGGGTGTCTCTGTTATTTTCTTTTGCTAGTTTTTGTTTTATTTCTGCCTTTCACTTTTTTGGACTGTGTGTTATATCTTACTCTTATATTTTCATTTTTGGGTCAGCTCTTGCAGTAGAGCAGCAGAGGAAACTACGTTCCTACCGGCCTCCAACCTCCCGTGACCCAGAGAGTGACCTCAAAACCAAACGGGAGGTCAGCTTCCATTTGTTTTAGACATTCTTAGAGAAATACCCCGCATCTGCATTTGATTAATGATGCACACATCTACTTTTCCTCCACCTCTTTATCTCTGTTATAGATGTATGCAGAACAGAGGCGAAGCAGTGACAACATGTCAGCTAGATCATCAGACAGTGATATGAGCGATGTGTCAGCCCTCTCCCGGGCCAGCAGTGCCTCCCGCCTCAGTAGCACCAGCTACATGTCTATCCAATCAGAACGACCCGGGGGACGACTCAGGTCAGTCCTCATTGGTCAGTCAAACTGTATGTGCAGTTTAAATGTAAAGGGGGATGTGAGTGTCAGTCAGATCATCATCTTTTAACTACGTGTAGTCATCCACACACAGCCAGCTGACCTTTTTGAAATAAGTCTGAATGGTTTGGGTAAATGGATTTTTAAATGCATGCTAATCATTGTCTGTCTTTCTGTTTTATTTCTGCATGCCAACCAATGCATGTTTCTGTCATTCTGCATGCTCTGTTTCTGTCATCTACACTCACTCACACACACACACACACACACACCTGAATACATACAATGGATGGTGGAAATCTAAACCACCTGAACACAGATCCAAATCATTAGAGGAGGAGAAGAAGGACAGAAGGATCTCATGGGGGGTTAATGGAGAGGAGGAGAGGAGGAGGGCAGCAGGAAAGAGACGTTTCTCAGAGGAGTTGAAGCGCAGGAGACACACTGTAGCAGGAGACACAAGGGAGTCCAGGTAAAGATCATTGGTTGAATTTAATGTTGATGGCATCCATCTTATAACAGCAATAATAACAAGAATGATGAGAAGGTTTATATAAGTGTTCCTCAAAGACATATTACAATGTGTTTTCCAGCTTAAAATAATAATAAAGATACATATGTACAGTGAAGCGTCCTCTATATGTTTTCAGAAATTTTCTGCAACTTTTTAAAGCATCTTAGCAACAGAAGGTAGTTTCGAAATTGGTCTGTAGTTGCTAAAGTTTGATGGATGCAAGTCTTTTTTTAGGAGAGGTTGAATGCAGACAGTTTTCAGATTTTCTGCTATAGAATAAAAGGGAATTGAAATTTAATAATTGATTCAATAATGATTTAATAATTTTTGAGCTATGACATGTAAAGCGTCAGTGAGGATTTTAGGAAGCAAACTACTAAGGACTGACTGAGACAGTGACTCAATAATTATTAATTGAACAATTAGATTAAAAAAGATTAAAACCTTCCTGAGAGCTGTCAAATATATGTGGTCCAGTATCAACTCCATGAGTGAAAACTAGGTCAGAATGTCTGACCACAGTTATGTACTGGCCCTACAACATGCTGCTTCAGAGACAGTAAAATAAAAAAAGTTTAAAATGACCCAGTTTTACTGCTGTATAGTTCCTTATCAAGGGTTTAATCAGGTTATACGGGTTGACCTTTTGTAGGTCCACAGCCCAACTCACAGGAATAGTAGAAATTTTAATTGTTTAAAAATTGTTTGTTTAAAGTAGGTTTTTTTAAAGGCAGAGTGGTCATGTGAATCCAGAGCTACAAATGTTGCCCAGCCAGCCTTAGAGCAGGATGTCTAGACTTATATGCGACAGGAGTGCTAGACTTCCAGACGCATTCAGTGAGACTGCAAAACTATACTATGGTGCATAGAGTTGGGCCATCATTAATGAAAGGCAATAGGATAAATCCCAACTTTTCTATAATGTGATGGCTCTGCTCACTGTACATCCAGGTCTGGATTCCCATATTACAATCCCTAAGTACCTGTTAGTTTAAGATGATGATGTAAACCTTTAATGGCAGCAATTACGGGAAATTTCTTATTGATCTTTGTAGGGAAGTTGTTTTCTTTTCGCTTGCTACTGTACAAAGCAGTGCAGGGATTCATTGTCTTACTTAGACTAGAGCAAGGTAAGGACTCTGGTTGGAGAATAGTGTGTGTCTGCTTATTATTCCTGTGCAGTAATCTTATTAACATAAAGCACATCTGGCTGTAAGAAGTTATTTTGAATTACATTTTGCACCCAGGGCTCATTGTGCGGTTTGTCAGCCATCAACATGTTACAAAACACTATCTTTGCTTTCTTACATATATTCAGAATCATCATGCAGTCCAGCTGAGATACACCAAAAATCTCCTCTAGCTGACAGGTGCAGAGAGAGAAAGAATAGACAAAACATATACACCTACAGGAAATGCATAAGCATACCTTCACACTTTTTATTCATATACTGTATTGTTTAACCACATTAAAGGTGAATTCCTTTACATTTTGAATTTGGTTTACAGGTCTTGAGAAGTTTATTAAAAAATAGTATATAGCCTGTGGATGATAAATTGCATGAAGTAATGTAACTTCAGCTGGGGCTGAACATTATAAGTCTGAAGGTGAAAAATAACTGGGGGTGCAGCGTTAAGTGAACTTACCACACCTCTGTAGCATACTGTTGATGGGCATTGCTCAATCAGCTGAGTACAGATGACCACATGTTAATTTAAATTTAAAAATCTGTGGAGATCTAGCTTACTCTTTAACATCTTATTTCAAATGGAAAAATACACTAGAATTGTTTTGATATCTTTACAAATTCCTAAGTTATCGCTTCCAGTTGTTCATATAACAAAGTCTTTATGTTAGCAGAATGAGAGATTACATCACAGGGATGCAGTGGCAGGAAAATAGATAGATAGTTAAACAGTGTTCCTCAAAATGGCCTTAAGCAGAGGGGGTGTGTCTGATTTCTAGTAAGGCCACAATCAGACAAATTGGGAAAATGCAGGTTTGAATTCTAAAAAAGCAGACAGTGGAGTCATAGACCATTTATATAAAGTGGCCAGTCATTTTTAGAAGTTCTGAAATATAGCTTATATATTATTCAGACAAGGGGTCAGTTTTTAGAGATGGGGTATGAATTAGTAATCCAGTGATGTATGATGATGGCTGGCCTCAGGTCAGTTTTTACTCAGGGTGGAATATTAACATCTGTATTCACTGGCTTCTCTCACATCTGATTCAGTCCAGTTTAACGAGTAAGGAAGAGTGAATACATACAGCTTTTTTACTTCTTCTAATGCTTTCTCCAGTGTATCTTTATACACTTTTCATTGTTAATTTCAATAATTCATTAGATGCCAATTAAATTAATCTTCATATTCACTGCCTTGCCTTTTGTTTGCATGTATCAATATCACTGGTTGTTGGATAAAAACATTGTAAAACAGTTGACCTTTCAGAATAAAACTCAACCAACCAGACAAAACTTCCTGCTAAATTCCACACATATTTGAAATTATAAAAAATATCCAGTACTTTTCATAGAGCATAGTTTTCAGCTAATTCAGGTCCAGCAAAATAAAGACATAGAGATAACAAAACGTTGCCAATAACAATCCTGTGCACAGGTCGATGCTCATGCTCATCCATCCACCAGGATCCTGAGCTGGAGTTGGACATTAAATATTAAAAACAGTGGACATCCTAGCATTTCATATACAAATCACTAGGTTTTCAGCTAAAACAATATTATATGAATTACATGTACCTTTCAAATGATGTTTTCATAATCATAATATTTAGTCTTTGCATTCTGTGCCTGTGTATGTTGTTATGTGTGTGTGTGTGTGTGTGTGTGTGTGTGTGTGTGTAATCATCACTGCATATCTTTAGATCACTCCTTGCATGCATCATGTGTTGTGACTGCTTGGACACTTTTCATCCTCAAGACCTGGACCCTCCCATCCCACCCTGCTCCTCTGCTTCCCGTCCTTCTCTAACCCCCCTACAGCCGGTAGAGGAAAGACCACTAACCACCCTTCCCCTTCCCAACTGTTCCCTTGTTACTCTGGGACATTGGACTGTGGCAGTCAGGGACCCACATGGAGTGGAGAGTATGGGTGATAGGGGTAGTGTAGCTGGGCTCTCGTGTAGCACCTTGAACCCTTCGGAGGGGATGGACATGCAGCAGCTCCTCCAAACTCCTAGCAGACAGCACCAAGTCCTGTACAACTTCTGCCCATGTGTAATGGCATGCTGGAAAAGAATTTGAATACATGATATGATCATAAGCTTTGGGTAGCTAGAACATTTGATTTTATTTTTATTTGGTCCCTTTTCAACCTGAAAGTACTGTTGAACAATCAACTTTTTTTCTAGAAAGATTTGGACTATATCAGTTTTAGCTAATAGGTACAGGTCACTTTTCTGTCATCATCATTATTTATAATGATATCATCTATTATTTGATTCATGTTTGATTAAAATTCATTGTTCAACTATGGTCAGTTTGAAAATTTCCAACTACGACCACCACTTCATGTCAGCTATGCTGCTTTTCTGTTCACCTAAAAAAGGTACAGTATAGTGCAAGTTACAAAGAACTTAATAACATCCCTTCTCCATCACACCTGTCACTCAGTGTCTTCCTTCTCCAGTCGGCAGATGCGATCGTCGATGGGCCACAGCATGCTGAAAAGCTCCAGTGTGAGCGGAGAGATCTACACCCAGGAGCGCACAGACGGCAGCCAATCAGACACGGCGCTGGGCACGGTGGGTGGTGGCAGCAAGAAGAGGCGGTCCAGCCTGAGCGCACGGGTGGTGGCCATCGTTGGCAACCGTCGCAGCCGCAGCACTTCACAAATCAGCGGCCCTGGTGAGTTGCCATGGCAACTCTAAAATGGTGAGGTGTGATGTGCCTAATTGTCAACTAGAAAAGGTCAATCCGAAAATGAACACTTAGTTTAACTAAAGCTTAACTTGCCTCAACCTTACCATTAAATGCTCTTATTATACATATGAACAATTCAATTTTTTTGCAAATACATAAGCATTTGGTTAGTTTTGAAATTGGCAACTATGGCACTTTCATAAAGGACATACAGAAAAAGCAGTACAGCTGATGGTTTATTACAGTATGCAAACACGTGAGTAATGACAGTGTTGGTGTATGTATGATTTCATTCCTGCTTCAGCCTGTTTTCCTGACAAAGCAGCAAAGTACAATCAGATTTTTTTTTTTTTGTCTGATTCTTATTTTTAGCCTTTAGCCCATATTTTCTCTACGGGAGCATAACCAGGGGTCCAACACAAATCACACGGCTACATTCAATCCCCCAAAAAACTTCATGCTTACACCGTGCACTCCACGAATCTGCAGTCACAGAATTATGAGACTGTTTCACATAGAAACAATCGCTGCATATCGAGGAAATATGTCCTGAGGAGCAGTCTGTACCGAAGCACCACAAATTGCAAGTGACCTTTTGTTCTATAAAAGACAAACCTCTGCTGCCCCACAATCAAATAATAGGTTTCAGAGCATTTCAGAACATTGTGGTCAGTTGAGAGCCCCTCATAGCTCAGCTCACTGTCACACAACACAGACTGGCTGGGCTGAGTCCATCTACTTTTACCACAGGGTGGGTGTAAGAGTCCTGATGAAAGCAAACTGCTGTGTGCCCCTTCTTTCTAGTGGAGATAAAAAACTATTAGAGGACATTTGGTCCTCAGGGGGTTCCTCACTCTCTCTGCCAGAGAAAGAAGTTGACACAACACAGACATCAACCTTAATTTGAAAAATCTTTCATGTTCACAATGGATGAGAGCAAACACACTTAAGGGAGATGTTTAGACTGTAGGGTTTAGATGTAATTACAATATAATACTTACAAGATGCCACACAGTGTTGTTTTGTTTGTTCTTTAAATTTCCTGTTTGCTACTGAGTACTTGATTCAGCAGAACATGGGTGTGACTTTAGCCTTGCTTCCGAAAGAGAGATCACAGTTTCTAACTGTATCTGGGGGCTACCTCGTGATTTTTGACTTCCTCTATCTATATCTTTGAAAGTGGAAGCAAATATTGTTTTGTCCTGACTGCTGTTAAATCATTGTCAGCTTAAATATTCCTGTTATTGTCAGTGCGGTTTTCCAATACATGTGTCCTTACACTGAATGAGCATGCCACAGCCCTACCCATCTTTCTTGGGTAAGTAATGGTGAAAAATATGTCTGACTACATCTTCATGGTTTTCCTGTCCCTCCTCTTTTATCCAGAGGGGAAGAGTAAGAAGGAGAAGGGTACACCCATTCAGAGGAGCACAGAGACGGGCATGGCTGTGGAGATGACCAGGAACATGAGCCGTCAGCCCAGCAGAGAATCCAACAATGGCAGCATGAACAGCTACAACTCTGAGGGGAAGTCAGTAAAGTACAGACCTCCTGTTTTGATTGCTCTGCATCAACCATCTACACATTGCATTCATTTACATATATGAACAGTATGTACTATGCATACAGTGGTGTGAAAAAGTGTTGGCCCCCTCCCTTTCTTATTTTTTGGCATGTTTGTCACACATTAATGTTTAAATGAAGGTTTTTATTATTAAGGGAAAACAAAATCCAAAACTACATGATCCTGTGTGAAAAAGTGTTTGCCCCCTAAACCTAATAACTGGTTGGGCCACTCTTAGCAGCAACAACTGCAATCAAGCATTTGCGATAACTTGCAATGAGTCTGTTACAGCACTGTGGAGGAATTTTGGCCCATTCATTTCTGCAGAGTTGCAGAGTCTGCCATGCAGCTCATTTTTGCCAAGTCTCTTTCTTATGGTGGAGTCATGAACAGTGACCTTAACTGAGTCAAGTGAGGCCTGGAGTTGTTTGGATGTTGTTGTGGGGTCTTTTGTGACCTCTTGGATGAGTCGTCGCTGCGCTCTTGGAGTAATTTTGGTCGGCCGGGCCACTCCTGGGAAGGTTCTCCACTGTTCCATGTTTTCACCATTTGTAGATAATGGCTCTCACTGTGGTTCGCTGCAGTCCCAAAGCTTTAGAAATGGCTTTATAACATTTTCCAGACTGATAGATCTCAATTACTTTCTTTCTCATTTGGTTTTGAATTTCTTTGGATCTCGGCATGATGTCTAGCTTTTGAGGATCTTTTGGTCTACTTCACTTTGTCAGGCAGGTCCTATTTAAGTGATTTCTTGATTGCGAACAGGTGTGGCAGCAATCAGGCCTGGGTGTGGCTAGAGGAATTGAATTCAGGTGTGATAAACCACAGTTAAGTTATGTTTTAACAGGGGGTAAACACTTTTTAACACAGGGCCATGTAGTTTTGGATTTTGTTTTCCCTTAATAATAAAAACCTTCATTTAAAAACTGCATGATGTGTTTACTCGTGTTATCGCTGACTATTATTGAAATTTGTTTGATGATCTGAAACATTAAAGTGTGACAAACATGCAAAAAAGTAAGAAATCAGGAAGGGGGCCAACACTTTTCACACCACTGTATATAAGTGTTTGACTGCTCATCTATCCGAAAACAAAATGACATAGATGTGATAGTATGATTTGTTTGCTAACATGTTCAGAGGGATTATACCCACGCATTTCTGGCTGTATGTTACTGATCACTCCTGACAAGTACTGTCACTATATTACTGACAGAGTGTATTATAATGATTGCACTGATTAAAAACACTTAAAACAGGGACAGTGGGGTGATGATACAACACAAACTCTGACTGAATGCTATTAAGGCCTGTTGTTTACAGTGGTGCATTATGTAACTTGGGCAGTTTTTGAGTTTTCATGCTGTAAATAATGACTAGTAACAAAGGAGGCAGCAAATGAACACTGAAGGCTCAAATGCTATCGAGGTAAACAATACAACCTCAGTCTTTTATGTCAATTCGGGTGATACTGATTTTTGTTTTTATTCATTAATTATTATTTTTTGTGTTTTCCTGTTAGTTTGATCTTCTCTGGGGTGAATCTGGGTGCCAGCAGTCAATTCAGTGATTTCCTCGATGGTTTGGGACCGGCTCAGTTAGTGGGCAGACAAACACTGGCTACTCCTGCCATAGGTAAGATACTGCGAATGCAGGTGATTCTGGTCTTTTATCTTCTGTTTTCTTATAAATAATGCTGTCAAGCAATGAAAATATTTTTTTGCAATTAATCACAATGTTCATAGTTAACCCTGGATTAATTGCATTATCTGTTAAATGTACCTTAAAGGGTTTCTTAAGTTTTTAATACTCCTATAAACATGAGAGTGGTAAAATAAGCTTGCTTTGTGCAAATATATGTTGATTATATTTGCAACAATCCAAAAACAGTGACAAATACTGTCCAGATTATTCTTGACTAACTTCAAGGATACTGCATGACTGAAAAATATGCTGAAAGCACAACATGGCAAGCAACAAGCAACAACAGATGGGCATAATGACCTAAATGAAACATTACTTAATAATGCTATGCACCTCAAAAAATGTAAAGTAGAGGCATTAAAAGGAAATTGCATTAACATATTTGCATTAACTTTGACAGTCCTCGTAAGATTAGTTTCAACCGTACTGTCTTCATACACTGATGTATCTTTTCATTTTTAATTTCATTTTTATTCTTTTATATTTTCTTTTTTGTTTGTTTAATATTTGTTTTTTTTATTCCTTTATTTATCATGTCTATTTTACTTATGGAATAGTTTTGTTCTTGTCATTTTATTGTTTTTGTTTATTTATTTACCATTAGTTTCTATGCCTTTCTTGATCACTTCTAATGTGGTGTTCCAGGGTTTTCTGTATTGTTTTTGATATGGTTGGTATTGATTATAGATTGATTAGTGATTGTCTGTGACTGTCTTACACATGTATTTGCGATTAATTAGTGGTTATCGTAATATTAACCATGGTACTTTTTCATAACTCTGATTTAGTGTGGTACGAAACATGTTGGTCTTATCAAATGAAAAGATATTGGATTATATACAGTAGAATGCGAAAGTTCGGGCAGCCCTGGTCAAAATGTCTGTTAATGTGAACAGTTAAGGAAGTGGAAGATGAAATGATCTCCAAAAGGCATAAAGTTACAGATGACACATTCCCTTTATATTTTAAACAAAATAATTTTTTTTATTTTCATCTTTTCCATTTTCAAAATAACAGAAAAGGAAAAAGTTTGGGCACCCTTTATAGTTAGTACCTGGTAGCAGCCCTTATCACAGTATCACAGCTTGTAAACGCGTTTTGTAGTCAGCCAAGAGTCTCCAGTTCTGTGAGATTCCTGGGCCGTCTTGCACACACTGCTCTTTTGAGGTCTGATAGCAAAACATTCAGCTTGTGCCTCTTGAGGTAGCCCACTGTGGATTTTGAGGTGTGTTTAGGATCATTATCTATTTGTAGAAGCCATCCTCTTTTCAACTTCAGCTTTTTTTTTACAGATGGTGTTATGTTTGCTTCGAGAATTTGTTGGAATTTAATTGAATCCATTCTTCCCCCTACCACTGAAATGTTTCCTGTGCCACTGGCTGCAATACAACCGCAATACAATCGACCCCCATGTAAACTGGTGTTCTTGTCATGAAATTCTGTGCTCTTTGTTCTCCAAACATACCTTTGCTCATTGCGGCCAAAGAGTTCTATTTTAACCCCATTGGTCCACAGGACTTTTTCCCAAATAACATCAGGCTTGTGTAAATATTTTTCTGCAAAATTCAGATGTTGAATTGCAATCAAACGGGGGTTCTGACTTGCTTTTCTAGCAATCCTACGAGCAGTTCTCTCTGATATTTTTCTTGGTCTTCTAGACCTAATCATGACCTCCACTGTTCCTGTTAACTGACATTTCTAAATTAAATTCCAAACTGAGGAAATCGGTACCTGGAAATGCTTTGCTATCTTCCTATAGCCTTCTTCTGCTTTGTGGGTG
Source organism: Mastacembelus armatus (assembly GCF_900324485.2). Classification (NCBI taxonomy): domain Eukaryota; kingdom Metazoa; phylum Chordata; class Actinopteri; order Synbranchiformes; family Mastacembelidae; genus Mastacembelus; species Mastacembelus armatus. Next base: position 14,682,087 of record NC_046633.1, on the reverse strand, counting down.
TCAATCATTTTCATTTTCAGAGTGCTAGGCAAAAGCTTAGAGGAACCCATGGCTGCTGATTGTTAGGACAAGGTTAGAGGAGTCTGGGTATTTATAAAGCTTTGAACTTTGCATCACCTGATCTTTCCTAACGATGACTGTGAACAAGCCATGACTCTAACAGGCTAATTAAGGTCTGATACCTTGGCCAAAGTTATCCGAGAGCTCAAGTCTCCTGGGGTTCCCATTCTTTTGCAGGGTGCTGCTTTCCCCTTTTTCACCCTAAAATTGTAGAAAACAAAAACAATACACTGATATTGCTTAAAATATTGCAAAAGAGTGGTTCATGTTTAACTTTACGCCTTTTGGAAATCATTTCATCTTCCACTTGCTTAACTGTTCACATTAACAGAAATTTTGACCAATTTTGTTTGAGTTTCCAGCACTCTCAGCTCAGCAGTACATACTCTCATTGATCCTTTCTTGTTGGATCATCTTCATCTGTTAACCAGGTGACATCCAGATTGGTATGATGGAGAAAAAGGGTCAGTTGGAGGTGGAAGTTATCAGAGCCCGAGGGCTTGTACAAAAGCCAGGATCTAAATCTCTCCCTGGTAAGGACTACCAACTAATCCATCCCTACATCCATTGTAATCTAGTTCATGCACTCAACCAAATCTTGCTTGTGAGTTTGCTTCCCAAGAAGACAGCCATCTGTGAGATCTGTGTTTTGATGATACACTGTGTTCCTCACTAATGGCTTTTTTATTGCTTTGCTTCTGCCTTTAGCTCCATACGTCAAGGTCTATCTGCTGAATAATGGAGCATACGTAGCCAAAAAGAAAACCAAGATTGCACGGAAAACACTTGACCCATTGTACCAGCAAGCACTGCTTTTCGAGGAAAGCCCACAGGGTAAAGTTTTACAGGTTAGAAGGAAATTTATTTTTTAATCACAAGGTTAAAATTTTCCAAGTGGTAATATATGTTTCCACAGAAGGAACTAGAGCTGTGTAATTTGACAGAAAATGATTTTCCTTCAGGTGATTGTCTGGGGAGACTATGGCCGTATGGACCACAAAAGCTTCATGGGAGTTGCACAAATCCTACTAGAGGAACTGGACTTATCCAGCACAGTCATTGGTTGGTACAAGTTGTTCCCACCGTCATCCTTGGTGGACCCAACACTTGCCTCACTAACACGGCGAGCTTCCCAGTCGTCACTTGACAGCTCCTCTGGACCTCCAGGGGTCCGATCCTAGTGGACCAATAGCTCTACACCGCATGGCGGGTAACAACCTCATGAAACGTACCGTAGAGAGAAACACAATAAATGGCAAATATACGTAACAACAACAATCAGAAACAGTCCCTAACGAGAAAGCTTTGTTGGGATCTGACAATCACTCCCGTCCTGTTAATTTTGTCTGTTGCAATGAGCGCTACATTTTGGTGTTTCATATCCATTCAAAGAAAAAAATCTTGTAGGTTTTCTATATATATGCTGAAGAAACAGGGCTGTTGACAGACAACAAGCAATTGCTCTCGAGACGGGAGAAGAAAAAAATGTCAGAGAATCAAAATGAAGCAGGGTGGTTTTTAAGTGAATCAACGATAATGAAGAAATGTATATTAGCATTGGAATGTATGGACTCAAGACAGAGGTAATCACACTCCACACCTGCAGGTGGCACAGTCCTCTCTGCAGGAGCCTACTCCAGAACCCCAACAGACTGCCAGCATTCCTGCCCCCAGGCAGGTTGCCCCCTCCATGGGTATTAAGTCTGGATCACAGGGCCTTCTTCTGGTGCCTAGACATTGGAGCCGCGTCATTGGTCCCTCTCCCTGTCGAAAGTTTCTATTTTCAGTATGTTTACCATGGCTGCTCTGAAGCCACACTGTTTTAGCATGTTTGCTTTGTTGTTCATTTCATTTGTTTCTATTGGCACAAAATGTTTTTAAATGCGTAAAATGCTCATGATAATGTTGTCAGTGTGGTGTGCATGGAGAGAAAAAAAACAAAACACAAGAGATAAAAAGGGATATAAAACTATTAAATGTCTGCAGGTGTTATGTAGGTGGGCAGGGCGGGACTGTTGATGATGACAGCTTAGATTTTAACACTTGGCAGTGCGATTAACGTGCAGCGTTGCTTGTTCCACCACTGGCAATCTTCCGCTCCAGCCTTCTTACTATAGATGTATATTCAGCCTACCAGGAGGTTGACCAACAAATAAAATTTATGTCACTTTGAAATATCACAAGGATACAATATCACAGAGAAAAAAAGATTAATCTTTGTTCACCTACACAACAGCAAGATAGAACCGTCTCATTTTTTCGTATTCTTTGGGGAGAGGATTAGATCACCCCAGCACGTTTAAGGTTTATATCCAACCCTTAGTTTACATTCTTTTGAAATTTAAGCACAAGAACAAGAGCTTGGTTTTTTTTTTTTATATAACAAAAAAGTTTAGATTTTTGAAAAAAAATGTAGTTGAAAAAAGAAAAAAAGCAACAATCTTGTCACTGGTTCATTTCATTTCTTTGTCTAGATATTAGGAAACAAAGAAAAGAAGAATCTCTCACGATTTACCTTGTGCATCTCTGTGAATGTGAACGTAACCAGTCAGACCAGTCAGATCCATCAGGTCACCAACATTAACGCTCATCCTCAGTTCAACCCGCAGACTCCTCCCACCAGGAAAGAGGCGGGGCTAGCATGACTGGAACCAGTTCCAAGCTGCATGCACATTTTTGTAAAACGAAACAGATACAGAAAAAAGATACTGATCTAGATACGTGTGTTAGTTCCACATACTGTAGGGCCGCTTGTATGTTGCATGCAGTTGTACAGTTTGCTCGTACTTGAATATTAAAGAGATAAAACCAAGAAGCCGAAGCCATTTCCCATTACGCAGACATTTGAACTCAACTACAGTCTATTCCATGTCCCACAGTCTGGTGCTGAATGTCTCTCAATTACTTTGATGTCTTTCCTCGACCCTCTGGAAGATGTACTGTACTGTAGTACTGAGCAGACCTCACAGCCCCTCTTACTGTTATTCCACATCATAGTATACCTCCAAGGGGCTGAGATGATGTATAAATAAATATGTACAAATCTGATCCACTGATACAAAAATATGAATTATGTTTCAACATAATGATTTCAGATAAGAACCATTAAGTTATAAGAATAAATACAGACACACAGAGTCATACACTGTAAATACTCAACAGCCATTCACTGATATTTCATGGGTTGAGTAACAGTTCCAAAGAGGCCAGGTCATATAATGAGGAGCAATTAATAGATCACTAGGGACCACGTGTGGGACAACGTAAGATGATGCACTTGGGTCACACATCGGCTGCACTTAAATGCTCGGCCACAAAAACTACAGGTATCACACTGCTCAAAAAGTTGTCGTCTGAGCAATTCTTGTTGCTCCCACTGTCCGAACCACAGCCATGTTCAGTCTCACTTCAGAAGATTTGACTAGCCTTTTCATCGTCCAGTGAAGCTGATTTATCCTTTTTTCTTTTGTCAGTATTAACAGGAAAAAAAATGCTGTTTACAATTTCTGTGTTCCACTGAAACAAAAAAGACAATTAGAAAAAAAGTAAAGCATTCACTCCTTTCTTGTTTGTATAACAGATGTGGCTCAAATGATGTGTATGTTTTATATTTAAAAAAAGTTCATTTTTATTATTTACAAATAAAAAAGAATGTGTGGAAGAACTTTCTCTACACTCATTCATGTCAGTGTCTCCCTCAAGTCTCTCAGCTAAAATGACCTTATATTTTGTTTTTCATTTTTGTTACACTCTCACCAGCCCACAGTTACCTTTGACATACATAAAGTCACAGGGTCACAGTGAGAAACGTATTTCAAAATCTCTTGCCATGATTGTGGGAAAGCTAATATTTTCTTTAGTCCCATTAATGTGCTCAGTCAGTGTTTCACTATATTTCAGCAGAATAACTTACTACAGTGATATGCTTCAGACAGATTTAACACACAAAGTGAAACACATTATAATATAATATATTTTACATATTGTGACAAGTCACTTCTTGTAAAACAGAAATACAGTGTAATTACTAAAACATACAAATGAGTTTACAAAAATATCATTTATTTATTCATAACTGTACATTATCATCATATGTCATTTCAATCAACTCTAACCATAAAAAACAAAACAAGGTTAAGCATCTGTATAGCAATATAGGTACAAAATTCCAGGGCAATCCCATCCATCTAATTGTGGTTCATATACTACAGACTGGACCAAAGTGAGTCACACCATGAGCTAAAACATATTATAATAAGAAAAATGCTGCTTGGGGAAGTGGAGGAACTTGACATTATAAAATAGATTTCCCATAAAGAGCTTTATAAGTTAAAATGTATTTACTTGTGAATACAGATAGCTTATTTTTTTCCATCCAAAGACATCTACAGTACAAACACACAATCGCTGAGGTATTAAGCAGTTCCACTGCAGTTACAGCTGACTGCTGTATTATTTACTTCCTCATTGTCTGGAACAAGGGTCAAAACAGCAGGCACCATCAAGTCTAGTATTCTCTTATTTATTTATAGCTCTTGGTTGTTGAGAGCTGTTAGAGCTGCTTTGTCAGAATATTAATATTTGCTATTTAATTTTTTCATTTTGTGCCACTATGAAAAGAATCATATTAAGCAGATATCAATCTTTAATCACGTCCATGTAATGCTGTAAATTATTTAACAAGTATTCTGTATTATGTAAAAGAATTTAAGAAACTGTAAGAACAGTGTTTCATCTTTTACAAAAAAAAACAGGGAACCAAAGAACAATTTTTAAAATACCTGAGGAAGTTTTTAAAAAAAGGAAAGATAAGATTCTTCCACTCCATATATACTACTGTATGCAGTCAAACCAGGTGATTTCAGTCAATCAGCACAAGGGGCGCCCCAACTTGTGCACAACAGAAGGGGCAGTGAAAGGGTCAATATACCTGGAAGCTGGATTTCGGAAATTCACATTCACACAAGCAGGCCAAAAATACATCATTCCCACTGCTTCCAATTACAGCCCACACAACTAAACAAGTGAGGAGGAGAAGGTCAGAAGAACAAATTACTTTCCCACTAACTTGCTAGCCAATTTGCAAATGTTGCTGTTGTTGTGAAGTCAGCTACAGCAGGTAAAGTTGTTGTGAGAGTAACAGTGTAGCCTGTGGCTGGTTTGCCACATTTTATATATCAGGCATTGAGTCATCACTAATGTAATGCGTTGATAAAATCCCTAACTGAGGGGAGTTATGGATGTAGTAACTTTGTTGTTTAATAACAAAATATTACATGCTGATGCAAATATGTAAATTGTCTAAAGTGAATATATGAAGAGTCACCACAAAGTCTTATGGACTATACCTTTAAGTAGTTTGATCAGTACCAGACACTTTTAGGGGAAACATTCGTTCTCATATATAAGTCGACTAGGCAAGAAAATTTATAACATTTTTTTTTGCACACATTGAAAAAAGTTATTACTCACATGCACTTTGATTTCGCCCTTGAGGTTGACAGTTTAAGTCTTATTTTTTTTATTGATTGTCCATTTCTCGAGTTTCCATTTAAAGTGATAGACCCTGTTTACTTTCTATTTGATAATTGTACTAATAGAAAACAGCCTTTAAGGAGCTCCTGCAGTCATTACAGGGGTGTTCTTCTGATTATTGCTTATTTTCATCAGTTAAAGTCAAGGCTCTGCCTCTTACAAATTTAAGGCTCTCTCCATGTACCTTTTGGAGGGCACAGTTTTGTCTACAGCCATGTATTGGTACAGTATTACACCACGCTCTGCCTTGAATGGCTCAGAGGATCCAACAAAAGAGGAAGTTGAACCAACATGGCCTCATGAGTGATCTCACATATGCTAAAGTGCAGCAGAGGGCTTGGGAGACTTATGTTCCACAACAGCGGGGCCCTGACACAACATCTGCAGGCAATCTGCACAGAGCTTCCACTGGTCGTGCCATCCCAGCCTGGTTCCCCCCGTCGTAGTATTAGGGGTCACGACCTCTGTGCACAAAGAGTGGATAAGGATCATGGTGGAAAACAGAACCACAGATCAAACAAGTCAGAGGCCATAAAATTTCCATGCTACTCTCTGTAAATGGATTAGTCTATCAAATCAGGTCAAAGGTCACACATAAGTAGAAACAGAAACCCTGAGTGGAAGTGGAATACAAAAACATTATGGAGTTAATTTTTAATATTATTCATGCAGATGACCTTTGCGAAGACTCAACAAATAAAAACTTTGGGGAAAAAAGACAGATAAGCTGAATTATGCTCCCTGACATGACAGAAGTATTTGACATGTGGCTGTATTCTCCAGGCCTGTGTTATTAATTGTAGAAGGTGCAGAAACAGTGTGCATGTGCTTGATGCTGGAAACATATCATTACATGACATGATGACAGTTGCACAGTTTAAAGATTGTAAGCTGACCAATGCTTATCCTCCAGAGGAACAAATGGTAACGTTTCAGAGCTCCACTTCTCTACATGCTGTAATAAAATGCAGAACTCTGCATTTAAATATGTTTGATTTAGTATAAAAGACGTTACACAACCTAGATTGGTAATGCCTATGAACATCTATTCTTATTTACCTTAGGTTTCTTGATTTTTTTCCCAATAAAGTTTTGTTAGGTGTCATATTCTACACTGTCTGACATCAAACTTGCATGTTGCATGTTAGCATGTTGTTTATATGCTGTTCTGAATCAATTCAGGTTATGTAGGTAACAGATAAAACTTCCATCCATTTTCTATACCCGCTTATTCCTTAACCAGGGTCACGGGCATATCGATAAAACAAACAAATAAAAATATATGACGGGAAATGATGGTCGACATGCTGAAATGAAGGGAAAACATGACTTCAGCAGATCATAAATTGTATTGCTGCTCTCATTTTTTCATTACCAGTCATCACATACAGAAGTGAAACCCAGCAAATCCAGTAAATACAGAACAGCTGATACAGCCAGAAACCAGACTGTCTTCATTTGCAGCTGCTGAGGTTAGTATAGAAATGACTGACATGATGAGAAATGAAAACACAAGAATCAGAAACCTGAATACTGTTGTGATCATACAGGAATGAAAACCCAGTTTCTAGGGTGTCCATGCACATCCTGAACATGAAGATAACAAGCTAAGGTTTAATAATGTGTTTGTAAGATTTAAAATGAAGAAAAAAAGATGTTTTGGTTTAAACAATATCTGGCTGCGCAACTTTACATTTTTACATTTAAAGAAAGACTGCAATAATCAGTAATGTAGTGAAGGAAAAGAACAAACGAGCCACCTGAATCCACGATTAGTTTCAGTTTCAGGTCTTGATCACCTTTGTTACAAACACACAACCAGACCGCGAGAGGTTCAGTGCTGAGACACCACCCCTGACTATGTTCTATCACGCTGGAGCAGCAAACTACAGGAAGAGGAAATGAGATGCAACAGCTTGCAGACAGGCTGCCTGATGCTGCGGCCACCAGCAGATGGCGGGATTTTGTTGGATGACAGGAAGAAGCTGTAAGACCTGTACAGGTAAAAAACAAAAACCAAAGGAAAAATAAAAACACGCAGTGTGGATTACAAACAATAAATACATACTTTCTCATTCACACGCTGAGTGTTTGTGACAGGACTTCTGTTTAGAAAGCTGCACATCACCTGAACACCTGAATTTCCCTTTGGGGATGAATAAAGTTTGTATCTGATCTCATCAACAGTAAAGTCTGATTTACGCTCCTTAATAGCTTTAACTTACTCAAGTCAATCTTTTCATGACAGGTGGGGTCAGCGCTTTATGGTGCTTCATGGATTCTATAAAATAGATGTATATGAGAGTGTGCTGTGCGTTTGTGAAGAGGAAGTCGCAACTGACATCAAACCTTTTTAACTACTTTCACTTCAGGTCGCAGAGTGTCACAGGGACAGTAAAGCACTATTACCATTTCTTCGGCTTCTTGGCCCACCATCAGAGAAACGCGTCTCTAATGCCACGTGGTTTCAGTGGGAGCACCTGGCAGAGCAGCTCTATTTCAAAAATAAAACCTTATCTTAAAATATATATATTTATAGAAGACATGTTGCAAAAGGCGCCTTTAAATTAAAAGTAGTTTTGGTTACACTTGAATATTTTCACGCAGATGTTTTGTGAGTCGTCCTCTGTGGTCAGTTTTACGGCATACCAAGATGTAGTCTAAATTCGCGTTATCTGACGGACCAATTTCTTCGGGAAATAAAATTACACCAGAAGCTACGGTTGCTCATTTGCATCACTGCTTGGCGCGTCACGCCGCCGCAGAGCCTGGGGGCTTCATTCTAACATGATGTGGAGATAAGATACAAAATCAACCTGTTTAACATGTTGAACACGAGGTTCAAGTTGAAGTCACTCGGGCGATAATGCGCATCTGTCGTGGGCGAGCTGCTTTGTACTGAAGCAACAGGCGGTAACGCGCAGTGGAAAGGTAGCCGCTGTTGAAAATATCTTCCCACAGCCTGTCTCTAACTGTTGTGTCAGATTGCGAAGCAGCGCGCAAAGAACAGCCGCGGTGGATGCCTTTACGCGCGGCTGCAGTTTGTGAAGAGGTTGATGTAAGAGGAAGGAGGGCGGTCGAAGTGTGACAGTAAACACTGTGCACTGCTCTGGCAAAGGTTTCAATCCCGACTCAGCGCCTGTTAGACATCGTCTCGCACGTGTAATTTATTGTTGGTCCAGGGTACTGCTCCCGGGCACAGGACACGCATGCTTGAAAAGACCTCCGCGCACTTGATGCCCGCTTCGGTGATGCCATGCCCCGGAACCATAGCGGAGACGAAGGCAGCACCGGGCTCTGGATGAGGACGTCGCCGGGGCACCGTACCGAAGGCTATGGCTTGAAAGATGTGGAGTCCGGTCGAAGGATGATGATGAACAACGCGGGAGACGGTTTGCTGTCAGCCTCCACTGCCACAGGGGCTGCCGGTTCCGAGAGCCTGAGGGGGAAGCAGGGAGCCCGGCTCAGCCTGCTGGGGAAGCCGCTGATATACAGCGCGCAGAGCGGCCGGAGAAACGTGCGCTACCGGCGGCTGCAAAACTACCTGTACAACGTGCTGGAGAGACCGAGAGCCTGGGCGTTCATCTACCACGCGTTTGTGTAAGTTTATTTAAGTGCATGTAGGATGTTGTGAAGATCTGAAGTTGCACACCTGTTGATGCTGTCCCACCCTCGCTGCAGCAACACAACACAACATTTCGTAACAAAATGACCCTAGCTTATTTAGTTAACATGACCAGAGCTCCTCCAATATTACACACTTTGTCATGTTTTGTACACGATGGCTGACATGGTGACACAGCGGGTGTCATGAACTCACAGTTCTTTACAAATACACCACAGCATTTACACGTCTTCATCAGAGCCAGTTTCACAGCCTACAAAGAAAGCCCCTTCTCTGCTGATCGACCTGACCCATCGTCATCCCTGTACACGTGTATGACACGAAGCCAGTCTTCTACAATATGCCTCTTTGCACCCTGTTAGTTCTGAAAACCACCCAGTTTTTTAGAGAATAACACAGAGTTTTATACACTCCTATACACCCAAATCTGGGTTTATTCCAAATGAACTAAAATATGAGCAAAAATTACATATTGCTGATTTTTTCATCAACTTCTGCATTTATTAGAACCTCAGTGGTGGGGTAAGTTTCACATCTTTACTGTAGAAAACAGGTCTCAGGGTCTCTTGGCTCCTGGAGGTCAAGAAGCAGAAACACTTTAGCCTTTCTGACTGCTTTTAGACATTCTTGGCTTCCCAGCCAGCTGCATTTGATTTCCCGCGTGCAACTGTTGTTGTGGCATGGTGACTTTCTGAGAGGAAGGAAGTTGAGATATGCTGAATGTAGACCATATTGGTGTGTGTGTGTGTGTGTGTGTGTGTGTGTGTGTGCGTGCGTGTGTGTGTGTGTGTGCGTGTGTGTGTGTGTGTGTGTGTGCACCCTAGTAGCAGGGGCTGGAAAGAGCATAGATGTGAATTGCTTGAGCTCATGCATTTAATCCAAACAGCTCTGAAAAGTGATCACTTTTGTTTTTAAAACAGCCTTGAAGTTGGTATATCAAATTGTCCAGCAGACAATATAGCAGGATACTTGCTGGTATTTATGTACCTGCGCGTGAAGACATTTTTGAAACTGGGTTCTTTTTTGTGGAAATTTCAGTGATCCACTGTTATCACTGTTTCAAAACCTCCAGGAGATTGCACCACTAGAAAGTGTTGCAGTGAAAATGATTTCAAGACAGGCACAACTAGGAGAAATTATAATTGTACTGCTGATGTGGATGGTAGAAATGAGAAAGGTCAACAACAGTGTCTGGCTGTTGAGAGGTGTCCATAGCCTTGTTTTTTGTTTATAATGCACTTCTGTATTTGTTATTAGTATTCTAAAGGGCAGCAAGGTGACTTTGTGGTTAGCACTGTTGCCTCACAGTAAGAAGGGCCCGGGTTCGTGACCCGTCAAGGACCTTTCTGTGTGGAGTTTGCATGTTCTGTCTGTGCTTGCGTGGGTTTACTCCGGGTATTCTGGTTTCCTCCCACAGTCCCGCAGTGCATTTGAGGTTGACATGTGACTCTCAATTGCCCATAGGAATGAATGTTTGCGATTGTTTGTCTCTATGTGGCCCTGAAATGGACTGTCCAGGATGTACCCCTGCTTTTCACCCAAAGAGAGCTGGGATAGGCTCCAGCAGATCCTAAACAGGAATAGCAGGTATAGATGATGGAATGAAGTATTCTTAAACTGAGGTTTCAGAATAATCAGTTTCCCAGTCTTGGGTATGAGTTGGATGTTGAGATGAACACAGTTTATAAATAAGATTAGGGCTGCTCAATTATGTCATAATCATAATCACTATTATTTTACATGATTACTCATTGACTTTGGAAATATGTTGCATTTAATGAACAAAACAATGAATTCTCTTTAAAACAAATAATATAAAATATATTCAAATGTATAAATAGCATTCTTCTTCCAATCCAAACTGTTCCCAAACAACAGAATTGCTTCTACCTCTTTTGTTAACCAAAGACTTCTTTGGCTGCTCCATTTACACCATATTCACTCGCGCTGATATTTAAATGCCACCAGATACCACATACGCGACTTGATTCGCCGACAGTGTAGTTCGGGCTTCCGTAGAGGAGAAAGTGCGCATGCGCGTCATTAAGAACGCAGGCCAAAATAACTTGAAAAATTGTTTTTAAATACTTGGCCTTCAAATTTTACAGTATTATAAAAGTACAGTATTGTAAAAGATGACGGCCAAGTGTTTAAAAAGTAGTAATAATATTACTTTTTAAATAATTATACCTTCAGATATCCTACCCTGCATAACCCCGGTAACAGTGCTACTTACACTGATGTAGCTGGAAAGTGAATGGCTTAACATGCTAATAACCTGAGAACATGCTACATTCTGCAAAAAGCATAAAATAGCGTAACATCTCCATGGATTAAAAGTTCATACAAAGTGATAATTGACCTGTGTTGTAGTTCACAGTGATCTGTCAACAGTTTTATCTTCGTCGTAGTCTATCGAGAAAAGGCTTTTTGGCTGCAGTTTTGTTGTTGCAATACCACCATTGGCTACTGGGATAACATGCCTTATCTCATAATACTTCCATGGTAGCAGCCCACATTTGGAAGAAAAATATTTTAAATATCGAAATGATACCTTTAAATTCACTTCTTTACATGAAAATCTAAGAATGTCCGTTGTTTCTATAGTGTGATCTTTTTTTTTTTTTTACAAAGATTTGTTAATGTTAACATTAAAGATGTTCTCTGTGCATCTTTTACCAATATGCAGCTACATCAGATACTCCTCTTTTTTGTTCATTATGAAGTCTGTCCAGACACTGTGCAGTCAACCACCACATGGGCCAGCTCAGTGCTGATCTTACATGTCTTTTTTTACAGGGGCCATAACCTCAAGAAAGATATCAGTGGATTTCCTTTGATCCAACCTTTGCAAAAAGGCTGACTCAATTTCTGCTTAGTTAGATATCTTAAAAAAATGTTGACTAACACACAACCACATACAGTAGATCCTTGGACTTACTTTTTTTTCTTCACAAGTGCTCATCAACGTTACAAACGATGGAAAATTGGTGAATGATTTTCTTTTATCGCTGTAGCACTGAGCTCGATCTGGAGGACCACAGAGAGTGAAGTCTCACAGCCCTTTGCTCTTTCCCCTGTACAGTGATAATGGTCACTGTCCTTTAAAACTGCAGTGGTTTGCTGATATGACAATTGTTACAGTTCAGAGCCTTGCTGTCACCATGTTTTATCTGCGAAATAAAATTATATTCATGAGCAGCTCATGACAAAGCCAGTTGTAGTTCATATTTACTGCTGTTAAAAACTTGAGGATCATTGCTTCTTTAAACTCGATTTCTGTGAAAGGCGCAAGCACTAACTGCTGCTTAACAACATATTTCTTTAATGTTTGTGCTTTGACTTTTGAATGGTTTTTTGCATTTACACCAGATTTTCTGGATGCCTCTTACCTTCTATGTGTTTAGATTTGCAGCATGTTTATTTTTTTGGCTTTGACTTTTGTTAGTGTTTCCATTTTTGGCACCTTCCTGTTAATGTTTGTACTTTGACTTATGTATGTGTTTTGTCTCTAGGGGCCAATGCATTAAATACCAGACTGATATCATCTTCTCAGTTAAGAAGCAATGGGATGTTCCCTGTTCTGCTGTGCTGCTTTATGATGTAAACAGAAAAGATGGCCATATTTTTTACATACATTTTGAACTCTATCTTTAAATGTTTTGTAGTTTATTATTGTGTTATGCAGGAAGCATGATTATTGTAATCATGTGTATTAGGCTGACAAATAGTAAGATCCAGTGCAATCAAGAGATTTTTTAAACTACATTGTATTTCCTGCTGCTTTATTAACTGTTTTGTGCCTTTATACTCCTTCCATGCAAAAGAGCTAAGATGAATTTTCATGGGCCACCTGCAAAACATTCCTGTACTTTTCATCGCCAGGTTGCAGGACAACAGTGATTACAAAAAAGTAGGTGCCACTGCAGGACACTGCACAGTGAAGACGAAACCTGGATTATTTTTATGATGTACGGTATAGTTCAGTGTCTAGAAATAGCACAAAACAGAATATAAACATATAAAAGATCATTACTAACAAATGGATTGTTGCAAGGAGATTCTGATTCTGTGTCAGAAATAAAATAAGATTAGTGAGATCAGGGTTATACTGAGGGGTGAGCTGGACACAGTCTAGGATGCTGCAGAATGCAGAAGATGTTTTGTTGTATTTTGGATACATTTTATAAATTAATTTTTTGTTTCAAAGCAGCTTTTACTGTTCAGCCTAAGCATTTATGTTAACACTAAATGGATATTTGCAATATGAAAGATATTTCTCATAATGATAACACATTTGAAAATTAGCAGTCCTGTCTGCAATTATCTGCAACACCATGTTTTAGGGTCTTGCAGCTTATTGTTTTGATTTCATGGCCTGCAAGTGCCTTACATGCTGCTAGCTGGTGACATAGTGAAGCCAGCTGTTTCTTTCAGAGGTTAGTAAAAGACCAAAACAAATGTAGAAGACTGAACATTGTACATATAGTATGTATGCAACTCCAAATGACTGGTGTATTGAATGTGTAAGTGAACAGCCATTACCAACTTCATTAGTAGCCTATATCACTAATAAAAGGTATGTCAATTATATGTTTACAGCTTGCAATAGAAAAACGTAAAAATATTATAAGTGCAACATAAAACTGTCATTGATATAAAGACCAAATATTGCATAGATCGGTAGTTTGAGGGGTCCTTGTTGGGCCAGATAATTTCAGCCAATCAGCAGAAGGAGTGATTTTGCTCATGCACAGCAGAGGGCAGCAGAGGGGGCAGTCAAAGGATCAATATACCTGGCTGCTGGATTTCGGAAATTCAAATTCACGCCAAAAATACATCAATCCCACCACTTCCAATTACAGCCCACACATCTAAACAAATGAGGAGGAGAAGGTCAGAAGAATCAATTACTTTCCCACTAACATTCAGCTAACTTGCTAGCCAATTTGCAGATGTTGTTGCTGTTGCGACGTCGGCTACAGCAGCTGAGGTTGTTGTGACAATAACAGTGTAGGCTGTGGCTGGTTTGCCACATCATCAAACAGCTCATTCCTGAGCAGTGCTATTTTCTTTGTAATAATATTCAGATATATTTGTCAGTTAAACATCTCATTACAATAGTAACTCTTTTTAACCTTTAGAAGTCTAGGCCTAGTGGAATGTCATGTGATTTGATCATGCCGGCGTGATGATAGACAATTACATTCATAAATCTTGAATCATTCATAAGTCTTTTAAAATTCTTCATATTGCTGTATCATTTCCTACTCTTCTGACTTCTGATGTGTGTATTCTCCGAGGATCAGTGTATTTGATACTAATATGGCCAAGCTGTTCTTGCTTGAACACATTTTGGATAACCCACAGAAGTGTAATCTCATTATCTGCTTTCAGGTGGAAAAAAAAAAAAAAAAAAAAAAACATCTCTTCCTTATCTCTGCCTTGTCTGAGATAACCCATTTGAAAGAGGTCAGAAGAGTAAATGCACTTACAAGCCTGGCCTCTTGCAGCATAGAGTTATCCTCTGTTTGACACGCCCACACAGCACATCCTCAGTGGCTCTGAGGTTTATATATTTCACCAACTGTGTTCTCCTTTATAACACTCATGCCATAAGGTGAAATGAGTTCTTGAAAATTGGAACACAAACAAATGATAAATGTCACAAAAAAAAATTCCTCCTGTAACCTGCTTGTATATACCCTATAAGTTGTTTGCTGTTGCATTTTCCTCTATACTGTATGGCTACAGCGTACATATATATATTTTATTCATTCCCTATGTGTGACTGCAACAGGACTGAGCCAGTCTTTGTGCTGAGCTGAGTTGCATCTGGGGTCCCCCTGCCCTCTTTCCCTTTCAGACACACATACACAGTGCTGCCATTCATCTTCTCTCTGACGTAACAAGCTCTTATCCCTGCAAGTATGTTTAGGGGCAGGAAAATATGGCAGAAAAGGATATGGTGTTCCTCCTCTTCAGGTCTCTAGGTTGGCATGCAGAATGATCAGGGGCTGTGAAGTGGTAACACAAACTCATTGGTTTCTTCCTGTCTGTCATTTTATTGTTTGGGATACTTGGATTTATAGGCTGCATTAAAGGATATTGGCTTATCCTGAAATCTTTGTTTGATGGGCATTTTAAGCCAACAGTAGATATCTGAATGACTAATAAGATTCTGCTCTATTTTCAGCTGTCATTTATACTCTAGCCATTGAAAGTCTGTCACTTAGGAATATCTGTTTTTCCAGTAAATCCCTTCTTCATTTTGTCATTGAGAGATTTATGCCTTCTGGAATATGTGTGTGTACTGTTGCATATTCTGCTCAGAAAGCCATCTTCATAGATGCTGCTGTTCGCATCTATTCATTTCGCCAGTAAATCTAGTTCAATGGATTTCTTTGGCGCAAAGGTATTTTATGTTAGCATACAGTACGGTTTTGAGAATCACCTTGAGTGTGTGTCTCAGTGGAAAGAAGCTTCTTATAAACAGAGCATAAAGTAACACCAACATTCCTATTTGCTTCAGTACAAGTGGCTGACAAAAACAGGCACATTTGATCAGCATAGTGACGTAAAGCCTTTGTCCAAGTACTGGTTGCCTGACACTGTGGAAGTGCACCCTATTCAGAAATTATTATTACCATTAAACAGCTTGATAAACAGTTGTTATTGGAAACATAACTATGGGTCAGTAGGGCCCTACTCCACCTACAGCAGTCATAGGTTGAGCTTCTGATTGGCAGGGATAGTTGAAAAACAAGTATGTCACCTAATGTACTTCTTTGCTTATGTCATTATTACCACAACCATTAATGGTGAGCACCTACTCGCCTCCTGGTAGGTGCAGTTTGTCCCTAATCAACCATAATTATGGGTATGATAATAACTGATACAACAGCCACAACAGCCTCTGAAGAGGATGAAAACATCCAAATTGGTTGCTGAGTGCAAGAAGAGCGGCAGCAGTGAGCTGTGTGAATATGGATATCAGCACTACAGCTAAATTTCATATCAATGGTAGCCTATTTATGGAAATTTCTGTATTTTATTGTGGTTATGTGATGCTTTATAATGTCATTATGTGTTTGAGCCTGTCTTAAAGTATTATGATTTTCATATTTTAGCCCATTATTATACTATCATTTAAAATTCCTGCTTTCAGTTAGTTAACTTGCAGAAACTACTGTCATATTTGAATGTAGTTGGAAACATGCACTGAATGGAAAATTCTTCCAGTTCTTGTGTTCAATGATGCTACCACATCCAAAGTCTAAGAGTCCGCTGCCAAACAGCAACTACTGACAATAATTTTGACAAAGAACATAAAGGCCACTAAATGTTCAGTGTTCCATATCTTGTGCAAGCGATACTGTAGGTCTCTTTAACCTGATCTTTATAGAGAACTGAAATGAACTGCAATCAGTGACTACATGAAATCATTAAATGCAAATGCAATAAAAAGCACTAACAACAGTATTATGCCAGAAGAGGCAGACTGATAATGTAAAATTTCTTACTGTTAAAACCCATAAAAAGATCTAAAGGATCAATAAATGGCTTTTCTATGGTAGACTTGAGTTAGGTTCTAAATACAGCTCAATAAAAATTAAAGCAAACAGGATGGACTTGACCACAGTTTGGAGGCAGAGCAAAGGATCTGAATATGAATGTGAATTCAGATATTTCAGCTTTGGATTTTTAATACATTTGCAAAAAATGACTAGAGATAGTTTTCACTTTTTTACATTATTGAATGTAGACTGATGGACAAGAATGGCAATTTGATTTTTTACAATTTACAGTTAAATTTACAACACTGTAAAATTGAATACTTCCTGAAGCTGCTGTGTATCGGCTACACAGACAGTTATTGCCAGGATCAAGATTCTAGCCTTAATACAATGAACATACAGTAGTTAACTTTAATTCTACAATTTACATGGACAAAAATTTCTTGTGTATGACATTTCTGTGGCATCATTTCATAATCACCAGCTGAGTCAAAACAATGATTTAGTACTAATTATTTTCAACCAATCGCATACACGTATTGCATTTACGTACATGATGTACCATTGATGCATTGAGCGGGTTTGATACCGATTGCCTGCTGTAGGTATCGTGTTTCAATTCTGTGTTTACTCAGAGGGAGCTTCCCTTGTTCTGTTTTGATAGATGACCTTTCTGTAAACACAAAGACCATGCTTTTATATTTGGTGCATCATTGTAATCGCATTGACTATTGTATTTCAGGTAAGAGAAATGTCATTTACCTAAAAAAAAAAAAAACCCTGTTTGCCTGTTTTTGCCTTGTTTAATACATCTGCTGTGTCCAGGAAACTAGTCATTTGTATTAAAATTAGGCTCTTTTTCTTTGTTTCTTAACCAATTTCTCCTGATATGAAATGCCAAGAAAACTACTGGGGACTGTAGACTAACATTTGTCTCCTGCTTGCTGCCAATAATTATTCAATTCGGTTAAATTCAGTTTTATTTGTATAGTGCTAAATCTAAAAAAAACAAAACAAAGCAAAAAAAAAAAAAAAAACATCTCAGTGCACTTTACATATAAACCCAACAGATCCTGCTTCCTGCTGATAGAGGAACTACTGTCCTGAACAGGGAACTAGTGCTGCTGTCATGGGTGAGGGTTGATTCCATGTGGGAACCCCTCAAGTCTCACTTTTTGATGAGAAGGTTTTGTGGCTGATTGCCCAAACGAGTCATTTCACAGGTTTCAGTTTGTGTGATAAAGAACTGAGTGAGTCACCTGCAGTATAAGAAAAGCACCTTTTTCCTTTTTCACCATCTGCTGATAGCATTTCTCCTCCCTGCCTCTCCTTCTCTTTCCGCCTTCATATTTACTGCAGTAATTTCATGTTATTTTTTGCCATCCTCTTATTCAGTATTCTCTGTTTCTCCAGAATTATAGTGGCACAACTTCAGAATGACCTACACCATGAACTGGTATGAACTTTCTCACCTGCTGCTGTTTGCATTTTCACTATCACTGTGTCTATGTGTAGCACTCTGGCAGTGGCCAGTCATTAGCACAAAGAGAAGCATGACCTCTTAGAGCTCTGCCTTTTCATTTTAGCCTAACTTTATTGTTTTTTTTTTTTTTTTTTGTCGTTCCCTATCTCTGAGCTTAATCACAAATGTGCTGGCAGATGCTTGCCTTGAGGGGAGTGGTACAGAGGAGGCAGGCTGCTTCACTAATTTGAAGATCTGAATGTAATAGTTCATCTGATGTGGAGTGTTGTGCAGGCAGATTAAGGCCTAATAAGTAGGTTTATCTGCCAACTGCTGAGGTACTTTAGAGAGAACCTCACACAGCTCTATGTGCTCCGCACACACACACAGCCAAACTCCAAACATGTTTTTATGTAAGCAACACTAGTAACAGCTCAAAGTGTCGAAGAGATTGCAAAGTGAAAAGGGCAATTTTGAGCACATGTTTTTAGAGAATATGCTGATGCCTACTTCAGCTCGCTTATGACCGTACAAAAGGTATATTGGATGGGTTTCAGTAAGCAAGCAAAAACAAAAGGGATCACTACTGCCTGTGTGTTTTTGACATTCACTTACCCCATGCTGTCACAGCTGTGCCACCATGGCCAGTAGCTGATACAATATATCCTAGCCACTGCTACATTGCTGTATTCAGGCATGCAGCAAGTACTTTCTTGTTGATGGGCCTGGTTCCTGTGAGAATAGCACAGATAATCCCCTCGGTATACTGATTGAATATCTAATATACATTCGGCCTTTTATTTAAACATTACAATTTTTCACCTCCCAGTTATTTTCCTTACTCCCTAGGACAAGGGATTGGACTTTGAATACAGAATGAGACATTTATAAGTTTGTCTATAGAGCTTAATTGCATAGAGAAAAATCAATCAAATGCACTTATCACCCTACTTTTTTAAAGAATACACAGCATTTACTGATGCAGCTAATGTGAAAAGACCCACATTATCAAAATGCCTTAGGAAAGACACTCTTAGTCCAAAAATAGCACCACCAAGCCTCATTCCAGTATGACATACTAAACTAGTCATTATATGGGAGTTAGGGGGTCTATGAAAGAACAAATGATTTATCACCATCTACATGCACAGCCTGAGTAAGCATGCATGCTGAAGGAGGGAAATTGGTGGCACACCAAAGAGATGTATAACATGTCATACCTGTTGCTTGGCACCAGCCTGGTAATGCTGCAGCATTAGAGGATGACAGTGGCCCTCTGACTTCCTTGTCTTACCCAGAGGAACAGCACTGCACCTGAGCAGCCAAGCCGTCTTTCAACTTGCCCCCATAGCGTGTGATGTGTCTCCATGCTGGGTGGTAGTATAAGAAAACTGAGATAGAAATGAGAAGTGTGAACAAAGACACAAAAAGCTGAAGGAGAGTTGTGTTGTGGTGATTTCACTGCTTCCTGTTTCTTGTTTTGTAACCACAGTTCTTGCATAAATCGTTAATTGTTGCACAAAAATGAAACTTTATTGTAAACGCATGTCTGGATTGGCTTCTGTTAAACTGTGTGACAATGAAATTTCCTTCTTGTATGCATGCTAATGGGCTAACATATTGGTGTAATCTGCGATGGTCTGTGATGGAAATTTGTGCTACTATACATGCTATGACATAAAAAATCTATTATTTCTTTGCCCCTCCTCTCCCCCTTTCTGCAAATACACAGCAGTGCTGTGGCTATTTTTTCCATCTCTTCAGTTTCCTCTCAGTCCTGTGGTCCATGTTTTGATGTATAAATTCAGACAAATGTTTCAGAAAAATGTGATAGCAGCCCTACTTTCCATTCCCTATGCTTCACAGTTGCTCTGGGCAACTGTTACCCCATGCAGCAGCAAGCCTTTACACAGCTTCTCTGTTTGGGAACATAAAAAGCTCAGTGTGGAACCATCTCTGAAGGGCAGCCTCACTCAACTCCGACACTAATGCCCGGCTCAGAAGGAACACAGAATACAATAATGTGTTATAAAGATCACCAGAGAGTAGTGAGCGAGGTAGTGGAGAGATTGCATCTGCTCATTGTGTTTAGGAAATGTTTATGTATCACGTTTTCATTAAAATATTGGTTTCAGTCTTTGAGCCAACTGAAAAAACTGAAAAAATGTCTTTAAAAGTAGAATAATTTATTACAAATCTGTCTTTTTATGAGATTTCCACTGTTGTTTCTACTGTAGCCTAGTTTCTCTTAGGCTGTGTTTTATGGCTACAAGGCACAAGTGTCAGGGGTCATCCATTTCTGAGTCTGAATTCTGTGAGAGGGAGCCATATTTTCTGGTCAACCTAAATTTTTTTTTTCCATAGTTATGTTCCCCCCCCCTCCAAGGCTCCCACAGAGTCACAGCACAGCCCAAGCAATATATTTCTTATTTGTCCTCAGAAAATTAGTCAGCTAGGTTAGAGGACTGAGGTTACAGTGCTGAGGTATGAATGAGTGCCGAGGTGGTTTTAATCATTACACTGCTGTGTTAGCAGTGTGTAGTTGATATGTCAGTATACATTAGTGTAACGTTTACTCCTGAGGTCACTTTAGGTGAAGTACTCTGTCATACAAACAGAGATTGTGTGTGTGTGTTTGTGTGTGTGAGAGAGAGAGAGAGAGGTAAGAGGGTTAAAGGCTGAATGAAAAAGAGATCACATGCATGTTGACATGAATAGTTTGTCTTGTACCTCCTGTTTTTTAAAGTCTTTGTCCCCTGGCAGCATGTGTTTATGAAATGTTTCTTTTCAGGAGTGGCACAGGGGTACGTAAAAGTATGTGAACACTTTAGAATTAACTGGTTTTCTGCATTAATTTGCAATAAAATGTGATCTGAGAAGAAGAGCTTGAAAGATGCTCAACTGTAAACAGAGTACAATATATGTATCCTTACAAGATAATCGCACAATCACACACCCTCCACTGTTAAAGAAATTGCTGGGGCTGCTAAAGGCATCTTAAAAGTTGCTTTGGCTAACATGCTAGCAACCAGTTGCCTGCAATATATACACATTCAACAAACATGAAACAACATTTGAATTCAGGTTTTGGGCCACCTAATGAAGAGTGAGGTTAAGATTTGCTTTTCTTTCATCACAGTTTTGTTCTCCACCAACTGGACCACAGTGGGATTATCAGAGCTGTTCTTTTAAAAACAGCTGCCCGCTGCTTCTGCTCAAAACAAGGTTATTGAGAATGCTCAGACTGAACCTTAGAGTAAACAAGTTTAAACACCCTAAAGGCTCTGTGGAGCCATTGAGATGGGCAATAATTTTTCAGGAAATTACTTCAATTCTCTTTTACATTACACATATTGTTTTATCTTTAAATAAAAAAGAAGCAATAATCAGAAAATCCTAATGCTTCAAATAGTGCACAGTATTTTATTTACAGGGGAGCCAGGGGGGTTTACTTTCTGAGAAAAGACCCAAGCTCCCCCAGAAGCAACAAAAAATACACATTTGGGTATGTCCCAAATAATCAATAACCAGAATAATGTTTGTTTTATGAATTCTAATGCATTAAGTGACAGAGTATCATCACTGTAAGCATCACTAATTTTCTTTATACCCTTTTGTGACCATTTTCTGAATACAATATCATTTAACCCAGGTTTGAAATCAGCGTTCCCCTAGATGGGTGTAGAACAGTTCAAGACTGGTGTTTCTCCTATTGCACAATGTGCTTCATACCATACTTGCAAGGAAGTTTTAACAAATGGAATTAAAGTAGATTTCCTCAGTTGTTTTTCAGAATTCAGAATTTGAGTATAGGTATGCATCCAGATTGAGACCTAGAGTAGTAGTACATTTAAGATTCAATCTATATTGTATCAGCACTTTTAGTTTTCAGAGAAAGTTTGAGACTAATCCATTTTATTTTTAACAATGTCAAAACTGAGGCCAATGCATAGAAATCTTACAGATTTTGGATTTCCAAAGACCCAACTTGTGAGGCGAAGTGTTGTTGAAAGCATTAGCCCAGCATCTACTGAAAAATATCTTGCTGTTAGTCAAATGGCTAAACCTAAAGCCAAAGTTGATTCCAGGCCAGCATTCTCAGACAATGCCTATAACAAAAAATAGATGTTTTCTTTCTAGTATATCCTCTCTATGTTTGTGTCAATGAATATTTAGTGTCATATTTTGCAAAACTCCCTCCTAGTCCAAGGCCCCTCAAAGCCACAACGTAGTTCAGACCCTTTTTGGGCATCTAGCAGCAGTAACTGTACAGACAAGAGAGTGAGTTCAGGACCACAGCTCCCAATGAGTTCAGTGCAAACAGCAGTCAGTCTTATAGGATAACTGTAGGCAGAAGACAATAGGAAGCTATAATGCTGTAGCTTTGTTCTCTCTGCTTTCTTCAGACATTCTAAGGCACTCTTGAATTACCTAAAAGTTTGCAATGATCTCAGCCAGTCACGAATGAAGAAATAAAAGGTGCTGTATTAAATGCACTGCTGTCACACCCTTCTAATGTCACACCCTCTAGTACCAGGCTACAAACTAGTTACAGAAAGGGAAAGTGAGAAAATGAAAGTATAATTGAATACAAGCCAAACTGCCAAACTGAATTGTAGAAAATTTTTGTTTATCCATTTCATTGTGTGTGTGTGTGTGTGTGTGTGTGTGCGTGTGTGTGTGTGTGTGTGTGTGTGTGGTATGGTGATTTTATCACAGGAGCTGCTTTATTCTGTTTTTTCCCCAATCTACAGAAATAACAGACTATGACTATGACATAGAAAAATTAAATCAATATAATTCAAGTGGTAAGTATTTCTGTGAGTTTCTTATACTGAAGTTATGGCAGGGGCGTCAGCAGGGATGGGGATGTCATACAAACATTTTTGAGCTGCAGATTTTGTTACCTTTCAACAGGCTGGGTGTCTTTTCCTGTTTCCTGTCTGCTAAACTGTTCTATATAATGCATTTCTACAAAAGTACTGGAGATTTCAGTCTGACTGGACAACTTTGTTGTTTAACAGCAGAAATCTGGCTACGAATGACTACAAAATTTCCACATTTGTTCTGTTGTTCTGTTATGTATCACTGTGACAGATTCTTCCATGTTTATTGTACCGAATAAGTAAAATGATAGTTGTTATTCTCACCTCTTCATCAAAGCTGAGGGCTGGCCTCTCTCTTAAACTGTGTGCTCTGTTTACTCTGGCCTCGTTCCTTCCCTCTTCACGAGCTTTGACAGGAGCTGCAGACAGGGAGATATGATCACACCGGTAGCTAAAACCAGCGTGTGCGTGTGCGTGTGCGTGTGCGTGTGCTAGTATTAAGTGACAGTTGCTGCTTTGAAGGGTATGAACTGAATGAGTGTGCGCGTGTGTGACACAGAGAGAGTGCAACAGGAGCAGTGGTAATCTCTCTGTGTAGAGTGTTTCTGACCAGCTGGTGTGTCATTTTCAATCAGCGTCCCATAGACATATTTTTACATATGGTATAGTATCTCAGCTGTACTGGACTTAATGCTCTGAAACTCAGGGTCACATCATGTGTACTTAAAATCGAGCGTAATTGATGTTGACTATGTTACAAAGTGTGCGTGTGAAACCATGTATCCAACCCCTAAATCACAAGGAATCCCAGATAGCAGTTGAATGACAGTTTCTGTCCTAACATAAGTCTGTGAAATTGGCTCTAAGCTTCTGCTTTTGTTTGCCAAGTCATGTCTGACTGTCGCTCGGCAAATCAACTCAATGTCTTTACAAAACAGGCTTGACCCTACAGCGTGTAAGCTCATCTGGGGGGGGTGGGCTGGATTTTGGAAATCAAGCTGAGCAGGAACACACAACAGCTGCTTGTTGGAATTACAGAGTGGCTGAAATGACTGCACCACATGGGTCATATTACCCACCCAGGCTTTTAATAGGCTAGCTTGACTGCAGAGAGAAAAGATTAGTATGGAGTACAGTAGCCCGATCACATATCACAGATGAAAGCGTTCTGAAAGGTATGTTGACAGAAGAACATATCGCCTTATTGTGTTCTTTGTTGAGGTGCGGTGTGAGCAGAGAGGCTTTCAATGAAGCACTTTTCCAGTCATGTTCACCCCAAAATGTTTTTTCTCAGTTATTTAGGCATACGTACAATGATGTATGGTGCATTGATGAAATCCACAGAGTTTTAGCTCTCTCTGTTGGAATCTCCATCAGTCTGGCTTGTCAAAACGATTAAGTCATGCTCTTGCCCCGTTGGAGCTCAATTCTACATATGGCTACTGAGGTTTTTGGAAAAATATTTGTCAAAGTAATTTATATTTTAGTCTGGCTGTGGTGGTGAGGATTGTGAAGTAGAATTATTGCTCTTGGCAGTTTGCAAGGAGATGGAAAACCAACCATCGTTATTGGTTTTATAGGAGAATTAAATATATTTTAATGAGAGATTTTATTCATAACTTATATTTAGATCTAATCCTCAAACTATGAGTTCTGCATATTTGTTCTCCGCAGCTGCCATGTGCTCTTGGTGGCTTGCAGCACTCTCCAAGGCTTTATCCGTTTTCTCCTTTTCGGAAAATTAACATTAAAGCAGCAGCTGGTTGTTAAACACACACACTCAGTTCTAGCCAATTTCCTGTCGTAATTAAGGAGTAGTGTACTTAATAAAGCCCCAAAACCACCAGGATAACAATGGTTAAGTAAGGCATTTCCATATAATCTCGTTAAGTTGTTGAAGTAATTCGTGAGTTAATGTAAGACACCAACAAATGCCCAGAGGATACACTATGATACAAATCAAACATTCCTGCATCAATATAGTTAAATCAATTGAGAAATATAACATACAGTAGGCATTTAATATTACTACCCACGTAAAGGTATGACTGATTGGATAAAATCATTTCTATTGCTTACTAATGACAGAAAAATGAGTTAATACAAACATTTCAAAATATTCGTGGTGGTACTGAAAATTATATGTTAGGATAATTACACTCAGTTGTTAACAAATGGGGTCTAGTGCAACAGTCGTGCAATAAAGCCTTCTTCTTGAAGGTAAACATGTTTAATACTGTTGAACTGTACACATTTCACAGAGGTATTTCTGTTTTTTAGGTTAAGCCTGAGCCTCATTGATAAATAAATAGAACTGAGGAAATAAAAGAAACATCAGTGAGTACAACACAGTACAATCCTAAACTATTATATCTATATTTGGAATTCATAATGTTGACACAATGTTGACTTTATCATATTCATTTAATTTGTATTGCCTTACAGTTTCAGTCTTACAGTCTGTGACCCCAACCACACCTTTGGGCAATTTAAGTCATCAGTTAACATAACCTGCATGTCTTTGGACTGTGGGAGGAAACTGCAGTACCCACAGGAAGTCCACACAGACAAATAGTGAACATGCAAACTCCACACAGAAAGGCCCTGGGCGGCTTCTTCCCCACAAATCATGGTGCACACAGTGAAGAACATGGTGAAATGTCTCAACAGAACTTATATTTGTGTTAATTTCAAAGGGCTCTGCCACAATCATCAACTTTTTTTCAGGATGAAAAACTTCTAAATAAATGTGTTGCCCAGTCCTTCTACTGGGAATGAGCTTGTTGTGCCTCAGAATACATTTTAAGAAACATCAGTGTTTGTTGTGCAACAGCTGTGGTTATCATGCCCTTTCTGTCATCTCGAGCACTGTGAAAGGTATGCTGTCAGATGTGAAGAGTTAGAGGCCCGAGCCTGAGCCTCAAACGTAGCATCTTCACACATCTCTTCTGATTTTGGAATGTCCGTTTGCCCTTTGAAAACACCCACTGAGCCAAATGAAACCTCACACAGTGGAAAACAGAAAAGGCTGCCTCCCAGCTGGCATGTATTAAAATCCCACATTGTCCTATTTCTTCCTCTCAAAACCAATTTTTTGTTGTTTTGTTGCTAATTGAGTCAATTTTTCCCTGTCTTTGTTTTGACGTGGGATTATAGAGAACTTGACAGGACTTGGATGTTTTGACCAGTTCTGTTCCTATTGTGACTTTTTCTTTTGGTCTGAATTTGTTTTCTCTTCATTAGTGAATACATGTTTCTGCCCTGTAGAAAAGCTGTTTCTAGTTTGAAGTGCATTAATGATTGTAACATTTAGAAATAATGATATACTAGAAAGGAGATCTAAAGAATGTTCAATACACTGTGCACATCAGATGTTCACTGCAAATCTCATTTGTGCATAGCAACAGTAAGTGACTGCTATACATAGAAGGAAATGCTGAATTGTTCCTTTAAATAACATTAGAACAGTAAATAAACATAAAGGTTACTGATTTTCTGTCAGTGAATTAAATGTGTTTGAATTTTGGACTATTAGTCACACAAAAGAAACCACACTTTTCACTATGTTTGGATGTTTTATAGACCAAAAGTTGTATGATTAATCCAGACAATAATTAGCAGTTTAACCAGTAATTGTTAGTGAAAGCCTTGTTGGTAGTGTAATATAGCAGCTGTGCGGTTTTGTGTTTGTTGGGTATTTCACTGACACAAGGATTTGAATAAGGTAATGAAGATGAAACATTAGATTTTTTTTAAAGATCTAAGCTAGCTCTGTAACCTTTGCAAAAACTGAACCTTACCATCTCTTTCACTATGAATCTTTCAACCTGCGAGACTGCGTAAACTGGTATATTGGTTTCTGCCTGGCTACTCATGAATAGAAGAATATAATGACTTTTGAACAGACTCTAGTCCTTATGCATACATTGAGCACATCAGCAGAAGAAATGAAAGAAGACTTTTGCTCTTCCTCTCTCTTTGCACCTGAGCAGACATTAATGCATGCCAAGCAGCCTCCTCGTCAACCATCTGCTGCTTCGTTATGTTCTGTCTGCTTAAACCACCAGCCGACTGGCTACCTTCGGGCCTTTTAGCAGCAACCTGTTTTTTTTGTGTGGTAACCTGAGCATGCAACTTTATGCTTTTTGATTATCACGTCAAACTCAAAATCCTGTAGATTGATTAAATCTTTGATTAATGCACAGCGAAACCACTAATGCTTTGGATACTATGATTAAGCTCTTGTATTTAGATGAAAATTTACAGTCGAACTTCTCAGAAGGGTGGAACGGCGATGTGTTGGTTAGCACTGTTGCCTTGCAGCGGGTTCTGGGTTAGAAACCTATTTAACCCTGGAGCTGTTTGTGTGGAGTTTGCATGTTCTCCCTGTGTCTGTGTGGGGGCTTCAGCCCCCCTGCAATCCTGAATTTTTGAGGATAAGTGGTGGATGATGGATGGATGAAGAATTCAGGTGGTCAATTTTGCATTTGTAACATTGGCCCTTCTCTGATGCAACAAGTTGTGTTCAGATTTTACAGCTGATTGAATATGATTTTATCATTATTTTTTAATCAAACTTTAATTTCAAGTTTTTCAACTTTTTTCCAATTTTTCCACATAACCTATGCAATTGCACAAGTATGCCCAGGGGTACAACTACTGTATCATGGTTTAGAGTCACTGCACTAATGAATCTAGTCTGGTGGGGCAGCTAGTCTCCTCTTTCTGCCACTGAATCAGCTGCATCCTATCCTGAGCAGCAGTCTCTAGTTTCTCCCAGTGTCGACAGAGTTCTGACCTTCAGTGTTTCACTTCAGTGAGCAGCTGCTGTTTACCCCTTCTAATCGCAGTCAACTGAACATCCATCAGACCACTAATGAATAAAATTGCACCATATCATGTCATCTCCCTCCCTAACTTAATGATGCTCCGTGCTCCATCACACACTTTCACTGTAGGTTTTTAATGTGGGCCCACCCACTGTTCTTACGGGCTTTTACAAGACATGAAGAACCACATCTTTGTGGGCACTTGTCTATAAGAACTGTCTGTCATTTTCGACTTGTGTTGTAAAAGTCCCGCTGACAGCTGAGAATGCACCATTTTCCATACCATTTTCCACTCACATGGATTCAAACTCTCCAGACCTGCTTTTTCTAAAGGTTGACTAATTTGCTGTTGTAAACGTTTACATTGAAAGTGCTTGCTGTTTCTTTAAGAGCTTGGAGGTTTAGGTCTAAACCACAGCGACAGTGAGAAAGCCTTGTCTTTTATGATGCTGTAAACACAGTGTGAAGTTGCGTGCTTATTGGCTTCTGTCTAATTAAACGGGGAGACAGAGGGCCAGTTAAAAATGGCCCTTCTATGTGATCCTGCAGGTTGCACAGACAGCAGTCATGTTATGGTCCCACAACAGACATCATACATTTTTTTTCTCAGGGGAGGTGCTCAATTTGAGAACAGCATTGACTGAAAATACTTGCCAAGGCATACAGTAATTCTACATTGAGTGTAAATATTGCATTGATATAGATCTTCAGTTCTTTATTCCATGTCTCTTTACCAGTTTTTATATGTCATGGATGATATATTTTGAATTGGTTTTGAATATCCATCATGTACCTTGTCTTTGTTATTTTACTTGACACCCAAACTAGTCTCATTAATGAGAAAACCCAAGAAATGACGGACGGGTATCTCTCTACCTTACTGCACCAAATCAAACCAATCTGCATAAGATGGAACATGCCTGGCCTGGTTAGCAGGCGTTGAATTCAAAAATAGCATGTGTGAAGCAGGAATATGTCTGTAAGGTTTCTCAGTCATCCAGGTGAAGTTATCTACAGGCTGAGGCCATGACTCAGGAAGGTTTTCTCACTGCCAGGAAGATGTGCTTTTATGTCTTGCTGCTGTGCATCACAGTACGTTGCCAGATAGTGTTACACTAACAGTTGAGAGTAGTGGAACCTTTTTGCAAGATTACCTTTTTTTTTTTTCTTCTGTGTTGTTTAATCTGGTGTTAAAGTAAGTCTGAACACTGCTTTATAGGTCTGACCTCATGGTTCACACCCAGGGTTGCACTGAATGCTTTTTTGTATACAGCTGTTGGAGTTTTTGGATGCTGTGTTGCCATTTAATATGACAAACACTAGAGGTACCTATTTTGTAGGAAACAACAAGGGTGCATAAGACAGTATTTTTTTCTTACCTGTAGATCATGTTAAGAGGGTGATTTATGTGATTGAAATGTGAAAGGCAGCTGCCTGGGTTGGCAGGCCACTCAGCCTTAGTTGCTTCTCCCACACATTCACTGTCACACTTTAAATTTGAGCCCATCAGCTGTTTCACACTCTGTACTGCATTAACACGCATACATGCACACACAATTGGGTCATCTAACTACATGAACACATAAACAAATACTTATCCAATGACCAGTCATGTCTGCACCCACTAGCCACACAAACATGCATAAAGACTCACACACCCACTTAAAGCCCACACATCATCCAATCTATATGCACATCATTCTGTCTGTCCATCTGTCTACACTCCACATAACCACCTATACACATTCATCCACTCTGCATGCACAGTCACTGTGTGTTCTGTCACAACTACTTAATGGGCCTGTGAACTAACTGAAGAGAGGTTAAGAGGTTGGGCAGAGAGGAATATAAATGGTGGATGGACAACCTTCACCTAGGAATCCACAATCCTACCATAAACTACCCCCTGTTCTTGATGATGTGGTTTAAATGGCTAGAAGAAAAAAAGCTGCAATAAACAAAGTTATTTCAACATCTTATGAAAGATATTCACAATTGTTTTCCACCTGATCTATCTGAATTGTGAGAATGAATTGGTAAACAAAGAGATGCCTCTTCACCTTTTTGTTGCTTTATGCTGAAAATGTAAAAAAAAAAAAAACAATTGAATTGGCACATAGTTTTTAGGTTGTATTTTAGAGACTTTTTTGATCTGTGCTTTTTGGTATTCTCAGGTCCGGCCTTGTGAGCAGGGGTAGGGTCATGCACAAGGACACGTCTACAGGGTGAAGATAGGATTAGGAGACTAATAGACCATCTGGTTTGGCTGGTTGTTGTACACCTCACAGCTACATATATACATACAGTATATCATTGTCTTGTCATGCTAAAATTCTCCTGATCAGGTGCCCTCATGGCCTAGGTTGCCTAAGTCACAGACCATGCAATCTTCACATTACTGCAACCAGCTGGGACCTTTGTTAGATGTCAGTTCCAGTCGCTCTCTCCCCTCATTTCCTGTCAACTTTTAACCGCTGACTAAATGATGTCCAAAGTCCTTAAAGAAAAAGAAAAGGTTTTCATCATATAACTGTCCCTCCCTTACATCATGTTTAGACAGATAGCAGCTGTGGGTTCACTTGAATGAAGCCAGTTTGTAAATGCAGAGGACTGTGGCAACAAAATGGAAGGCTGAACCAAGCTCAGCTTTTGCTGCAACCCAGTGCAGCATCATCCATTATTGTGCTGTGCTGGCCATCTACATAGCATCCTGGTACATTACTTTGTAATGTGAATGCTATAGTTGTACTGTTTCACTGCCATCATTACAATGAAAAATGTAATAATCACTTGATAATTTTCACAGTTGTAGAATCCTGTATTGTAGATCCATCTGCAGTGTTTTGTGATTTTAGAAATTGTTAGTCAAACTGGACTTCATGGATTTTATCACGTTTCACCAATATTTAAAACAACACGACCTATGTGTTTTCAGTATGAATTACCTGGCAGCTGATACATTTTACAGACATCTCTGGATGAATGAAATCAAATGTTTTTCTTTCATTATTTGATTATTATTTTGATTATTTAGTTGTAATTTTAAAACATGGTGCAGTGTAATATCTGTGAAAAGATGGTCTGTTGATGTTAGGTACAGGCAGATATAATAGACTCACAAAGGAGAAAATACTATATTAGTAATGTGATTAAAGATCAGATCCATTTTATTTTTTTATTGCTTATTATGTGACAGAATCAGTATATAACTTCTAATTTTAAAAATGTAGAATATATTTGTAGAAGAGATGAAGTTCTTTATTTGCATTGTAATGTTTTGCTGTGTGTAAGACGTTCAGGTCTAGTCTTATGCCTGTTTCAGCTCTTTCGCTGAGCTTTTGGAGTCTTTGTTTGTCTTACGTTTGTGCGCGACACAAACATGGTGTACAATCACAGTTTTTTGACATGAACATGCATAATGCTCTGACATTACATAATGAGTCACAAGGGAGGACTGGTATGAAGATATGTGACATTTGTGACAATGAAATGTAACACTATCTCGAATTAGACAATCCATTTTCACCTGCCTGTCATGTGAGAACATGACAACATCTGAAGTACAGCATACAGTAGTTAATCATAGTTTTACTGATAAGTTTAAAAGAAAGGCATTTGATGATATTTAAATACAATTATTTTCACTTATAATGATGTGGTCCAGTACATTAACTTCTTGGAGTGATCTAGGACTTGAAGTAGAAGAAGAAGAAGAATCAAAGCGTTCATCCACAGCCCCAACTTCCATACGGTTTTCATTGTGCTATTTTAATACAATTGCTGCCTGTTTCTGCTTGCGTATCTTCCATGGTGCTTCCTTTGGTGCTGTAGAAATACACCATGTGCATTTTCATTTTATGGTATTATGCTCATTTCATACCAAACCTCAGCTCAGTATTAAATATACAAAAACAAAATTTGTCAAAGCAGTCAGCTCTGGGTCTTTGTGTTTCCAGACTCACAGCACATCTTGCAGCCTCCATGCAGAGAGAGAGACAGAGACAGAGAGAGGTAGGGCCGACGTTGGGCATTCATCCTCTCAACATCCACAGCCTTAATTAGAAGCCTAATTACACAGAGAAATGGGATGCCAGGGGAGAAAAGAGGCAGGGATGGAGGAGGCGAAGAGAGGAGAGATGGTGAGGTGGTGGTGGGGCAAGGGGGGATTCATGCTTCAGAATGGCAGTGCTCAAAAATAGACCTCCACATTCTAACTCCCACCACCACCGCCACATATCTCGTCATCTGCTCCGTGTGACCTGCAAGGGGACCAAAGCACAGCTGCTGTTGAGGCTGCCGAAGCAGGTTCTCACTGAGTCGCCTAAGTCAACCCCTTTCTTAACCGACCCCCATTCCTCAGTAGCCTCCTACTGTTAGACCTGCCACTGCCAACTTAGTAGTTGCTGAATGTTACTGTCTGTTGTATCTCATGAGATACATGTACAATAGACAGGTAAAGATATTGTAATGTAACTTTGCTAGATTTGACAAATGAAATGATGATCTGTAATTCTGTGGAGAGGTGTGTGTGGGGGGGGGGGGGGTGTAGAACTGAATGAAATGAGGAGGATGGAGAGGATAAGAGAAGGGATTAGAGGGTGAATTGGTGTGAAAATGAATGAGTAGGTGGAGAGATGAAATAGGAAGGTAAATTAATGAGGGAAAGGAAACTGGACAGGAGACAATGTGTTAACCAGTACAAAAAGCTGTGTTTGAAGAATGATCCTACATGTTTTCAGAGCTTTAAGGATCATTCAAGCCATTGTTTAGTTCTGCTGTCCATAACTTTATGTTAACTGTCACAACTGCTGTTGGACATACTGTAGTGAAACATTTAGCAGCTAAAGAGTCAGTATTTCCACCAGGAGTTTGCATAGACCAGAAACAGTGCTAAAAGAAGAGTACTGGACTTTGATTTGCCAACTTGCCAGGACTCCAAATAAAAGCAAATATTTTGATGTAAAGTAATACAATATAGATAGGGCAAGAAAAACAAAACCACTGAAAGATACTACAATACTTTACAGACCTAAGGGACACTCTTGTTAATATAAAAGCAGTGATTAGTGTAGCTTTATGTGACAAAATATGTTTTTTCTTGTATACTGAAGGTGATATTGACTTAGAGTGTACACCTGTAAATTACATTTAATAACTTGCATTTGCTCTAAATATTAGTCAATCTAGCCAGTTCACAATATATCAAGTTACATCATCCCTCATTTGTTATTAGGATGTGACATATCTGTATCTACAGTATCCTCTCTCTCTCAGATCCTTTCTCACTTTGCCACCCAGCAAGCTTCAATTTCTCTCATCTGTTTTCCTCCTCAGCATCTTTCCTCTCACTCTCTTTAGTTGCCCAGCTAAGCTATTTTCCCAATGTAGTTATCTCTTAATTAATAACATGGGAGTTATTAGAAGCCTTAGCTCCACAGCCTCAAAAGCCTGTGTGAGGCTCACCGTGTGACAGTGACAGTAGTATTGGCCTAACAGCAGCTCGTAACGTTTTGGTCCATACATGCTGTGTAGTTCTTTAGCCAGTGTGAACATGCTGATCTGTCTACTGTTGAAACATTGACCAAGATATTATAGTAGGTCTTAAGTGTGAGACAAGATAGAGATATTATGGAATTAGCACTGAGTTCTGCCATCACTTGCTAGGTGCCAATGCCAATAATAAGTAAAGTGATCTACAAATTCTGGTTAATTTAGTCACATTAAATGACCTAAATCTACAACTGACTTTTCTTGTATCAGAAAGGTGTTATTCCAAAGGAAAAGAAATGACTAGAAGCAGAGGCTGTAAAGATTGCAAATACAGAAAATAAACTGAAGCAATTTTGTTGTAAACAATTGTTTACAAATGACACAAATTCACATTCTATTTCTAGGCACAAATGGACAGAAAACCTCTTTTAGCTCACAAAGTGTTGAATTTATTTCAAATACTATCTGTCAGTTTTAGCCAAAAATGATTTGCAGTACATGTACAAACAAAGCCTGTAGCTGAGTGGAACTGTAGTGGACCCTCTCTTTAAATTTCATCTAGTTTTAAGCCAATAAAGTATGATTACTTTGCCAATGTGTGTCACTGACTGTATGAGCACATGTGCACGTAAAGCCCTGCTTTTATCATCTGACTGTCACCGTGCCAAGGAATGCTAAATAACCTCTGCATGGAAGCACAACAATGGAGGATTTTTTTTTTTTAATGTCTCTAACGAGGTGTTGAGTTCTAACCCCCTCCCTGTCATTGTGTGCTGCTGCGACAGACAGCCAGAATTACTGGCTGAAAGCTTCCGTCTCTGTTGGAGCAGACACAAGGCTCTAAAACAGGAAATGTATTTAGTACTGTTTTTAAATGTATTTGGTGTAGCATATTACAAAAAATATTTGTTTTTCTTTTGATAAAACCCATCAGTTAGACTAACAAGTCATTCAGTGTTACATTTTTTCTTCGTTGCAGTGAGAACAAAATGATGTTTGAATTGTCTGCAGTGTTTTTGTATTATAAATGTATGTTATTTATCAGGAAAACAGCAAAATCTGGTGAACAAAGAAGAATGCATTCCTTTGAGACAGGGTTAGTGCCACTGCCATCAATAAAGTTATTTATTTTTGGCTCTTAACCATGGATGTATAATGGGAACGAAATATCATGTTCCAAGATGGTGTCCATTTTATTCCAATAAAAGTTAGTTATCCCATCTATATGCCCAAGAAGTTTTTCTGGGGTGGATTCCATGTCGTGTTGCACATTAGTCTATTTTTGTATTTTTTTCCTGAACTTACTGGCTGTTACCATAAATTACCATGTGCCATAACTAAGAAGATTCCACACATTAAGTCTTTCCGGGGCCAGGTTGCAGGGGCAGTAGCCTAAGTAGGGATGCCCAGTCTTCCTTCTCCCTGGTCACTTCCTCCGGCTCTTACGGCGGGACACTGAGGTGTTCCCACGCCACCCAAGGGCAACTGGAACAGCTGGCTCCTCTCTATGTGGAGGAGCAGCGGTTCTACTCCATGGTCCTCCCGGGTGACCAAGCTCCTCACCCTATCTCTAAGAGAGTGCCCGGCCATCCTGCGGCATAAGCTCATTTCAGCCGCTTGTATCCGATAGTAGAAAAAGTATTATTTGGCTTTGGGTGTCAGCTGAGGTGTCCTGTTCATAGATGTTTCATAGCTTTCTCTTTAAAGGCCCAGTCACACTTAAATGTAATTTATCTGTTCAAATCTTTCAATTGAAGTTCAACTCTGAAATGAGAATTTACATCCTTAACTTATCCTGATATAGCAAATAAACTACAATAGCTTGAGAGAGCTATTGTGACTCGCTGCTCTTACTGCAAACATGGAAAGGAGAAATCCTAGCTGAAATGTGTTTTGTAGACATTAACATCAGCAGCTGTACAGTGGTAGGCTGTGATTTTGACCAATGGCCCTAAGCCCATAGGCAAATGATTCAGAGCAAAGATGCACATGGAGGTATGAACAACATTCAGACCCATGCAAATCATTCAGTCTTCATGGTATTTGTCTTTTCATCCTCCTCACTGCAAATGTTCTCATCCCTCATCTCTCCTTCCACTGCTCAGTAATTGGTATTATTTAGAAAGATGAGGCCGCAAAATGGAAGGTGTCAGTGAACGTGTGACCGAGAGCAAAATAAATGAATTGTGTGTACCTCTCAGCATACATGTGGATTTGCTTAAGTGCCTCTGCAGCCTTTCAGCCTGCTTGATTGGACCTGAGAGAGAACCACTTTTGAATAGCTATTGAAATTCTGTATGAGGATAGATGCTCCTATCTGTCACACAACATCTGAGGTGCTAAATAGGCCCTTTCACAGTGCCTGAGGAGGTGTTAGACCTCAGGCTGGTTGGGTTTCCTGCTTCAGTTTTGATCCAGGCAGCAAATGGATGCTATGTTAATCCAAAATTATCCACATTTGTATTTGGAAAAAAGCTGGGCTTATTTCTTCCTCCTAGCTTACTGAATGCTAAACTGAATGAAGCGCCATTTTATGTTCCTTTCATCTAAACTGCATTAAGTTGCTACGTTTGGTAAGCCACACTTATTTGCTAATGCACAAACAGTGTGGGGGAGCCTTGTTAGTCTTAAGGTATGTAGTCCACCCAGAGCTGCTACTTAAAAGAACCTGGTGTTTCATTATGCCAAACAGAATACAGTGAGTGTAAAGATACAGTTCCTGTTCTCTCAAAACATTAAAGCTTAAGACCTTTTTAATAGAACTTTAATTAAATAAATGTGTGTTGCAGAGACAGAGAATTATCAGTCTTCTCATCTTACTCATGAAAAGACAACAAAAAAATAGTATTTTACAAATACTAAATTATTCTATAAGAGGCTTTGTGGGGGCCATACTGTCTTGCTGCAATGAATTCACCTGCACTCCTAACAGTGAAATGACAACAGTAGTGTCTTTCAGTAGTAGAAAGGCCCAATCAAGTGTGTCATCATTGTTCCTCTCATGCTATGCTCAGATAATAGATAACACCGTTGCTGTCAATTGTACAGAAAATTTGACAATTGATTGTCAATTCGATGTCAAAACACTATGCTTTGCCAAGCAAATGAACACATGGCATGTGTGTTTGTATGTGTTTGTGGAAATGTCCTTATAAAAAGTATTTCCTGGTACACAACTGCCTTATGGGGCCAAACTAATTGGAGCATAGTTCAGCTAACTAAAAGAAAGAAAAGAGAAACAGAGGGAGGCAAATGGAGATGGAGCTGACAAGGACAAGTAGATGGTATGACAGCAACAGTAACTGAAAGAAGAGTGTGTGTTACCAGACAAAGTGTCTGCGGCCTCAAGTCAGAGAAGATAAACGAAGGAGAAGGAGAGAACATATGTGTGTGAGGTTATGTGTGATAAGAGGGTCTGCTACTATAAATATAAATGAAATGGCTAATACTTTATATTTTGACCGGTTTAAGAATTACTCTAGTCATTTATATGTTATCCTTGAGTCGGGACTCTATGCTGTGCTGGCTGTTTGTTTTATTATTGAGATAAAAAGCAGCATAGACTGATTAATTGTGGATTCTCTTAGATGTGCAAGTGAAAATGCATCACTGCCACAGCACAGTAGTATCTTAACTCACATTATTTGAAGCCTTATTGTAACATGTCCGCTGCAATGTACTACCTATTTATATGTGTCACATGGGTATTTTTATAGCTCTATGTTTAGAAGAAGCCATGCAGTCAAAAGAGGTGATGGTATCGAAGTGTCAAACAAACTGAGGTTGTGCGAAAAAAGCTATAGTCATCGACGAGAAAAGAGTACCAAAGAGTATGGTAGTGTAGCCTGGCGTCAGCTGTATTGTCTCATGCAGCACGTTCATCTGTTCACCTAGTGCTGGTCAACCTTTTTGACTACATGAAGGAAGTTAAAAGCGTGAAGGGAAAACACAGCTATGCTAATTCTACATAAGAATCCTAAATTGTTATTTAAATACCATTAGTTTTGACATGTCTGTCTGAGTCTGGGTCTGGATGTGGGTTATATTTTTATTTAACACCATATTTTTTTGAAATCTTATTTAAAATGTATATAATTTATAGAAATAGCCATAGGTAGTAAGAGCTTCCAGGTGCTTGTGTACATTTACAATATTTGTAGTTTGTGATTTACAGTTATTTCATCAACTGGATCACCAACGTCTTTACATATTGGTTATGAATATGACATTGGATGATTCATAATAGTTTCATAATAGATTGATTTATAATTCTTATGACTTTCTTTTGAAACATGTAAATTGGTCTAATACAAGTTTTATACTGTATGTATTTCCCCATGTTTTTACACAGTAAGTAATGAATGGAAGTATAAGGGAACAAAACAATATATGGAGAGGTTTCCGATTCACAATATTCTTAGCTAATCCAGCTGTTCTTGTCCACATATTTAAAGTCAAATGTTAATTGCATGTTTGTTTTCATTAATCATTTCTTCTAATCACAGCATCCTGTAACAGTGCATCACTTCTTTTACACTCAGACAACATTGTGTAGCAATGGTGGTTGTTGCCATCATCCTGGATGTCTTAGTTTTAAATGTAACAGCAGAATTGTGTCAGGTTGGCCTTTCTTTTTTCATGTTACATGAACACAAGTATTGGTTGATATAACGGCCCACCTCCAAGGCATCGCTTTATTTCATCAAATAAGCCGTTCCCTTCACCACAAATGTTTGCAGCCATGCAGGTTACCTCTTTGTTTCTTTTTCTTAAGCTCTCAGGAACCATGTAGCCTGTACCTCAGCTGAATTTCCACTTGTTCACCTTCATTTATTGTATTTTTGAATACACTTAAGAAGACATATCTTCTATCTGGCATTCCTCAGGTTCTCCTCCTTTTTTCTACTCCTGTTCTATCTTAACTTGTGAGCTACATTCAGCACCTCATCTCTTTTCATCCAGTCTTTTTCTCTTATTTTGTCTCTCTGTTGCTTTGTTCACCCTGCTGCTCTACAGTCAGAGTGTAGGTGTACTGTACAACTGGTAATAAATGCACAAGACTTCTCTTTAACCAGAGTTTAGTGAGTCACTGAAGGGCTGCAAGCAAGATATATGTGTGACACTTCAGCTGTGCTCAGTGCACAGCGATGTCTGCAGGGATGTGAGGTGGGAGAAGAGACTTCTAAAGCACTGGCATATCGAGACTTTGATGCAAATGCTTGCACACTTATAGGACTAGTTAGATGCACAGCTAGATAATAAATCATAGGTCTTCCATAGTGCAATGAATGGCTGTTATTGGCTTTTAATGGTGTCTCATATTGAAATATAGCATGCCTGGTTCCTTATGAGTCACAAGCACAGGTTATTACCACTCACAGCGTGTATGCTGCTGTGTATGTGGCTCTCTGGTGAAATTTGTGAACGCTCTTATGTATGTGACTTTTTTTCTACAAGAGAAAACCCACATTTGTCATGACATTTTCAGCCTCCACCTCTTCACAGCTGAAATAGAATTTTTTGTTGGTCATGGCTGATGCAGCCGGTTTCTAAATGTCTGTTAAACCATTTACTTTGTGAGGCCACAGCTCATCGATGCAGCTGATATAGGAAGGGTCAAGAAACAGAGGTCACGATAGTCCTTTAAATAGTAATATGCTGAATTGAGGGGTCCCTTGACTCCAGACAGCGATCTGCTATGGATATTTTAGAATGAATTTAATGGTTGCATCTGTGAGGGTTACAGAATGAAAAATTATTCCGCGCACTGAACTGCACTCTCAAGTTTGTGTTTGGTAATGAGATAAAGCCACTGCAGTCGACTGAGCCATGTGACGATTCTGCTTTGATCTGTACCCACCTACTGGGTGCAGCAGCTAATGCTAGCTGTCTGCAGAAATCAGACTGATGTCCAAGCACAAACATCTGGAGCGAATGAATGTGGACCTCTCTGCTCTTTCTAAGCTATAACTGACACTGTTAAAGTAGAGGACAGTGCTTAGATCTGGTCCTGGTGGTTCAAGTCTTACTATTCTCGCCCAGCTGTAATGCACTGTACACATTAGACATTATTTAGAAGTGTGAAAATACAAATACATGTTATGGAATATGTTCAGTGACTGTGTTTTAAACTGACTTGATTTACTTTGTAAAACAGGACAGGTCTGGCATGACCCCCCTGATAACTATTTTGCCAATACAAGTGCAGTAATATTGTGTTATATAGATGGATATGGTAATATTTCATATACAATGTAGTAGTATGTATAGTATATATGTACAGTATATACTTCAGAATGTGTACTACCTGTAACCTAAATGAGGCCAACAACAAGCACAGAAGGAAGTCAGAGGTAGAGAAAGGTTGTGTGATTGCACAGTTCCGGTGCATAGTTCACATTTCTCACATCAGAAATAACAAAAACAAATCAACTGGTTCTTATCATGATCATACTCCTTTTTGATGTCAGTGGTTCAGAGTCCCCTTCCTTGTGAAGTGTAGTTAATATCTACATTAGAAAAGCATAACAAACATTTTTGCTTTTTTTTTTAGCTTCCCTTTCAGTTACCTGTCCCCAGGTTTTTTTCCACAAAGGTCAGACTTAAACAGTTGTGTAAAATGCTGTCATGCTGAGTAGAATTTATAGTCCATATCTTACTCAGCAGACATATTGGATTTTGCCAGTGGCTTAAAGTGCCAACAGGCTGTTTTTTTTGGGGGGGGGGGGGGGGGGGGGGAATCCACTTTAATTTCAGAACTCGTATATCAGCAAATCATTCAGTGTAGTGCAAAACATTGTTTTGTTTTTTGGCTTTAGAGGCTTTAGGGAGAATCTTGCCGGCTTCTGTGAATTCCCAATATTCTCCACAACACAAATGAACATCTTAGAAAAGACAAGTCTTTGCACCAGCATCTTGTTGCAGTAGTTCAGGTTAAATAGCTGAAATGCCCTGTTGCAAGAACATAACTTGTTTGCTTGTTTTTATGCCATGTAGATTAAAAGGCATTGTAAACATGCAGATAAATATCAGACATAGCAGGAAGCAAAACTAATTTGTGAGGTTGTAGTTTTCTTTCTCTTTCAAATGCTTTGTCACATTTTAAGCAGCTGTAATGGCCGGCTGAAGACCACAAGATTTATAAATACACACATTAATGTATATGAATACACACATTATTTATGGCAACACTAGATTAACAGTGCAAGGAAGAGTGTCTTGGACTGATTAGCGTGGCTTTTCAGCTTCACTTTATTGGAACAGAAACTAAAAACATCAGGCAGATTTTGAATCTGTGATTTCCTGTCATCACACAGTACATGTTCCATAATATTATTCCCCCATACCCAATGTGCAAAACATTTGTCTCACACAGTTGCTTCTTGTTAAGGTCATTTCTAGTAAAGCCCACAGTATGTACTGTAAATGTAGCTAGTTTTACAGAATCCTACTAATTTAGCATATTTATGGTACAACTTTAGGTAATTTTAGGTAATAAAGACTGAACAACTGTCACTCAATGTGAAATGCACAACACCTTGGTATGTCTTTTCAAAGGAAGGCCTATTTGAAAGAGAAACTAATTTTTAATGTGAAGCCCAATATGTGGAATTTAGCCATGGCACCTCATGCAACTCCTGTGCATTGCTGATAACAAAGACATCAGTGTTGTACTGAGTAAAAAGAAAGCTTTGCCTTTGTGGTTATAAAGAATTTCAGATTGCTTTGACCTTTAGAAGCAGTTGATCACTTACAAATCAGCTGCTTTAACAGTCCATAACCAGTGTTCAGAGAGGTTAATGACACTATTAAAGCTGAAGAGGGCGCAACTCTTGCAGAGTAGGAGTATTACTCATCTCATAGTGGTATAATTTAGGATTACTTCGGAACACCTGTCAGGAAATTGTGTACTGTTGTTGCAGTGCAGTGGAAAGCAACCAGAAAAGTGTATGAGCTAGCAGGTGCAAGAAGAAATGGGTTCAATCTCTCCACTGGATGGTTTCCGAGAATGAGCAGGTAGTAGGGCGTCTGACTTAGTCCATAGTTTGGGTCCATTTTCTATTAGCAATGGGCTGTGTCCAACTCCATTAAAGCATCAAAGTTTGTTGTTATTTGGAATTGTTCCACACATTTTACTGAAAAGATTGTATTGTTTTGATCAGATCCATGGACAATTTTCTCTGCTGTAAATGTTTGTTGTGACTGGCTAAAGTTTTTATATCTCTCACTGAATCCAATTCGGAGTACAGGCCTGAGTCATCTTAATGTCAGTAAGGACAAACCCTCTTAAGTTCTAAAGAGCAGAATGAAGGTTTTGGCCTGCGGCTCAACCCTGTGGCCACGGACGCCAAATCCACTCTCTCTTTCTGTCCCCTTCTGCATATCCGTCTCTCTCTCTCCCCCCTTTTTGCTCTCTTTCTTGGTACTATGCTGTGAGGCCCAGTAGTTGCAGCCAGCTGTTCCACTTCAGAGACAATTAAAACAAGCTGTTCTCTGCTACTGCTGTTGCTGTTATTTCAATACTGTATCTGTTTTAACTCTAAGTACTCAGCCAAAACAGCCCATTTATCCATTTCCTGGACCAGGTAATTACTCTTCTATTACTACTAAATTAACAAAGCTGCACTCTTAACCTGACCGAATCTAATCATTCTCTCTCCTTTATTTTTTCTTTCCACCTTTATCTGCTTTGTTTTGCTTTTCTCCATTTTTTTTCAACAGTATATTTCTACCATTTATAACAGTTTTTTATTCCTTGTTTTTTGACATGACAGCTTTGGCACAACGCAGAGGGTTCAGTGCAATACAAGCCCAGAAGGTCACACTGTTGACACAAGCAAACACTGAACCACAAGCTTAAAACACTGAATAGTTCAGGCCAGACTTAAAGGTCATAGGGTGTCTGAGGACAGTATGAGGGACAGTGACGACCTTTGGAAAAAAGCTCTTGTATGAATCACTGGGATTATTACAGTATATGTTTTAAGCAAACCCGCTGTCTGCAAGACTACCGCACTTAAGTTGCAAGTATGAGACAGCTGCAGGAAAAAACATGTTAGCAGGGAAGGCCCTGTCAGACAGAAAAGCTGTCAAAAAGATATTATTGGAAAGGCTGCACTTGTTTCAAACCCAGGATTACCATGAATTCTTATTATATTTTTTTAAGAAGTGTTAAGAAGTATTTTTAAGATCCAGCTACAGTGTCTAACATGTATCTTTGTCAGAAAGGGTTTAGTTAGTTATTATGTAAAATCGTCAAAACATTTGCTGTTTCCAGCTGTTGAAATGAGAGGAAGTTCACATTTTTTCTGTTTAACTTCATGGTAAAGTGAAGATCTTTTGGTTTTGGACTGCCTAGCATGAAGGTGTACTAGTTATAGCTGTACTCTCTGGGTTTTAACCTGTGGGTTCACTGAGGCATTTCCGGTTAGGGTTTGAATGTTCTTACCATGCTTACGCTGGTTTTCTCCTGGTGCTCTGGTCTCCTTCCACAGACCAAAAACATGCAGGTCAACTGTCTCCTCTACTTTGCTCCGTGGATGTGTGTGCACCTGGTATTACTCACATTGTGGGAACTGAAACCTGCTCACACACTCACATTATGGGGAATCGGCTTTCCTCCTGTGGACCAGATGCTGACCCCCACCATGTAAATCACTGAATTTTATGGTGATGAAAGGTTAGGGATGAGGTGGGGGGTTATGTCAAGGGGTTAGTCAACGGGAGGAATG
The DNA here is from genome assembly GCF_900324485.2 of Mastacembelus armatus. Classification (NCBI taxonomy): domain Eukaryota; kingdom Metazoa; phylum Chordata; class Actinopteri; order Synbranchiformes; family Mastacembelidae; genus Mastacembelus; species Mastacembelus armatus. Next base: position 14,639,012 of record NC_046633.1, on the reverse strand, counting down.
AAAACACACTGTGTATGGTGCATATGTGAGTTGTTGGCAGGTCTGTATTGGAAATAGAGACCATTGCACTAAAGCAGAATGAATTCTGCATTCATCATATTGACCTACAGAAGAGTACACAGTGCAACCTGGAGAACTGTCAGCTCTAATCACATTGCCTGCTCTCTTCCACTCATTTATGTTAGAGTTTATCCTTATTGCAGTATGTTCTGCCATCATCTACTGTAAGCCTTTGAGAGCGGAGAAATGGAAATGGAAATGCTGTAGAAAAAGTTGAACTTTTTGATGCTAAATATAATGCACAGATGCTACTGTAAAATGTGTTGCTGTTGCTCTTTGTGTTGTAATCACAGATGATGTCACCATGGTTTATGCAGAAAAAATGTGCTTTGGAAACTGAAGAACTGCTGAATGGATTGTTAGTTATATAAATCTAATATAGCACATGGTTAACCATTCACAAAATCCAGGTTTTCTGTCTGGATGTCAGAGCTTGTATTTCTTCCATTTGTGATGGAAATGAAGGCTGCAATGAGCTAAATTTGGAAACTGGGTAGTGTTTCCAGATGCTTATAAGGTTTACATGTTGAATTCTAGGTGTGGAACTTTGTGTTCTAACCTGACATCAGTCTTGCTCCCTCCCAAAATCGAAAACATAACTGTTGGAGGGGCAAAGCTGGCTTTGGGTGGATGGCAACTTTCACTCACTTTTTTCCACCATAAGTTAGACATGCTCCACTTATCTGCTATTTGAGGTGTCTCTTTAAATAACTGAAAACCCACTTGAAACCTGAACACTGATTTGAGGAGGCATGAATGCTGCACATGTAAGACACACACATAGATCTCAAAGTGTGTCTGCATCTGAAACAAGTATGAGAACCTCTGTATCAGTGTCTTCTTTTGGAACACTGTGCATCCAAAGACCTTCACCAGCATCAACATGCTTGAAAATACATGGGTGGGTAAGACGGGCAAGAGGTTTTACCATTAGTGTTGGATTCTAATAGACATGTCCAGGTCAGGTTCCAGGTTGATGAAATGCTAATTATTTGTTTCTGACACCAACAAATTTCATATGTTCTGATACTGACCAGATTCTTATGTTCTGTGTCTACACAGGCATTCACAAAGGCATTTCATTTGTTTTTTCAGTCATCTAGATTCCCATAACTTTTTATGCTTTTAGTCCATTTTATTGTGTTTTATACATGTAACCACCGTGACCGTGTATTGGTCTCTGAGCACTTCCAGAATGTGGATCATCTACAACTAGAGCTAGGGTGGACATAAACAGATCAGCAGAGCTGCTGCTACTCTGCTAATGTTTTGTTTAAACTATGCCTTATGCGTAAAAGCAGTAGGAGGCTAACAGATTTCCTGTGTTAATGAATCTGATAGATAGCAATTGTCAGACCATTCACGAAGCCGGTTTCATGAAAAGTGCAAAGACTGTAAAGTGCCATTCCAGTGGATTCCTCCAGTTAAACTTTACACTCTACACATAATTTTCTGTAGGTAGTTCAGTAGTTTCAGTAACACATATGTGATCGTAAATCTCAGTTGAATCTTTGCATTTTAGTTAGTAGTAATACAGGATTCAGATTGTTTAAAATGCTGCAAATATTCACCCCAAGTTGCAGACAGACTTCCCAAAACTGCTTTTAGTGAATACACTTCTCAAAAGAAGTAAAGAAGAATCCCAAAATAACAGGATTAATCCTGAAAGTGTGAAGTAGACAGATACTACAGAAAATGCACAACAGTATTCCATATGAAATACATATATCTAGCTTTTTCAAGTGACCTGTGTATATATGTGTGTGTGTGCGGTTCACTCAGCTCAGCCCCCAAGAAGTCCTGACTCTGCGGTGGAAAGAAAATGAAGGTTCTGCTTTCCTAAGTTGATCAGAGTGAGAAGCTGTCATCCAGCCAAACAGACAGACCAACAGTCAGGCTGGATGAAAGACAGACAGAAAGAGAAATTGAGTGGAAGACCAGGAAGACAATGAGAACCTGTAGTCATGTAGACAGACAGATAAACAGGCAGACAGACGACCACACGGCCAAGTGGAAACACACTGGTGGTCTCAGCCAGTCCGCCAAATAGCCATGTAACTCAGACGGAAAATAAGGAGAGGGAGGGGTAAGAGAAACATTGGCACAGTCATCCACAAACTTTTGCACCCCCTCACTCATTTTGGCTTCTATTTCAGCTGCCCTCTTTTTTACCTTCCCATCTGGTTTTTCAGCTTTATTTCATATCCCTTCCACTGCTGAGTGGAGCCCATTTTGTCTTACTTTCCTCTTGTCTCCTGCCTTCTCGTCATTGTTGTGACCTCTATGGCCTTAATGTATATCCTTTTACTGCTCTATCACATTTACCTTATCCTCTCAGCGCAGCTGTCTCTATTTCTCCCCTGTCCCTCCCACCTATCTGGACTGGTGAACCGGCAGACAGAGGCAGCTTCGTAACTAGTGAGGCGTGCTTGTGCAATAATGAGACCTGGCGAACAGGGGAGGGAGAGCTGAGCTGGCCTCAGCCACAGTCCATATATTCTTATAACCAATGGCACCCAAGGCTGGGATGAAGTCACGCCACGCTGCCAGGTTATTTTTGGTGTCTGTAATGCCTTCTCATTAGTGGTCATATTAGTGTAGCTAATAGAATCAGGAATGAGATGATGGTCCATACTTTCGCTTTTGCTGTCATGACATTGTATCTACATATCCTTATTACCACTGTGTCCTTGCACTCCGGCATGGGGATTGCAGTGTGTGTTGGGAAGAGCCTAAGGTGTGGTGCTGAAATACAACCAATACGAAGTGGACAGTGCAGATATGAAATGAAGACATCAGAGCTGATTGACAGAAAACTCTAAAGTGTAATTTTGAGCCAAGGCAAACCTATTATTAGTGTTTGATAGGCTGTGGAATGTGTGTGATTTCTGTACCAGTTTGTTGCTCAATATTTAAAGTGCTGGTTTTTGCATTGCCGTGCTGCATTCAGCCTTCCTTCTCCTGGGCCCAGCATGATGGCACACTTGTTGAGGTAAGAAATTGAATGATGTGCATGTTCAAATGTCTTTTTGTGTGGGCAGTTGGCGTGTTACGAACTAGACACACATAAATGTGTATACACACATGCACCAGTTTCCCACCAAATGTAGTGGTTTGGCTGACATGCAGATCACGCCATAACCTCTCCCCTGTGGAAAAAGAGAGCTCTGTGCTTGCTGGCAGACACTAGTCACCTCTCTCTTATTCTCACACTCATGCTAGGACGGAAATTCTTCAACTTCCAGTCTACCCTGCACACTTTGTGCTTGCAGCTCAGGCCTGCTCCCTTTTATTGCCACTGGAAACACAGTGAGCCTCCCTCAGTGGCCCCAGTCGTCTGGCCAAAGCATCCTCTCTCCACACAGTAGCCGCTCTGTAACATTTCAGTTTCTTTTTCCTTTTTCTTTTTTCCAGCCTGAGGTCATCGATGTATACCGTTTAGCATTTTTAGTACTGAAAATAGGAGCATGATGAGGTTATTCAGTAACAGACAGACATGTACAGCTCACAACCACTAAATAGACTAAATATGATAAAGTGCAGAAAGACAGGTTAAGGGAGATGAAGACACTGACAGAAATACAGAGGTCCAAGAACACACGCACAGACACACCTGGCACAAAGTAGGTGTTACCAAGCTGCCATTAGGCTTCACTATTAAGCTTCTTCATTCTGCACTCCTATTTACAGGGGCCCCTGGGCCCAGTGTCATTTCCTTGGCTCCTTCTTCTACCTTTCCTTTTCCATCAGGGTGTGATGCTGTCATGATATTTAGAGTCCTGTCTTTAGCCAAAACGGCTTGGAAATAGGGGAGTGTCAAAATGTACTGATATTATCTTAGCATTTGTCAGAACAAGTAGCCTTTTAAACCTACAATTACCCCACATTGGGCCAGTGAAATATTGCATCATTAGTCTCATTTACATGGATTGAAAGGCCATCTTTTTTCTTAAATAAAGTTAAGGAGTGCATTGGATTAACTCACTCTGGTGCTGCTTTGGATTAACTCACTCTGGTGCTGCTTACTACACATGTGCCCAGGACTGTGACAAATTGAAGAAATCTCCTCATGATTCCAACAACTGCACATGCTCTGCTCACCAGAAGAGACAGGAAAGCCCCTGTGGACCAATTTATTGCTCCTCAGTATTTGAAACCTTAAAATGGAAGATGAGAGCTGGATGTCTACGTCATTTACAGGTCTAGTTCGAATTTAACACAAAAGATAACATTTTCTGTTTTTTGGGTTTTCAGCAAATTATTAGCATTTTTCCACATCATTTACTGATCTGTACCAGATTAAAGGTTTCGAAAGACCCGGCTGTACACAGTTTATCAATAACTCAGTACAGGCATGGCCCTGAAGTGATTGATTTCTAAGAGTGTCAGGGAAGATAGAGTTAAATTATTATTTTTTTAATTAAACTTACATTACTTATGGTAAACCAGACGTCACTGGTTAATTCAGTTGTAGATCATAGCGTAACAGAAAGGAGACTGTATGATAGTCACACCAAATTCTGTAAATCAGCGGTAAACCTGTTTTCACAAGAAACCTGCTTAAGCAAGACTACACAGAGAAAGGTGTTATTTTTAAATTAGTCGTAGCACTCTCCTAAACAGCTGCACAGGCCATACTGGTGCATCTAACTTATTTTCCTGCAGCTTTTGAGCCAAAGTTGAACTTACCTCAAAGCTAATCTTCACAATTTCTCTCCAGGGGGATTCTGGCATCCACACGCTGTAAAATATAACTTATTTCAACTTCACAAATGAATGAAAGAATGAAGGGAAGACTTCAAACTTTATGTCGAGTCAAAAAATTATTTTTAGTAAGCTAACAAAAAATGCCCCATCTTCATTCAATATTGCATGTCGTATAAACTCCTGTCAGAGCTTGGTTGCTGAAAATAATACTTCTTAGAAACAATGTGGCCAGTTGTGCAATTTTTTTTCTCAGTTTTCTTTCTTGGTTTAAAGAGTTATAACTTCTGAAACTGAGAAAAAGAGCTACTGTTCTTCACTTTACATGATGAAATCACCCCTGTTGGAGACATTTTGTACCGGTGTCAAAACAAAGATGTCATATTAAACTGCACCAGGTAGCTGTTAAATTTGAAGTGCATGGTGGTAGGAGGTCAACTGAATGCTAACCTTCTTCATGGTTCACATTATCTCTCAAACACTGCATGATGAGGAGTCTATTAATATGCTAGTTTTGTCTCTTTGGTTTGTTGCGTTGGCTCGGTGGTAAAAAAGGTTCAGCATGTCGAAATTAAAATAAACCATCTGAATGACGTCAAGTATGATGCTAGTACAAGGGTGACACTGTGACAGGTTATCAATGATCTGATTTTACATCATACACGTCAGCCGTCAATGCTATACAGCAGCTACTGTAAACACTAAATAATGGAAGAAATCTGTTATAACAACAGGATGTGCCTCATACCTGAACACTGTCAGACGCATTGCAGGCCATGATACCCTCAGGAAATGTGCCTATTGCCATTATATCTAACACAAAATGAAACTAGTGAGCCATGCTGAAGCAAACCATCTGAAAGTAACCTGAGGAAATATGTTTTATTCAACTTCATAGATGGAAAAACTGCTGATATACAGTAGCTAAGGCTGTTTGGTGACTGTAGTTACTGCCTTGCAGTCATGTTAGCTTGTCACTCCAGTGAGACACCAGAAGCACAAAGTATTGATGAAATCACATCAATTCTACAGCATAGTTTGGGATTAAGTCCCACAAGCCCAACTGCTCTTGTGTTCCTTTATTTCTCTGGCTGACATGCAGTAGCATAATATGGTGCCCTGAAATTATGTTAGTGCAACATACACTACAAAGTGTCTTTTGGAGATAGTGAATCTTTTCATTTGTAATGGTATTGTAATTCATGCTTCTTTTTCCTTCCTCTGGTACCTAATACCTAAGACATTGAGAATAAACCTGCTGCAGTGTTATTTGAGGATGGATGAGGATCGGGTGTTTCAGTCAAACCTTAACCAACCTGGAGGAAAACAGAAGGGCAAAGCTTGTTGCTCTCATGAGAAAGTGTTTTATATGAGTTTTCATGTGTGAGGATGGACATGTTTCTCTGTTCCTGTTACGTCCCTACTACTGGGTTCTGCTGCTGTTTGGGTTAAATCCTGGGGGATCAAGGATCAGTAAAGAGTGCTAAGCTGCTAGTCAAAACACTGCAGCTGTGATTACCCATCTACTAGTTCCCACATTAACCACAGCTCCATATTTGTGCCATGATAGGACTTGCAGTAGGTGCCAGAGCTGGCAGGGCTAATAATGGGCTCCATTCCACAAGATTTAACAAGCTATGCTCCCAGAGACAGGAGGATTACTGGGTCTGTGGTGAATAAAGGCCACTGGACCTCATATCAGTGCAGCATTGTTTTAGTTGGTAATATGCTTATTCCAATTAACAGTGGCATACAGCAGGGGACATCACAAAGCAGTCCATGCAAGTCACAGCGTGTGTGGAAAAGTTTAAAGCAGAGAGCAATAACTGCACTGGTTGTGGTGGTCCCATGGTTTCACTTTCCTCAAATTACTAACATTTTGCTTGATATCAATCCCAAAACACTGAGACACCCAAAAACATCCATCGAGAGTGTGTTATAAAAAGCAGTCACACTAACGCCCTGTTGTCATCAGATACCCCTCTGGCATAAAAGGAGGACATAGAGGCCACTGATGTCAACACAAGGAAGCTCCTCACAATGCATGGAGGGTTTCACCCCAAATCCAGCACCCTGAGACTGTACACTAAGAGGAAGGAAGGAGGCTGAGGACTGGTGAGCATCAGAGCCACCATCTGAGATGAAACATCAAAGATCCATGAGTACATCAGGAAGATGGCCCCAAGCGATGGAATACTTAGTGAATATCTCAGGCAACAGAAACCCAATGCAGAGGAAGAGGAGCAAGAACCATCATGGCAGGACAAACCCCTGCACGGCATGTACCACCGACAAATACAAGAAGTGGCTGATATCGAAAAATTCTACCAGTGGCTAGAAAAAGCTGGACTGAAAGACAGCACAGAGGCACTAATCATAGGCCCTGAGCACAAGATCGATAGAGGCTGGGGTCTACCACACCAGGCAGGACCCCAGATGGAGGCCGTGCAAAGATGCCCCTGAGACAATCCAGCACATAACAGCAGGCAGGGCATACATGGAGCGCCATAACCAAGTGGCCGGCATAGTGTACAGGAACATGGGCTGGAGGTCCCAAGGTCAAAATGGGACACACCTCCAAAGGTGGTGGAGAATGACCGAGCTAAGATCCTGTGGGACTTCCAGATACAGGCCGACAAACAGGTGATGGCTAACCAACCAGAAATAGTCGTGATGGACAAACAGCAGAAGAAAGCCATAGTGGTAGATGTAGCAACATCAGAAAGAAGGAACATGAGAAGCTGGAGAAATACCAAGAGCTGAAAGAAGAACTAGAAAAGATGTGGAAAGTGAAGGCAACAGCGGTCCCCGTGGTAATTGGCACCCTCGGGGTGCAACACCAGAGATCTTAGTCCAGAAGGGCGCAGTGCTAGGGCTCGGAAGACCCGAGACTGAGGAAGACACGCACACCAGCCGTAAGGGTGAGAAGGGATTTATATGTATATATGTTGTTCTTATATAGTAAAACCATGAAAACAGGTCATAGAGGTGGTTTTACTGTTTTTCCTCTGTCCAGACCACACACTGTGTCCAAACTACTTGAATTAGACCGACACTGAGAAATGAAAATAATTTTTAAACCCCTTTTCAGATTTGTGAATTTTTATTCTACCTACATAGTTCCTAAAATGAAAAAGCAACACATGCATAAGAAATCAAGTTCTATTTTCATTTTGGCAGAGGAGTAGCAATGTGCTAAGAAGAAGATTTCAGGGTTTAGTTATCTGAAGCTGATGAGAGGCTCACAGGATATCTTAAAGCAGCTGAGACCAATTAGCTGTTGATTTACAGCCACAAAAACAAATAGAACTACATTACAAAATACTTAAATCGGTAAATAAATTTAGGACATCTGAGCAAAGCATTTGGAATAAATTCTAAGCATTTTAATGTTTCCTGTGGAGCTCAAAAATAAGATTATTTTGATATCATTTGTTCAGAAGTGGGAGGCTCACTTTGTTCGACTATACTTCATTATAGGAGCCATAATTTAAAACTTTACTATATTGCGTGCCTCATTTAAACCTAATAATTGGTTCAGCTTTCAGGAATGAGTGTGGTATATTTACACCACAGATTTATATGTGTTTGTATGTGTGAATATTCATATGTTCCCTTGTATCATGTGGGCATGCTGTTTTTTATATTGTGATTTGCATGTAATTTCCCTCCTGTGACATGGCATGGCACACCTTTTGGCAATGTATCAATAATGTGGCAAAAATATTAGAGGGACTTTATGTCTTGTATGAAGTGATAAATAAACTAATAAACAGAATCATATATATATATATATATATATATATATATATATATATACAGTATTTCTAGAATTATTTATATTATACTGATACTGTAATTCTGTAATGACCAGCTAATCTTGAGGATTAGCATCCCTCAGTCATGAAACGGAAGAGAAAGGATGCTACAGGAGAATGGGATCCAAATGCCTGGATTCCTTTACACATCGTAACAATTTTTCTTTCTTTTTATAAGCCAGGTCATCTGCATTGTGGTTTTCAGTATTAGTCTGATTGATCTGGTTTGTAAGGGAACAGAAGGAAAGGAGTGTTCCTTGATCAAATCAGTGATTTTCTCCTTCTACTGCTCAGCTATTGGCACAGCAGGAGTGGTATGTTGCAGTGTATGCAGGGGGGCCCTTAACTGACCAGAAAACCACCTCAAAGAATTGCACATTAGAAAAGAGAAATGAATTGCCTTATTTAGTCCAGCTCATCAATTTTCTTCAATAAATATGAAAACCAAATAAGCCTCAATGGGGCACACATAAGGTACATCATTGTGACTGAGTGACTGAGAGCTAAAGCAAAAATAAGTCGATTTGGGGGAAAGATCAAAGAGACATTTATAAAATTATAGTCATGTTTTGTTTTTTTGGAGAGGGGGATGACTCTTGATAATATGTAGAGTAATGAAGATTTTTCCATGTAATAAAAAACTCTCATTCTAACCACTTTACTTGGAAGGCACACTCAGCAAATCCAATCTTTATGTCTATTTAATGTCAATAGAAAAACAAAAGGAGGCAGTGGAGAAGGGTAGCAGGAGGAAACATATGGCTAGAACCTCATTCTGCCAATCACAGCAACATGAAAAAATACATATGTGAAAAAACACAGACACCAGGCTACAGCCGGATTTTATTTTCCCTCCTTCATCTCTATTCCAAGAATTTTATGAATGGAAAATGTCAGGCGATAGGTTTTCCAAAGCCGCTATGGCCTGTGTCTCATGAGCTTACCATGCTGATCTGGTGAGTTCATGCTGTCTGGAGCAGCAGTGTGGAGCACCACTGCAGGGACAGGGCCACTTTACATTGTGCTGTTCTGCTTTTAACTGACAAAAGTGGCCATACCAACCTGAGAGTGCTGAGCTAAAATCTTTGAAATCCAGATGCCGCCAATAAGAAATACATTGGTTGGTGGTCTGTCTGCAGCAAAAATATTTGTCTGATCCTAGATTGATGATACCAGGCAGCAAGGACTAGAAAATACATAAGTGAAGTAACAAAAGAAAAAAAGTGGAATATATCTTCTTTGTGTGGTCTGAACTAGCTCTCAGGCTTCTTCTCTCTGCTGATTTCAGAGCGTTAAAGTTCAGTGCTATGTTTCTTCATTTAAACATTTGACTGCAGAGCTTTTGCCCACAGTGCCTGTTCAGTCTAAACCTTGTTAATAAGAGCGCACTACACAGAGTATAGTCTTTCTCTAATGCATGGCAGCAAGAACTGTCTTATAGTAGAAAGCACTTTGGTCAATCAGCCTCCTCTGCTTCGATGCCAATTCTTTATTTCTAGGCATATTAACACCTGTGTGCTGTTAGGAGACAGCCACCATCTGTCTTTTACATTCATTATGACAGACATTCATTAAAGATTTATTGTTTGTCCCTGCCCTTTGTAAAACCCTTTTCTGTCTCTCTGTGATCCTGTTGCACTTTTCAGAAAGAAAGTGTCGCTTTTTTCATCGGCTTAATGTTAGCACGCATTTCAACTCCTACTGAATATTTTAACATGTTTGCTCTCAAAGGGCACAGTCTGTCACCCCTGGCCACACTGGTCTCTTTTCACAGGATCTTTTCTTGTGTTTTCACTTTTCTGTGAGCTTAATACAGTTAGTAAATCTGACACTGTAGCACCCACCTTTGGAGATGAAAGTGTGCTGAATTAGCTAGTAGTAGTGTCTGATTTCAAAGTATCCCTGGATGTACTGCTATACAGAATTATCACTGGAATACTTTAATACTCAAGAAATTCTCTGGAAAGCTCTGGAGCTCTTACAAGACTTTTTGACTTTTTTTTTACCTATGATTTCAAAGTGGGTCTATGAATAGAATAATTTTCAGATGGACATATGAGACAGAAATGATCTTGGAAGGTGTAACACACAGAGAGCCTAAACATGTGTGTATTATGCCTGTGTGTTGAGGTATGACCAACTGTGAGTGACTGTGTGATTTTTGACCCAAACTAATGAGACCTCTCCCTTATACCTTGCATCTGTCCCTCTGCTCCTCAAACCATAAAGTATTAGTCTACTATATCAAATGCTTCAAACAACAATGACGGAATGACCTTTTGTCAGCCTGCTGATACTATCGCTAATGACTCTGTCTGTGCTTTCTGAGCCTTTAGGCCTGCAAATATGCCGAGGCACTGAGGGGATGACAGGGCGGTCATCATCCCCCAGCAGCAGAACTACTACAGGCCTCATCTGGCTGGAGGGCCAAGACCTCTTCCTGACGACAGTACTTCTATGTTCTATGCTTCTCCTGCTTGCAGTGCAGTGCTGCGGGATTAGCAGAACTCCAGATTATGAGCCGCATAAAACTGAGTCAGTGAGGCAGACAATCTGAAATAGACAAAGACAGGGTGATGCTGAGAAAAGTGGAGGGCATACTGAAAAGTCAGATAGAGGAAGACTGATGAAGCCAAGACAAAAAGAGGAGAGGCGACATCCTGCTGTCAGCGAGTAGTGTAATCAGGACCAGATGTCTTTCTGTGCTCTCTTGACTAGAGGCGGATTTTCACAAGGATTCATTTCCACGGCTAATGTTTGTTAAGGGTTTTAGACATAGGATTTCACCCTTTTGTCTTCGTTGTTTGTTTCAGAGCTTTTTGACGTCCCCTGCTGAGTTTGTTCAGTAATTTGTCTCTAATAGCTCCAGGTTCTCAAACAGACATTCAGCTACTTATGTGTCTGACCAGTCTGTCAGTAAACCAGATGGGATTGCATAACTGACTGGTTTCCACCATACATGTGCTGATGGTGATGCCCCATTGCGCATTTGTGTTTAGAGACATCTTATTACATTTTATTATTATTTTATTACACAAAGCAACATATGGATGTAGTGATTAATGAGTCTTGTTTAGAACTTTTTTTTATAGATACTTGGATGCTGGATGAGGGAACAAACACTTTTATGCTACTTGATAGTCAGACCAAAAAAAAAAAAAAAACATAAAAACATCATATACGTCCAAATCTACAAATTGCTTCTTTTTTTTTTTTTTTTTTTTTGGCTATATGTGAAGAAATCATAAGCTGACACACTTTTTTATTTCATCTGTGACAACAATCTCAACACATCCAAACTACCTCTTCAGTGAATTACCATGAGCCACGATGGCTTTGTCTGCTGCCTCCTGCATATCCTGCATGACGCTTGTCAGTTTTTGATTTGCTAGTTTGACCAGCTTTGAGATTTAACATTGTGATGTGAAGAGTCCAGCCATTGTATAGCCACAGGGGTGTTAGGCCGAGTTTGACAGCCAGCACTTTCTGACATAGCTGCAAGCTGAAGAGATCAGGAGAGGTTAGCAGGAATCTGCATTCCTGCTGCTTCAGCAAGAGATGATCAAGTGCAGTCTCTGAAAAGGAAGATTTTTTTTTTTCCCCTGTCAGACTTAGAGGCTCTTTTGCTGTCGACTCTCAGAAAATGATTGCTGACATGAAAGTAGAGCAAAAACCCATTTTGGAAGAAAATCTTTGTATTTGTAAGTCATACTAAAGTACCATGAAAGTAAGATGAATACTCTGTGGCTGTCAAAAAAACATGCCTGAAACTATATACAAAGACATGAAAGAAAATTCAGCTTAGTGAAAATTGGTTCTTGTTTAGTATTGATGTAGTTGTTGGGAGAAGTACTTCCTATTTGTAATAGTAACATTATACAAGATGGGGGACAGAACATGAATCACAAGCAGACGGGTCAGCTCAGACAGGTCCAAAAACAAATGTACAGATGAGTGAAAGTTACTGTTTCAACTCTGACCTACTGAACTTACTGCTGCCCTCCTAATGCAGGTCTACAGCACAGACAAATAAATTAAACTAGTGTAGGTTCTGGGTTCACCGACATTACAGTGAGTAGTGATCACAGGCATTGTTTTATCATTAACCCTTAAATGTAACAAAGTGCTCAAATGTACAGTATGTTTCTTATACATGAGAGTAACACTGGCAGGCTAACATCTCTGTTTTCAGTCTGTTAATTTGATAATGAGATTGTGAGGCCATAGCTTCCAGATGAACTTACACTTGCACTGTAGTGTGAAGTAAGTGTGCTGCCAAAGAGGCCTGAGCTGCTGGTTGGATACAGGTGCTTTAACACCTGTTTGCTACTACAACAGGTCAAAGGTCAGCGAGGAGAAATGATGTGTAATGCTCGCCACATCAATTTAGAGTGTCTCAAACAATTTGAAATGTTTTTGAAAGACAAGTTAACAGTTAAACCAGGATAAAAAAAGGATTTAGAGCATGATTGAGGCAGGATGGAAACATGGGATGAGCTGGAGCTCACAGTCAGCCAGAATGGAATTTATTTAAGGGATGAGGATATTTTAACAACTCTCCAAACAGTTTGTGTTGGCACTCTGTTGTGAAAATAAATATCAAATCCTCTGAAGTGGGAGTTGATATTGCACAGGCTAACTTTCTGTGCTTAAAAACCACTTTTATAAATGAGAAATTTGCGATCACACAAACATAGTAACCTAAAAAAGTCTTTGCATTAGTTGCACCCATATTCATCTACATATGTCAAGCACACACATATTTACACATACTTGGGTCAGACTGGGCAACAGCCGGCCAGTGGGAGTAATTATGTATAATACTAATATGCAGTTTTCAGACGAATTAAAGTCTTTGCTAGTGTTATTCATAAATTAAAAGTGCAGCAGGAAAGCAGCAAAGCCAAAGAGAAAAGGAGAAAAACAGGCATGAGAAATAGAGTTTGTGTTAGTGGTGCTCTGTCTCTAGACACGCTGGAGCACATGGACATGACAGCTGAGTTGCTTTTGTAATACATGTATTAGACATAATGAAAGAGAGAGTCTCTTCCGGCCTTTCACATCTGTCAGGACAGTGCGAACAAATACATTATTATAATGCCTGCTTTGCACAAACACAACATTTTATTGCTCTGTGTTTGCGAATCATTGCTAATTGTTTTATTTGCCAATATAAGTCATTTTTTATCCTGGTATCCTCCAAAAGTACACCTGAAAACAAATTGTCTTCATACAGCCCATGTGGCACCTGTTACTTTTACCTCTTATGTAACAGGCAATTTGAACATGCGGGAAAAAAAGGCTTATTATTCGTATTGTTCTTGTGCAAATATGTCTATTAGTGAACAATGTTGTCAAATGTCTTCTTTGAAGGCTGTTTGGCTTTGAAGCTGAGAGTGCTCGCACTGGCTGAATGAATGTCTGATTCTTAGTTCGAGGTCAATTATACAGGGAATGAGAATGTCATTGTCTCCAGGACAAAAGAAAAACAGGCCATTTCCAAATGTACTATTTCCAATGCATTCAGCTGAGCAGCCTTGGTCATTGCATGATTTTTTTTTTCCCCTTTGTCATTGTTTGCTTCCTCTCGATTGCTGTTAGAAATGTCTCGCTGCTGGGCTGCCAATTCCCAAATGCAGTCTACAATACCCTCATCCTAAATTGGCATCCTCTCCTGTACATTTTACCATGATTCTGGTAATCTTGATTGGTTTTGTGAGACCAAGCACTTTGTTCAGTTTAATGAGAGGAAAACGGGTCAACTAATCAAATAGATTTTGAAACTAAACTTGAGAATGATAAAAAAAATAAACTCTCCAGCCAAAACTGTTAAACAGCATCTTTAGATGAGTTGCTGACATGCAGACTGCTAAGACACGTCTCAACTTGTACATTCTTGGGAAAACATGTTCGGCAAAAAAGTGTTCTTTATATCTGCGCTTTCATTAATCAGCTGAGGTCCCATTGTCTTTGAAAATAAAATGCCTATCCAGAATGTCTTACCATAAAAAATGTGGCGTTTCACACAGGCTGAAAAGTTTCATATGTATATATAATAGTTTCATAAGTCCTAGAAATGACTTGTTAGGGTGGCTGGACAGGTCTGCTAAATGTCAGACTGTTCTCTTCCCATTTACTACAGATATTCAGTGTTTAACAGTAACCATGACTTCTCCTAAACCTTTCCTTTTTAACCTAAACCATGATTTTCCCATAACTCTAATCAAGTCACCTTTGTGCTCAATTGACCAAACTTTAACCACCAAAACGCTGACAAATGATGTCAGCTTGCTGATGGCAAAAAATGTGTTGTTCTGTAGGAAGTTTCAAAGCATGTACAGTTACTTGGGGTGTAATATGGAGGACATCTTCAGTCTAGTTTTCTCCATCCAACATGTGTGACAAGGAGAACAGAAATAACAGATAAAAGAAACTTCCAATGATGTCAAGACTTGCTAGTCATCATCATTAAACTTTCATCAGATTTTATTACAGGCCCAATTTATTGGAGATTCAAAGAATAAAAATGTAGTGAAATAAGATGAAATACAAAGCCATGCAAATCAGGAGTAATTGACATATTCGTCCTGTCAACACCATTTTCAGTCAAACATATAGTGCATATTGAGATTGCTATTGCTTGCAGAGTGTATATTCATATACAAGTGTTGGTCACATACATACTCATATACAGTACATTTAAACCATTTCCCTCTCAGATCAGTATAGGTGTTTGAATCTTAAATACTGAATGTTTCTAGTTCAGAAATCAATTCTTAATCCTGCCTACAAAGCTCTGATTGGCCCAGGTGTTTTTGCAACTGAAGAAACAGTTATCAATAAACAAGTAACATGTCTATTTGAGTCAGTAACTCAAAGGTCTGGAACAAGGGTTTTTTTCAGTGTTTTGATTAAAAGGTTGTGAGTCATACTCTACTGCCTCTACAACCACTAGATTTCAACCCATTTGAACAGATGGGAGATTTTTGACAAACATGGTAAACATCACTCTCCTCCAAATGGCATTTGCATAATAAACCCTATCTTGAGCCTTGTTGTGTACCAACACCTTGTTAGGATACTTTATGATGGTCTTAATTTGTCACCCATCTGTATTTGTTCCAATAACTCCTCAAAGACTGTTGCCTTCTCAATAATGGTAAATCCTCTGAAAGTCCCTGAAGATCCAGTAAAGCCAGCACAGCATTTTCGTCATCACGGAAAGGCTCAGTGACCTTTTCTAACTAATTTGTAGTAGTACATTTAAACACCCCTGTACAAGGAGAAGCACAACAGAATAGTGACAATCCTGGCAGTCAGTAATGAAAAACATGAGTCTTTCTTCATTACTTAACGCTTAATGTCATTGCTCAGAACATCCTTTGTGTGAACATGTCCATTTTTCACTTGCATCTGTCTGTTCCTTGTTACATCAGCATGCTTATATGGCTGCTTGGTTTCTGTTTTATTTATTTATTTATTTATTTTCAATGATTTTGTGATGCTAACCACAGCAGGTGCCAAAGCCAGTAGAATCCACATCCACACCACACATTATTCTTTCTTCACAACATCTGCCAGAATGTGCTGGAAATGTTTTATTTTGGATGCATCAGCTGAGTTCATTCATATCATTTTGGAGTACAATATGCAGTTTCCTTCTGGATATGTGCCTGTGAATGTGTGTGCGTGTCGTTGTGTGTGTGTGTGTGTGTGTGTGTGTGTGTGTGCGTGTGTGCGTCTGTGTGTGTGTGTGTGTGTGTGTGTGTGTGTGTGTGTGTGCGTGTGTGTGTGTGTGTGTGTGCACATGTGTGTGTGTTGGTGTGTGTGAGAGAGAGAGCGAAAGAGAGAGGGGGAGAGAAGCTCTGTTTGGCATTCAGGAGTCAATAACTTCTTACTGACGTGAAACATCCAGCCAGAGCTCACTTGATTATGATGCGATTAGTTAATTGGGTGAAGATGTGGAAAGTGAATTATGTGTGTATCTCATGCTACGCCACTAATGGATGGAAAATACCTCCATCGCCGACCTCATCCTCCCCACACCCTTTAACCAGAAAACTTCTCATAATTTCCAACTTGTGCATTCTAAAGTGAATAGATTTAGCATCTCAGATTTATATCGTCTTTCCATTTGGATTTCTTGGGCTGTCTCTCATCATGGCCATGGCTTGAGCCCGGATGTAATTTACTATGAGGTTGTTATTGTTACTGTAACAAAAACAGCCAACTGGCTCCTGTGTTCATGTGTTTTATCTTCTGAGCCTGTGAATGCCTTCATTTGAAAAATGCTCCATGTCATTAAATACCGATCTTACACTATGAAGGTCTCATGGTATAACCTTTCTCCAGAGCATTTCTCCTCTAAAATATTGAAGATCTTTTTATGTGTTTCTGGATTTCTGGTTCTGATTTCTGTGTTACTCCATGGTGGCTTGAAGTTCAAATTACCTTGAACAGAAAAGTCAACAGTTTTTCCAGAAAACAGTGAGCGTGATTATCTGGCACTTCAATTATTGTTTCCACAAAAACCAAGCAGCTCTCTCAGTCGCACGCATCGGTCTGAAGTGTACCCACTCTGTAAAACCGGCATAACAAATCCCTTTAGCAGAGACACTGCGAACCCGCCAAAGAATGTGCTGTTCACCACTCTGCGACTGAACAGGAAGTGTACTGCTTTTCCACAGGACTCTGCAGAAAATGGTTTTCCCATGAGCAGTGGCATGCGATCAGGTGCATGAGCTTTATTAGCTGTAACAGCTGCTGTCATTTGGGCCAGAGATCAATGGAGCATCATCAGGGAGATCGGAGGTGCAGAAACACTTCTGATCTCCCTGATCTCTTCTGATGTTGTTGTAGTGAAATCAGCAGAGGCAAGAAGTAATTTCTGCTGTTAACAATGGCTGCTCACCTTTGTGATGGCACTGGAACTTACTAATGCTGGGAAAGCATATGAATCAACCACAGTGAGCATGCTGTCATCACTTGATTGAAGCCTCCCTCCTCTGTTTTGTCAGCCTATTCATCTTTGCCAGACGATGTTTGTTGAACTTGCTTTTATCTGGCTGAATTCTTCTTCATGAATTGAGAGATGAGAGATGAACCGAGGGCTGGGTCTCATCTCGTCATATTGTGACTTAATAATGTAAATCTCCAGACTCATATAATAGTTCAGTGCTGAATAAGCTTTTGCATGGAATGACAATGAAAGGGCCTGTGCATACAGTTTACAAGGGCCCACACAATGTAATAAAATAAAGAGAGAACTATAGGAAACGCTCCCCAATCCCTCATTGTGACACTTAAGTAACTTTTTTAATCATTTCTGTATGCAGCTAAATATAGAGAGAAATAAGTGTTTACAATGAAATAGCTGGAAATGTGCTGATTTGTACTTTCCCCAACACCTTTAACTTTAATGAACAGCGCATTTCAGAGTGATACAAGTGTCTGGATGACTCACTATGTATGCATAGTATTGGAGGAACAAATAGTGTAAATTGTCATTTAGGGAAACAAAAAGTAGTTAAAGGTGTTGTTGTGCAGCAGCTCTTACACACAAGGCAATGTTTCTTGTGTAGTGACACCTCCACTTTATCTCATTTGCACAAGCTGCAAATATCTTGTAAATCTGTATCTCAATCTGTCAAAATAGCAAAACTTCTTTTAAGGAACAGTTCTGCTATAAATGGCAGACGCACTTATTCAATAGTTTGTTTTCTGTATCCAGTGTGTTCAGTATTTGCTACTGTAATTCTTCTGTACTGTATTTCCTGTGATTGGCTGTTCTACATATGTATACACTGATGATTCTGGAGTGCTAAGAGAGCTCCATGTATTGTATGTAACCATGTAGAAAACAAACCAATTAGTCCAGGAGGTGCTGGAAGTTGTAAACAGCACAGCCAAAGTCAGCTAGATTTTCATGAGACACCAAAAATGTGTTGACCTGCATAGACAATTTAATGAAGTTGAACACTCATTAGTGATGGTTGAAAAAATAGTATGTGTTTTTTGCATGATTCAGAACTTATTGGAAGTATTGATTTTACACCTATGGCCTGATTTGCATGTACAAAAATGTGCAACAACTTGATAATCACCTCCTCTTTCTTACATCACTTACATGAGCAAAATAGCACATGCTGAGGATTTTGCACCTTTGCCTTAAGAAAAATGCGAAGTGTGACATTTTTAGCCAACTGCACAAAACACAGGGGGGAGAAAATGTAAATACATAAATTGAGCACATGCAGATTGATTTATTTATTTATCAAGCCTGAAAGCTGTAGCGGAGGCTTTGATTGCATCTTTATTTAATACATTTGAAAGGCAGCTGCAATCTGAAGTAGACAGAGGAGGAATTAAATAATGCATTGACTATGTATGTTGACCACTCATGTTAATATATTTGGATTGACATAAGGAAAAATAACAAACATATTGTCTTTACTGTGATGCAGTTTTTAGGTTTGCTTGGTAAATTATGAGCTGATTTGGAGCCAGTCACAAGTAGGAGCCACACAATACCTGCCAGGCCACACTCTGTGTTTTCTTCTGTCTGGGTCATTCTACTCATTCTAGCCTACTGTAGCTGTGGCTGCTAAATTCTTGTTTGAGTAAACCAGTATGTGTGTAGTTGTTTTTTCCTGAAGACACCTTTATGTCACATTTCCCTGCATTGACACGTGCAGACAAAGCTGCAATTGTGTCATATTTGCTCCCCTGGACACAACATGAGTACAGAGAATTCTTAATTCTTATTCTTACTATTCTTAGATACATGCAGGCAGGCCTAGATGGTGGCAGTTTTTCAGTGTTTCACACCAGCTACATCAGGGATCATATATGCAGACTGGCGGCTTCTTTGAGACTATGTTTAGAAAGTCAGACGTGAGACTATCACCACTATCGCTGATGAGATTACAGCTGGGTGAAGTGAGGTGATGCTGGAGGGACAGTTGCGTTCTCATTGAGGTGGTTTGGCTGCATTATTTGAATGGTATTAATTCAAAATGAGCTATGAGCTCAAAAACTGAACCATTTCCAGACATATTGATCCTTGGCTGGAAAGGTATAAAAAGAAAACAATTGTGTGCAATACACACTGTTCTGTAAGGGGCAAATTTTATGCCAGAGAATCAGAGAGTCTGGGTACTTTATGGTGACTGCCACCCCACAAGCTGACACTTGTTAAATCAGATATCTGCTGAGAATCATTAAGGCCTCATCACCTATGTGCTCTGTATATTTTTTACGACATTACCATTTGATATCTGCTTCAGTGGTCCCTTGTATGTCATTTATTGTGTTACCCAGAGGTCATTCATCACAACATTATCACATTTCCAATGATTGTACTCCTAGACTCCCACTAAAGACCAATAAGGAAGTAAAGTGATAGTATTTTTGTATTTCTTCAGTTCTGTTTTTAACTGCCAAAATATATTTTTGCTTTCATGGCCAGGTTATAAGACATTTTATCATCAGCTGTGTGCAGCACAAATTGTCTCTTGACAACCGGTGGAAGATGTCTGGAACATTTTAACATATTGTCTTAATATAAGAGCTAGATTTAGGTAATTCACAAAATTAATATCCTGTATACAGTATATACATTTTATTTAAGCTTTATTTAATCAGAAAGCTTTTTGAGATCAAGATCTCTGCAAGTAAGACCTGAGAACAAAGTGAAATGCAAATGCAAAAATACAAACAGATATATTATCCTTCCTGATGCAACTTCAGTGGCTTAGGCTAGTGGACCCTGGGTTTCTCATCCAAGTACTAACCAGACACAGCCCTGCTTAGCTTCCGAGAGCACATGCTATCAGGCACTCACACTAGGGTGCAGCTGCAAAAATATATACATATATACAAGTTAAAAAAAAAAATAATACAGGCCATTTACCCAAAGACTCCATAGTGAAGTGTGAACAATATGGTGGGTTGTATGATAGTTTTTGTGTTTCCAATTTGAGCTTTTAATTTCTGAACAGGAAGTTTAATGTGCTTTTTGTAGAAAAATGTGCTGTCAAACCAAAAGGTAAGCTGGACTGTATCTGTGACTACCCATTTGAAGCATGAATTGGATTTGGCACATTGGTGGCTCATGTGCTTCTAAAAATCACACATTTTGTCTTTTTTTGGATTTAGAACAAACTTTAGATTAAACAGGGAGGCCTGCAAGTCATCAAAGGAAGTCTGTTATCTGGTAAAGGCCTTGTTTGCCATGACACAGAAGGCATACAAGCTCATATCATCAGCATAAAAGTGGGCATTGCAGTGTTGATATAAATAGTGAAAATCACCAAGCCTAACTGTTAATCTTGGGGGATTCGACTGAACTATTAATTGCATTTGCAGTATTATCAGACTTCATTTACAGTGGTCATGTGACTAGTGCAAGAGTAAACGAGTTGAGCAATCAGCCGTGTTAAAAAGGAACAGTACATTAGTTGTGTGGAACTACTTTGTGCATTATCTACCTTGCTACGGGTCTGTTCAAGATTAATCCACCCCTTTCTTGTCAAACATATATAAACCTGAGTACTGTAACACAAAGTCAGAGAATGCTTAGAGAACTCTTCTCTCCATGTGCTTGAAATTAAACCTGAGATGATTCGTCACACTTGTGTTTTGTTCCTGAGAATTAGCAACTCTCAACTTACAGAAATTTCTACGATAATAGCTAAAATGCCGAGCACCAGTTTGTCAAGTAAGCCAAATACTACCCAACAGAGGTCCCTGAAGGAATTGTTTGACCTCTGTAGGATTGTAATAGAAAATGGCAGGTGGAAAGACAATACAGAAAAAGGAGCTTAAAAAATAATTGCATAATAAATCACAATCGCAATATTGGTTAAAAAAAAAAATGTAATTATGGTAGATTTTTTTTCCAAAATCCATCAGCCCTATTGTGACACACCTTTATTGACTATGACAATTTGATTTGAGACCATCAGCAACAACAGATTGAACTTTCTCTGAGACTATTGATTTGAACCAGTTGTAAGCCGAAACATCAGAATCAGTAGATTTAAGCAGCTTATTTAACAAAATATTGTGGTCATCTGTATCAAAAAGCCTTGAACAGATCTAGAAAGAGTGCAGCACATTTCTGCATTTTATCAAGTAAGTTAACAGCAGCTGCTCTGGGTATTGTACTGTGAGCGGTTCTAAAACCTTGCTGCTGCAGCTGAACAAGGTTATTTTCCTCCAGGAAGATAGGTAATTGTAAATTCACTAATGATTCAAGAATTTTGGACAGACAAGACAATTTAGATATGGTTCTGTATTTATTAAGGTCTGTCTCACCACCTTATCTCCAGATTTAACTTCTTTGATAGCCTTCTTGTCTGCTACCCTCCCTGCTCCACTACTAATTTTTCTTTTATTTTGTTTTCTATTTTTTCTGTGCATCTCTAGCCTTGCTGAAGGCTTCCTGCTCCTCTGGGGAACTCTGGTGTGTTTTACCTTGTGGATGGATCTTGAGATATTTACATATATTTGCAGTGAAATGCTCAGGCCTTCCAGCTGTTGTTTTTCTCTCCTTACCGATGTGTCTGTGCTCACACACTGTACACACACATGCACAAAACCTCCACAGACCTACTGTGGGTATTACTCCCACCAAGGTTATATATTCACTTTATTTTCACTGTTGTGTGTGCTTTTAGAACATGGCAACTATATAAATGTATAGAAAATATATAGCAAATGTAAAAATATATAGCAAATGTATATATAGTTAAACAACCACACTCACTCACACTCACTCCCATGGGCAATTTAAAATCACCAGTAAACACAACATTGATATTAAATTCTACTTGTTCAGGGAAAACCTTTCTCTCTAAGGGAGATGTAAAGGAACGTTTACCCGTCACCACTAAAAGAAAAGGTTGGCATGTTAACACAGGATCAGCCCAGTTAAAAACAAAGTCATTGTTTTAAGTTCAGTAAAAATCCTTCAATGAGTTTGTCATTTGTGGGACACAGCATTGATTACATTTAAATGTCAATCCTCAGCATCATTTACAACTAAAGAAAATTAGCAAAACAGAAGAGCTAAAGATTGAAATTAAAGATTGTCCCCTGAAAAGCCATCACATATTTATATTTGATTAATAAGCTCTGGCACAGCAGTGCTGCCCATTTCGATGTTCTCAGCTATCAGCCTCATCCCTCTTTATCACCCAAATTTAGACTACACAGAGATGGATGCTAGACGTCAGTCCATCGGCCGGCCAACTCCAGCACTGATGATTAATGGGGTCCTTGCTATTTTGAGGTCACAAGGGCTTGCCTGTGCAGATACTACAGTGAATGAAATTGCTGTGCAGCACTTAGCTTTGCTGATCTCCTTCATAATCAAGTTGGAAAATGATGTGTATAGTGGTTTTTTGATTTCCTTTCAAAGCTCTAAGGTTAGAGACACTCGGTCAGTTTGTCTTATTGCCTTCATTTTACCAAACCAAATAATTCTGCTGAAACTCTTTTGATCTAAACTCTGCTGACCTTTGAGATTTGTGTTTGACGTCGCTGCTGTCCATGAATGACTTGAAGCCTCTAACTTTATTTTTCCCCGCTGTGTTGATCCATCTTCCACACATATGATAGGTTTATTTATCTTTGGATCTGACCTTTGAGTAGGTTGCTGTGTACTGTGGGCATGATGGTGCCAGTGGGTGTTGACCAGAACACCCTCCGCACTGGGTGGTGCCTTTATTCAAAATATAAAGGTATTGGTTTTCCAAATTCATATGGAAGTCTTTTCTCAGGCAGACACACCCCTTTATTTATAATCACTTAGTGGTCAGACACTGCATCTGCCTGATCTGAAACAACATGAAACAACACAACAGTGCAGTTTTATACTGGGGCAAATGCCAGGTTCATTAGGTGTAACAAAGTTTAAAATGTATAATAGTTCTGATTCACGACTGAGGTAAAATAACTAGGTCCAGCTTTTGTCATTCAGAAAATAAATATTTGACACGGCAGTTTCCACATTTCCTACAACATATGCAAGTAAGATAGTAATTAATTTTTATAAATGAAAACGATTCTCAACTTGGGTAATTATGGAATTCATTTATGAACAGAATCTTAATAAATGCAGATGCAGATAATTATAAAATGCTGTAATAAAGCCCTATTGGTTTATATTCTTTCAAGGCCTGGGTTGTTACTTTACAAACTATGGTTTGATGGATTTGTTCACAATATAAGTAGAGGTTTTTTTTGTGAATTTGCAGATACTTGTCAAACTGTCTGAAAAAAAAAAGCCATAGTGGCTTTTGGAAGACACTGATGCTTTGCTGGCAGTAGTTATTAATATTTGGAAAGTGGCTCCTTAACAACTGATCCAGTTGTGATCCAGCTGTGCTGAACGAGGAGACATTTTGTAGTAATGGGATTAGAGCTGTGTGTGATGGTGGAGTCTTTGTCTGACTGCCTTATTACTGCCTCACCTGGCACCATTAATACTTGTTTGCCTAGGGGGAGATTGGAGGTGGAAATGGGTCAGAGCCTTAACGTCCAAGTATTGACCTGTCACTGCCTAGGGGAGAATATTGTTGATCGATGGAGAGAGCCACAGAAAAGTGGGACACCACCAGCTGAAGCACATCACACCCGAGCATATGAGACCATATGTGAAAGTCTTATACACAACTGTAGAATATCATCAATAGTCTTGCAAATGATACTGATCAATTCCTGACAATGATTGCTCTGGACAGTATTGTCTCACATGACAGGCATAATGTGAGCTGTGAGAAAGTGAGAGAGTACTCAGACTAGTGAGGATGAATGAACATGCCTAAAGGGGACTTTTAAACAAAGTTGGCAGCAAGGTCAGTTGATTGTGATTTATCTGAGGTGGAGTAATAAAACAACTAACTTTTCAATTGGAGCATATTGATATGTAACCATAGAATTATTTGTAGGGATTTGTCAGTGTGTGTGGTACACCACTTATCATATCACCATTGACTGAAGCACATGTATGAAAGTGTGTTTTTGCAACAGCAGGTGGCTCCTCACAACCAACCATATAACATATACACAGTCACTACCAAGATTAAGCGACTGTTAATTAGTTATTCCCTTATATTCCATGTTATCATGTTATCATGTCTATTTTGGTGTTAAAGGTTGTATGATTGTGGAGAGACATATCAGAAATTACTATTTTTTTCTTATTTTATTTTTTTATTTTCTACGACATTTTCTAGAGTTAATTGACATTATCAGTTCCACAGTATGTTGTTTTTCTTTTGTATATTTATCATAGAGTTTGTTATTCACTGTCTATGATGGGCTGAAAAACAAAAAAAATTGTAGTTATTGAACAATTTGCAAGATTGTATTGTAACTATGCTTCATGATGTACATATGCTGTCTAGTATTCCCAGCTGCCCCCAAGGCTTTATGATGTGACCTGCTTTGTATTTTAAGCTCTGAGGAAGGCGCCCAGAGTCTGCCCTGCAAAACCATCAATAGTGCTCCTGCTTTTTTACAAGTATTTTTACATGCCCATTGTTAACAAGTATAATCTATAGTCCCATTATCTGGAATTTATTTCTCTGGAGGAGGTGGGTGTACTTTAACGTTACTTGCCCTGGCCAGTGATTTTAATTCCATCCCGAGTGTGTGTGTGTGTGTGTGGCTATTTTTCACCCGCTACACAGTAATAACTGTCTACTGTTTTTCAGTGAACTTGCACTAGTCCTCCTGTAATTTACATCCATAGCAATATTCCTGTATTTTAAAGTGTGTCTTTTATTTTCCACTGGAGGCTGTTTTTAGTCATTACCCTGCATTTCACCAGCTGAGTGTGACATTCAGCTTTTGTGTGAAAATGAAGAAAACTGAAAATGTTTTTGCCAATCTGATGCAGGGAAACATTTTAATATCAACACAAATAGGCCTATTTGGGAACCAACACCACAATGGAAAAAAAAAATCTCTCATTTTGATGGATGGATAAAATTCACAAGCTTTTGACTAAAATGATTCTTAGACCTTTGAGTATGAATAACTGAGACTGAAACTGTGGTCTTCCCACACAAAGATGAGGCATTCACTTTCTTTGCTTGTCCAGAGCCTTGATTTCTTCCCCTCTATGGAAGACGCCATGTCTATCACAGACCACATCCTGTTTTGCAAATTTCACAGAATCTAAAATACCATCCTTCCCATCCCTCCCACTTTAATGCAAATTCTGTCAGAATGGGTCTTAAGTCATGTCTGAAAATGTTTAACTCGTTACCATTCGCCAACCAAACCATTTTCCAAGGGCTACTAGTGAAGTAAGTGGGTGGTTTTGGTTGCTTTTCAAAAATGAAGTTTATTTCCCAAGCAATCAGTCAGAAATCATAATATAATAATTTTTGGAAAACAAATGCCTGTAGCTGGTATTTATTGACTGGAAAACACAATGGGTTCATAGCATTAAGCTTTAATGAGTCCAGTGTTCAAGGTCAAGAAACAATTCCACAGATAATCCGCATTTTAAAATAAACTGTCAAACAAAATGTCAGACTGCAGCTGTCACTTTGATACAAGGATATGGCTAATTTTTATACATTAGCTCAAGTTAACCATGATGGAAAACACAGCCACTAACACAGAAGACAAACATTACAGTGACCTCCCACAATGACAGGATAGACTGTCTCACTATCCGGTGATCCATGACAGATCAGGTCCAATTCAGAGATTGGAACCTATATTGGAAACTACATGTATTTACACTTCGTTTTGTGGCTTCCGACCTTAGCACGCCATTTCTTCCTCAATGTAACTTTATGGGCATGGATGAAATATAGGGAGAAGCACTTCACAACCAAGTCAAGCTTCATAAACAGTGGGAGGTTGAACAGTCAGAATTGCTTGGTTTGTCCTCTTTGCTTTCTACTACAAGTTCTCCTACAGCTCTGCTGATGGCATTTAAATTTGCACAGCTTCTTTACGTGCTTCAACTCAAGCAAACCGGATATGCCACACATTAAGACTGCTTTACAGGCCTGCAAACTTCGGCTTTTATCCAGCTGTGTTTCTCTTTTCCGACAAGAACCTTAACTAATTGCAGTTTTTGCAGAATTTTTATTGGGGTCTCTTGGAAATTGTGAAATAGCTGTGCACTGTGGGTGGTCTTTGTGCCTTCAGTTCCTTGTTGTGCTTGCACATTTTGTTTTTGCAGTAGAAAATCATTTCCCCGCACAGAGGATTATGTGTGTGCCTGTACACTGGCTCCTTTTTGTTTTCCTCTTGTGTTTCTTTTTTTGGAGTAAAGCTGTGATATCTCTGCCCAGCTGTGTAGCTAACTCTGTTTTCAGTGCTCTTGTGACAGGGGAGAAGTATTGCAGGATGATGCACTAATCAATTTTTTGGAAGCACAGTAGGAATTGAGGGTAAAGTGGTGGAGTACTTGGTTATACAGTATGATGTTAAAAAGGCCATGATTCAGACTTGAGGTGCAAAATATGTAAATTAGTCAAATAAACAGTGTCAGTCATTCCACACGGGTTTGAAGTCGATATTTACAGATGGAATATATTTCTGAACACCTCCAAAGAAATGTGCAGGATGAGCTGAAAGAGGACAAGTACACATTATGGTCCTAGAAACTATGCCTCTCCACGATGTCAGGACATGATGTTAAATGTAATTTTTAAAGTATTGAGCTGCTGTTTGACAGTACAGTTGTAAGATATTTATCTTAGATCACATTTTAAAACATTGAACATCTTTGGGCTTTACTCATACTTGAGTCATGGAACAAGAAGAAAATCCTCAGGATAATAATGGAAATCCATGTATGTTAGGTTTCTGTAGTTCCAGATGCCTCTTGCTATAAGAAAAAATTATCATCAGCCTCCTATGCAAAGCAGAAAACTTTGACATGAAGCCTCCTCACTACAAAGCATTGCTTCAATATATCAGGGAGTAGAGACTGAACTAAATGAAGGGGTTCAACAACTGGAGCCGGCAGAATGGGCAGCACTTGAACCTAGCATTAAAGGTTTTCATGTAGGATGGGGGAGGGAATGAGAGCACAGAAAAGCAGCAAGCTCAAGCAGGAAAACTGTGTCTGCATAATGTGCTTGTACAGTATTTAAAATGACAACATTTTACAGCACCGCATGGGCACCCAGTCATTAAACCTTGAAGCCATGAGCTTTAGTAATGTACAGCAACATCATGCACATGTCATAAAAATATAGCATTTCAAAATCACCCTGTGTTCTCACAACACCTCCTGGAGCTGTTTTGTCAGTCTGTCAGGTATGATCCTGTGTTGGCCAGTAACAGCCTTCTGTACAAGTGAGGGACACAGCAATGTAGTTACTCTTTTCAGTAATGAGTAGAGGACTTCTCTACTGTTGGTCAGTAAATACCTCTAAATCTGTTTAGGCACCTTGGTCGAGTAACAAAACCTAACTGATGAAAAATGTTGAGTCACTGTATCCAGTGTTAAAATAAAGCTGCTGTATGTTGGCTCTACACACAGATCATTGCTGCTGGGGAGGGGAGCTGTCCTCACTGTGCAGTAGTCTATTAAGCCTGATGTTTGTGTGGTTCTTACCTCTGCTAACACATAAAGCTTTAGTGGTGTCCCCAGACAGAGAGGAGCAAATTAAACTTATCACAGCCGAACTCTCCCTGTAGTCCTTCCCTCCTAGTGAAGTCTGAGCATGTCAGTGGAGGTAAGCATTAGAAAGCTTCATGGATGTAATGAAAAAAGAAACAAACGTGCAAAAAAAGACATTGAAATGATGTAAAAAAATAACTAAATAAGGACGTTCTCTGTTTGCAAAGTAGAAGAGCAAAAACTTGCAATTAAAAATCTTGGCAGTCACCAAGACTCCTGTCATCGCTTCAATTCGCAATTTGTTCCAAATGTTTCAAACTTTCATTGTGGGAGAGAGAGTTTCCTTTAAAACCCTTCTTTTCTTAAACCAAATGTAAACAACATGGCAGCCCCACCACAAAGTTGGACGTCATAGAAAATATGAAATAGTCCAGTTATAGTGTATGTGTTTGTTTTTCTTGTATGTAGCCGGAGCAGTTTGCTCACTGTGGATGCACAGTTCACCAACAAATGACTGTGTGCATTACCTTTTCTCTAAAGTACATTCCTGTTTTATCAAAACAGCATTATTGAACAACCCACGGGGCTCCTCTAAAGACCTCGCTGTGTCAGTAGCCACACATCAGACTCATAGTCCCCATTCCCTTTTTTACCACATTTTGCAAATTCACTCATCTAATCTCCCACTAACAACCCCCCCAATAAATTCCACTACTGCTTCTTGATAAAATGAAGGCTCAGCCTATATAGAGCCTAGGTGCATTATGGAAATTGTTCTGTTGTTATTGGTCCTGTGGCATTGTCATCAGAGCTTTACAGTCACATTTATTTTCCAGCTCACACTCTAAACCAGAGGTGGGCACTGAGGGCCACAGTCCTGCTTGTTGTCCAACTATCCCTGCCTTACCAGTGCTGATTACCTGGGTCAGGTGTGTTCTGCCAATCAGAAGCTGGAAGGTACCAATTCATTTTGTCTTCCCCCACTTCCACTCTAATTTGAGATGGTATTCCAGCTTGTGATTGGCTGAACATACCTGACCCAGCAGTGGGTAGTGCAGGGATAGTTGGAAAACAAGCAGCGCAGTGGCCCTTGAGGAAAATGGGTTGCCCACCCCTGGTCTAAACCATGACATTCAACACATAGTGGCTGATAGCTTGTAGAACACATGCACACCCATGCTGTGTGCAGTATGTGTGTGTGTGTGTGTGTGTGTGTGTGTGAGAGAGAGAGAGATTCTGCTGAAATTGTGCAAAGACAGGGTATGTAATTGCAGTATTTATACGGTCTACAGTGTGTGACGTATCCCTTAAATCTCTTCATCCCCAAATGTAAGCCTCTGAAATGTGCTGAATACACTGAGAGGGCCAGTCGCTGCTGGAATAGACTAACACTTTATTAGGGTGAATGTAAAGAATACTTTCAAATGTGTAGTGCATGTGGAGAAATGTAAATGCTTGACCTCATAAGAAGGGTCAGCGTTCATGAGGTTATGACCTCTTGTCAGAGTCCCACTGTGAAATACTGACAAAAACAAGATGTATAGCTTTATGTGTAATTAGAAAGCCTGAGACAAGCCTTAGCTTAAATGAAAAGTCAGTAGGGTAGAATCAGTTGAAATATGCCAGAAATGTATTATCATCTTTCAAATCAGTCTAACACAGATGCCATTACCATTTATAGTGAAAGTGGAACTTGATGATAAATTAGCATCCCACTGGCTCAATCAAATGCAGGAGCAGAATTTTGTTTCAGGACCATGGACAGCATCATAGGACATATCTGCATGTTATGTGAGTGAGATCCTGGTCTGTGATCAACTGATGTAAGAAAGTTAGCCAGATCTTATCATTTCAACAGCATTCACCTCTCAGTGTGCTGTGATACAGTTAACATGGCCAGAGTTCATCAGAAAGGTCTGTTTGAAGTCTTTCAAAGGAATGATTCCTCACACATTACATACTGCCCGACTGTGGTTCTCGAGTCACATTGATTTGCACCTTCTAAAAAGTATATCTCAGGTCATAGTAGGAATGAAGAGGAATGACCTCCACCTGATGCATAAGTCAGATCCATAGCAGACTGAGACAGAAGCATGTTTACAATGATTTGAATGGGACTCTGGACTGATGAACAGATTCAGTGAAGAGGGGCAAACTCTGGGAACGAGTAAACATGTAACAAGACTCATTTTCAAGGCAAGTTTGAAAGCATTTTTTCCCTTTTTGACCTGGCCCAACTACCTATTACCTTTCAACTCTGGTGTGGGGACCACCAGGAATCTGTACCACCTCTTCGGCCCCTCTGTCCACATCACAGAGGATCAGCACCTTTGTGAAGAGGACCACAGTGATGCTCAGAAGAGCACTTACCATTTGTTCAATGGTGCTGAATCTCTTTCTGTTTATATCTGAGTGAGAGAGGGGTGGGGGCTGCATTTGAAAGAGGTGATTAGGTGAGTGGGCAGAAGGACAGATGTCTCTATGCTGTGAATGTGATGGTGTGTATCTCTTTATGTTTGTGTGCATGCATGTGTGTGTGTGTGTGTGTGTGTGTGTAAGCCATCTTAATTTTCAGCCACTGCTGTTTGAAAGGTTAAGAGGCATCATTCTGCGGAGAGTGCAGAGCAAGACACTCCAGATGAATTCTGCTGCCTGTGAGCACAAGGCATCATAACACATGGGGTCCAAGGCCGTCTGAGAACACTAGTTTATGGGATTAATTAGTGAACTTCTTTGAGTGCTTAATGACGCTGCCGAGTGCTTTTCAGTAGGTTTTTTATCCCCTTTTAAAATAAATATATTCAGAATGCAAGCACAGGCTATGGATGAAGGGAGCTGATTGTCACTCTGTAATTTTCGGTCTGACAACCTTGTAAGTACAAGAGGCGTAGGTGTGCCAGTGACAAGGAGCTTGCTTTTCAACTGACAGCACCACAATGCTTGTCACTAGATGTTTTCCTCCAATCAAAGTCACATTATTCAAATCTCTGAAAATGTCAACAGAGCAAACCTTAAACTTCTGATACTTTATACTTTTATTTCACTCTGAATCTCCAGTAGTTGTGTGAGTCATGTGACAGAGCAGAAAGAGAACAAATGGGTCAGGAAAAATGACATAATCATCCTGTGGAAAATGTTGACCTTTTTTGGGCTCTCTGGATGTCAGTGAGGGCCTGACTGGGGTCAGAACAGCACAGTACAGGACTGTACTGTAGGCTATGAGACAGTGACCCACTCTGCACACCCACCATTTTCACACAGACGCTATTCAAATGCTGGATGTAGTCCTGAGGCCCCCCACCCCCATTTTCAAGCTTGAAGAAAGACTTCCTTTCAACACTGCAATCTGGGGTCAGTTTGGCACCATGGGGCTAACAGTAAGGAGTCCCCAGTCTCTGATTCTGTACAGCTGTGGACAAACTGTGTTATGGTTAGAGCCAGTGTCATATGGCCAGTAATGACAATTTTACAAGTGAAAATGGATCATACTTGGCAAAAATATTTTTTTAAAAATTAAAAATTGCACCACATCATTGTACTGCCTTAAGAAATGCAGTTGTAACATATCTAACTCTGTAGTTTCTCAGCAGTAAACTGATACCAACAGCTAACAACACATTGGTGGTTAGTGTTGGCACATATCAAGTCTATATGTTAAATTTATAATCCTTTAGCTCCTGCTTTTTCCAGCTATAGCCACCGAATGTTTATACCCTCATTATTTAAAATCATTAGTGGTGAGTCGGCCACTCCTGTACTTCCAATGTATTCACGGGATTTACAAGAAATGATGCTTGCACCTGCTGGATGAAATGTAGAAATCAATAGCCAGTCCATATACACAATGCAGGCAATTTGTGGGCATATTCTTTTGTCACACAATGGCATTATCCCACCCTGTGATGGACTGGTGACCTGCATATGTATTAACTAACCCTAAACTTCCCAAAAATGTTACCAGATTCAATTGTTATTGTGTAACTGTGCAAACATAAAGTAAGACATGGTTTTAGCCATGTCTGCTATGCTAAAACCTCTCCTTGGACAACAATGACAAAAGAGTATATGTAGACATTCTTCAGCAGGCTTAAGAGGAGCTCTGAGATGATAAAACACAGATGTGCTCTTACCGTTTAGCATTGTGAGCCACAGTAACTCTCAGCCCCTTGCTTGTATTTCAGTCAACAATGCATTTTTGGAAGATTCATGTGATGGAAATTTAAAAAAACATGTTATGGTTATGATGATGAAGGCTATGGTTTCCTGGCGGAGGGAGCAACAGTCATAGAGTGATTTGAGTGTACAAATGGCTGGATGTCACTTGTTTTCCAATAGCCCCAGTTTCACTGCTTGTTTCTTGCAAATCATGTTGCACAAACACCATGATTAACTTGATATCTCAGGAAATTCAATAATGGAAATAAGTTCTGTGATGGTGCTGCCAGGTTGTTTGTGTACTGCTCTTCCTTCTGTGCCAGAAAGGCTTCAAGAGCTTGTCACAGAGGAAAATACAGCAGGCTGTTCCGCTTCAGTGGACAGTTCTGTGATCAATGACTGTTTGGGACCAGTGGAAATTATATTTTGGAATGTGTGATTTGATCTGCTGGTCAGTGTGGTGGAGTCAAAGGTCAGACTACTGATGTCATTCTGTTTGAGTCCATTAGTGCTTTATGTTGTGTGCATTACTGTACTGACTGTTCTCATTTTCACCTCACTGTGTTTCTCTGTTTTACTTTAGGTTCATCTTGGTCTTCAGCTGCCTGGTGCTTTCTGTATTCTCAACCATCCCGACTCATCAAGAGTTCTCCTCCTACTGTCTTCTCATTCTGGTAAGTAACTGGACAGTCACTAGCTATATCTAACTATTTTTAAACAAACAACACACTTAGTTTTGCCTTAGCCCCTCAGTTGCTACTTAAGTACCAAAAATGTATACTAGAGTCTCACACTTAATTTGGCTGCATGCAGTCATGTTATAATTTATTTTATTAGATCAGAAGCAATGAGAAAGCACTGAAATAGCACAGTTAATTCAAAGTACTTTAGAATCTCTCTCCCAATTACCTGTTACATGCGTGCATACTGCTGAGTTAATTTTTCAACTGTAAATGATCCTGCTCAATTCATATTTATGTCATGTTCTGTTCTGTCTCTAAACAATATTCATGTTTTTTTTTTAATTAGACCTATAATTAATTTTACAACTTTAGAACATGATGGCACAGCATGGCTGACTCCATAAAAGGAGACCTGCACCCTATGTAGATTTAAAAGGCTCATTCTAAGATTAAGAAAATGCAATGGTTGGTATTTTCTGTTAAGTATACATTAATGGCAACATATCAATGATACTGCATTCCATTTCTGGTAATAAATCACTCTAAATATCACATATTAAACCTTTACGTTTCCCTGTACAATATTCATAAACAATATATTAACATTTAATACATTGTTTCTATAGCAATATAACTGTAACTCCTCCTGTGGACACTAATGGGTGCTGTATTATTAATTATATTGAATTTTTGTTATTCAAAATGTCTAGAACTATCTTATATTAACAATTCTTCTTACACAATTGTGACCAAAATGCATATCATTTTACAAAAGCAGTCAGCTATGGAAAGACTACATAATGAAGATAGAATTCCGATTAAAAAATCTCCTATTTATCCTTTGCATCTCCATACTGACATTATTAGCAGACATATACCCTGAACAGGAAAGATGTTAGCAGCAATGATAGCTGTTATTTCTAAAGAGCAAAAATGTGGGTGCTCATGGTCACACTAACAAACATAAGTCATGGAATCACTTAAGTCAGTAGGATTGATGTAGATTTCCTGGCAATCATTTCAGTATTTCAGTCTGAAACAAAGTGGTGGATCAGAGGAGTAGCTGACAGATCAACACTGCCACCCCGAGAGCCATGCTGCTAGAATTGCTAAAAATACTAAAGCAACTAGAAAGTTTGCACCAGAGCAGCAGTTTGTCAAATTCAAAAGACCATTAAAGTTCTTGAATATGACCTCAGGATAAAAAAATAAATAGCAGACCTCCACTTCTCGATCACTGGCTCATTTGTTTGTCTGCCATCAAACTGAGAGCTTTACTGTCTTTTAGTACTAACACTAAATTCTGTTCAAATTTGCCCTCAGGAAGAAAGTCAGGAAGGGCGGATTGAGCTATTACTGTGCACAAGAACAAAAATGTTTTTTTCACAAGCTTCTAACTGAAAGGAGAGGTCTTTTTTGTATAGTCAAGCACTCACTGCACATGATTACCCCATAGCTGGAGCCACCATTTCACAGATTTCCCTGCAATAATTGCATCAGCGTTATTATTAAATGGAGGCTGAATAGATGCATGTGCTCTAACAGGTGACCTGTGTCATTATCAGATACAGTACAATACTTTGTCAATCTATCCTCCATTTCAATAACAAAACCATTTCATCAGCGTGTTAGTGTATTTGTAACCAGTATTGACAAGAACTGAATTATTTAGAACACCTGGAAAAGCGCATTAGTGTCCTCTGCTACCATCACTGTCAAAACAACTGTTTGTTTCTTCTTTTTCAACAGGAGTTTGTCATGATTGTAGTGTTTGGGCTGGAGTATATCATCCGTATTTGGTCAGCAGGGTGCTGCTGTCGCTACAGAGGATGGCAGGGACGACTGCGCTTTGCAAGAAAGCCCTTTTGTGTCATAGGTGAGTTGTTGCAAGAGATTTTTTTTAATCTTATGTAGACAGACATGTTCATACAGTAATTCCTCTGAGGAAAGCTTTTTTTTTTTTTTTCCCCCAGCACAAGTGCTGTTTCCTCTCCTTCATGGTTTTTCAGTTGCCTTCTACTTGCCCTGTCTAGTGGACTGTGGTTGTCCTCTTTTTTTTAAATGTAGTTTGTTGTCAGGCATTAGCACGGTTCCACAGCACGCTATTGACCATAGTTTGCTTGTGTCATTTTCAGTTGTGGTCAAAACTCATAAGAGCAGGGAGCATTTACGCAATGAGGTTGCATTAACTGCATTTTATACTTTCCACTGTTTAGACATGGATCTCTGCTCCTATTTGGAACATACAGAAGGGGAGAGAGATCAGCACTCAGAGGTCACTCAGGGTGCTCTGGTCATCATACTTTTTAGTGGGTGCTGTAGTTTGCCAGCACAGAGGGAATGTAAGCTAAACAAATGGGTGATAATAAAGCGAGAAGCAGGGAGACAGAATAATCCAGGAAGCATGAAAAAATGAGAGATGATGGAATACATTATGTAAATGAAAGAGAATATGAACTGAACTTAAAGTACCTGAGCAAGAAAGAGAGGTACTTGAGAGACATGTAGAGGTCCTGCAGGTACACATGATGATCAGTCTGATTTATGGCATACACAGGCACAAATTGGATTAATAAATTAGGTGTATCAGTTAGTTTGTTTTTTTGTGCTCGTGTTTTCTTACAGAGAGAAACCTTATCACTGTTCTGTGTTTTCCAAAATGTCCCTCTCTATGTACTATAACTGTATGTCGCCACAAGCACACAAGGGATGGGGTACGTGAGTTTTTGATAAAATTACAGCTTTTAACATGATGTGTCATTGAGTCAAAAACAAAAAAATTAAACTCTGAAAGGAAACATTTGGTTTTATTCCACCTTCTTTCTTCTTGGTGTTGCTGTTGGCACAAATGATTATGCCCAAATGTTAAATAATAGCTAACTCATCTGTAACATTGTAAAAGTCATAATTCATGGTTTCATATTTTTTGCTGGAGGTTCATACCACATAGAAACTTCCTCAATTGTTTGGTATCACATATGTGTGTAAACAATTTTCCTGGAAATGTTAGACTCATATTAGTTCCAAAGTGAGGATTGGCAAGGGAAGCAGTCCACTTCCTATAGATGGGACAAACAGAATTTGTTTCTGCTCCAGTACAGAGCATTGAGAGTTGCGGTGCCAGAGTCAAATTCCTTGTGCATCCAACATACAGTTCTTGGCCAATAAAGCTGATTCTGATATCAAATGAACCTTCCCGTGCAATTACATTCAAACTCCTATTGTTCAGTTCCCCCTGATTTTTTTTTTTATTTCTTTGCACCTTCAAAGGGCATGAACCCACTGCAGCACTGCAGGGGCCCTGGGGATTTTATCCTGGGGTGTCACTAATGTATTTTTTATGGTGCTGCTGCTGACTTTTCCCCTTTCACTCGCCTCTCTGTGGGTCAACAGGATCATGGTTTATAGCAAGAGCCATCAGCCACACCTTGGTCAGCATTTTCCTTCAAAAAACAAGTTCAGCAGGAGGAGATATAGGTGCATAGGGTGAACTAAGCCCTACTTGAGGAGGGTTATAAATGGCACATTAAATGGAAGATCTGTTTGAAAATAATGTTTATGAGAAATTGAAAAGGAAACAAATCTGAAATGTGTAACCTGTCAGTGACATGCAGTGCAGATATCTTGA
The DNA here is from genome assembly GCF_900324485.2 of Mastacembelus armatus. NCBI lineage: Eukaryota > Metazoa > Chordata > Actinopteri > Synbranchiformes > Mastacembelidae > Mastacembelus > Mastacembelus armatus. The sequence continues at coordinate 14,602,361 of NC_046633.1, read as the reverse complement.
TTATTTCAGATGTTTAATGCCCTGTGAGTGGAATAAATATTGTTCAAGGGACAGTGTTTTACCCAGTTACATTTTCCTCACTGGCCTGTTTGTGTCTACAGCAGATCAATATGGAAGCCAGGTGATTTAGGCAAACATATAGTGCAAGTAACACATGGGTATTAAAAGATGCCCTGTTCAAGAATTGTATTTTTAGAGTATTATTATTGTGATTGCGGTTTTGTTTGTAATGATTTATATAGTCAGTATTGCAAATTTCTCCTTTTTTTTTTTTTTTTTGGTAAGCACTTGTGCGTGTCTCATCTCTGTTCTCCAGATATCATAGTGCTGATAGCATCAGTAGCAGTGGTGTCAGCAGGCAGCCAGGGCAACATCTTCGCCACCTCAGTCCTGCGGAGTCTGCGTTTCCTGCAGATCCTACGCATGGTGCGAATGGACCGAAGGGGAGGCACCTGGAAACTGCTGGGCTCTGTAGTCTACGCACACAGCAAGGTGGGCAGGGGGCAACCACAGTTGTACAGTATGGCCAATAGAAACATACACACAGACATCTCTGTAGAAATTATGCAGTTTAATAGAATAGCCCAGCAGGAATGTTACCGCAGACAGAAAATGTACAGGTGTAAGTTTCAGTTTGCATCTTCAGATCCACACTCATTGTCTAAGCCTCATCTGCTGTGAGTATTATTTGTTTCATTACATTTGAAAATAACTAAGCCAAATCCTGGCTCGAGCTTAAAGCTTTACACATGAAAATGTTCAGACACCAGTCCAACTTGTAAAATATAAGTCATTGTTAAAAGATTCAGCTAGAGGTCTTGTGACGTTTCATCCAAAAACAGTATTTAGTTTAGGCTCTTGTCGCAAAAGATTGTTACAATTATTTATTATTTCCCTGAAAAGGAAAAGTGAAAACAGAAAGAAGAAACTTAATTTTATATGTAGGCAACTGAAGAAATCCCAGTCTTTGGCTTTGACTGCTCCTGTGTGTTACAAAATACTGCAGTGATTGTAGCAGATTTTCAGTAAAACACAGATCCAATAAAGGGGAATAACGTTCAACTATTAGCAGATCATTCTACTTCCTAGAAAGTTTTACCCTGAAAATTCAAAGAAAAGCCGATTTGGGTTGATCTGTGTTCAGTAGTTAAATGCCAACTTGTTGTGCATTATAAAAATCATCTTTTTTGCATTATTACACTCTGTCACTCTTCTGCCTGCAGGAACTGGTAACCGCCTGGTATATCGGCTTCTTGGTTCTTATCTTCTCTTCATTCCTTGTCTATCTTGTGGAGAATAAATCCAACAAAGAGTTTGCAACGTATGCTGATGCCTTGTGGTGGGGCACGGTAAGTCTGGAGGAATATCTGCGGAATTCAGTAAAAGCCCTTAAAGGAGAGAGTGGTTTTAACAGCTGCCAGATAATATATGCACCCATCCATTGGATTATTTAAATAGATTTTTTTCATAGTCATAATCTGTGCTTGGCTGGTGTCTTTGGCAACAGGAGACCTCAGACTCATATTTCTGGCATCAGATGATAATTTTTACCTTGCAAATCTACACTGCTGCTTTAGATAAACATATGCTGCACTAGCTGCTGAATGTCAGTGTCCTTGCTGATTTTTTTCTTCCTATTTTGGTTGTCATTGCCTCTGAGCACCGACAGCTTCTCTATGAACATTAGCACTACATGGCGCCATTAACTACCATTTTCATACTGGCTCAAAAAATCATTTGCAGCTGTCGACATTACCATATATTACAATACAAACCTGAATGAAACATGATCCAGAGTGATCAGTCTGCCAGAAGAGAGAGGTAGGTAGATGGGTAAATGTATAGATTGATAAAACACGCAGACTTTACAGCAAAGACTTTCATAAGTTGCATAAGCTGTGCCAGCTCCAGTTCCAATCAGGTTTATTAGCCATGTCATTAAATAGCGAATACACTGTAATAAGTGCCACTTTTTAGGCTTTTGCTGAACACATGTAAATGGTTCTATTCAGTGGCGACATCAATGTGAATCATTACCACAATTTACTCTTCTTCTTTTATTAAAACATCATTTGCTGGCTCTGTCTTTCACCAAGGCATTTAGGACCTCTCTGCAGTCAGTCAGAGGTTTATAATTGTCAAAATGGTCTCTGTGTGTCTTAACAGATCACCCTTAGGCATAATTAGGTCTTCACACACAAAGGATCAGAAAACACATGCTGTGCTTTGAAACTCTTTTTGAAGCACAGTGTAAAGCACAGAAGCACAGAACCAATGTCTACAGGGTTGCTCCTATAAATCCTCCACACAGGTGGAATCATTCAGATTGTGCTGCCTGAAGGCACCGTTTCAAATTATGCATTAGGGTAGCAAAATCGATCAGTGTGCAAAAAGCCAAACATGCACATATAATTCAAATATACGCAAGAGAAAAGCATTTGTTACAGGGCAGTCAGCAGAAAAATACACATTAGATTAAAAATATTTTCTTAGTTAAACCAGTAATTAATCAGTCCCATTATTCAGTCTAACAAATTAAGTTTCTTCTGCTGTCTCTGACATTTTGAAATGCAACCAGTTCACCCGAATCATACAAAACATGTGGATCGTTTCTCTTCTATGTGCTAAAAATGGATGCTTGAGAATTACAGGTAGATTACATGCACTGTTCCCCAGACATGTCCTGTGAACAAATTTCATTGCAACATCTTTGTAGCACAGTAGAGCTAGTTTATTGTATTACCAAATGAGCTTACATGCAGTTCTGCGGATCACTCAGGACTTAATAATCATTTATGTTGACAGATCACTCTGACAACCATTGGCTATGGGGACAAGACACCAAAGACGTGGACAGGACGGATGTTGTCTGCCGGGTTTGCCCTCCTGGGCATCTCCTTCTTTGCCTTGCCAGCTGTAAGTCCAAGCCCTTAAAGTGATTTCTTACGCTTCGAGAGAGAGAATGTGCAGGACAATTATTCATCCCCTTCTGAGACGTTACCTTCTGAATTACAAATTGGCCGTAGCCAGGTATCATTTAATTGCATATTTTCTGGCATATTTGTATGTAGTTTGTGAGAGTAAGCTGAAGGGAATATTTGCTATAAAGAAGTAAAACTGAACTGATCTTCCACTTTCTTAAGTGAACAGCTTTCTACATGAAGACTGAAGTTGTATAATTCAAACTTGAATCAAAGGTATCCTTGGAGTTGTTTAAGAAGCTCTATTGATTCTGTGGAGCCATGTTTTAATGAGCACTTGCACCAACAGTGCATTCACATACTTCTACCAACTCCTACTATCACCTACAGCACCTCTCCTACAGTACCAACACAATTTCACTGATTGGGGATAATGTAGCAAAAATCGATATTAGGTATATAAAATGCTTCCATTTTACTTTGCATTATAGGAAATAAACTCATTTTTGTTTATTGTGGGAAATGAAATGATTTCTTCCTGAGAGTGAGATGAGAACATTGATCTTGCTCTTGTGTGTGCTAACTATGGAGCTACAGCCATGTCCTAATAGCAGAAAGAAGTAGGAAACAGCAGCTGTATGTGGCATGGCTTTTCTATACCCCCCAGCTGCAGTCCTATATATGAAGACATATACACATTAGAGCAGCCAGGGTCCTGGGCTGCATGTTCTTGGTTGGTTGCTATAGTATTTGATGTTCCTGAACTCCCAAAGGTGCTGTATGAAATGGCACCACCTTGGCTACAGTACTAATGTAACCAGGAACAGATCTCTACTGTATATTTCAAAGACTCATCAAATTTGGTAGCTGCAGCTACTATGATATTTTACCAGGCAAAAAAATGTTTTTTTTTTCTGAGGCCAATTTGTAAATGTAATGTGTAATTTTAGAACACACAGAAAAAATATAATACAATACAACACACTTGTATAATTGTATAATTGATCATGTCATTTTTCATGCAGCCACCATTAATATTGTCATTAGACTTTCTCAGTAGCTCAGTGACACTTGAAAGTCTTTGGTGTACAAATACATGTAGTATTAAGGCCTATTTCTATCGTGCTAGGGTATTCTGGGCTCAGGCTTTGCCCTGAAGGTACAGGAGCAGCACAGACAGAAGCACTTTGAGAAAAGGAGAAACCCAGCTGCCTACCTCATCCAGGTAAAGCAGACAGCCTCCTCACTTGTGTTTCTCTCACACACATTTTCCAGTTTGGGCTGGAATAATAATACTATTGTTTATGTATGACTTATGGTGTTCAAACATTACTCCACAGTGTCTAAGGGAACTGAATAGCATACAGTACATATAAAATGTGATTAAAATATTATAAATTATTTGTATCATTCTCCAGTTTCTCTTTTCCCTCCACGGACTCTTCAAAACCTCCAAGCTACCCAATAAAAAGCCCAGCATGTGGCTTCACTGTGTCCAGCCCTGTGGCCCCTCACTGTCACATTACAGTCAGCTCTCTAAACTCTGGTTTCTCTGGTTTTAGGGTTTTATCCCCTCCACACTCTTCCATGTTAAATCCCAGAAACACCAGTTTGGCAAACTCATTCTTGCCATCTCCCTCTTGTCTGCATCACACATTTCCTTCTTTTCCAGCCTGATCTTCACACCCATTTTGCTTTATCCTGAACTGTAGTGGTACTGACCTTACATTGTCCATATATTTCTCCATACACTTTCCTCTTCTGCTCTCTCTCAAACATTCCTACCACTTGCTTCTCTCCACTTTCCTCTTTGACTTCCCCTCTCCCACATTTCTCTCCCATTTCATGTTCCCATCTCCTCCTGACTTCCACCTTTATTTCTCCAACCACCTCCTCCTCTTCATCTTGTCCGTCCCCATGTTGTACCAGGCTGCATGGCGTTATTATTCCACTGACAGCACAAGGCCCTACCTGGACGCCACGTGGCGGCACTATGAGAGCCTCCTGCCTTCCCACAGGCATGTATCCATGCCTGACCTCCGCCCAACCACAGACGTGTGACACCTGTTTTTTGTGTTTCACTAATCAGCTTCTTTAATTTGTTTTCTTTTCTATTCTCTTCATCATCTTCCTCCTGTTCTTCCTCTTCCTCCTGACTCCCTCCCTGGCCTTGTTTTTTTTTGTTTGACTCATTTTTTTTTCTTTACATTTATCTTTTTCCTTTGGGATCTCCTCTTTGTATTTTTTTTTTCTTTTTCCTGGTTTGTGTATTCTGCATGCAGTGTGTTTGGCGTAGTTATGCGGCTGATGAGAATTCGGTTTCCATTGCTACCTGGAAGCCTCACTTGAAGGCGTTGCATACCTGCAGCCCTACAAAGTAGGTACAACTATGGCAGCTGGTGTCTGTATTTGGTGTCTGTGCAACTCTTGCCATCTTTTGCCCAATTATTTTATATTACTCAGCCGTTTCACTTTCCTTGTTTTATTGTTAATGTATTTGCTTTGTTCTCTTTATGAAACACAGTGTAAATGCATTGATTTTATAACAGCTGTTTTCTTATGAGAAAATGGTTCACAGCCATCAAAAATACTAATAATTTCCAGGCTCTGTTAATCTCAGCTTGCTTGAATTAAAAACAAACAAGCAAACAAAAAAAACAAAAGAAATGCTGACTTCTAGGTTATCTCTAAAGAACTCTGAGGTTTTCCTGCTATTATATAAATGAATATTTTATTCCTCTAGAGCTTTCACACACAGACAGGCTCTCTGTTTAACTTAAGTCTGTTGGGTGCTAAATGGGCCACTGACTTTGACTGCTGTCACTTTGAGGGACCGAGGCAGTAATTTTAGCTCTCACCCTCCATGGCATATCTATTTATGACAGCAATTGCAGCCTCAATGAGCCATTCACACCTTTCTGAATTTGTAGCACTTATGGCTCTTTAAATTGGGTGGCAACTCAGCTCTAATACACTGAGCAATTTGGATGTGGGCTGCATATACCTAATTCGGTCTATCGCTAACTGTGGCAGCTGGCATATTTGTAGCATGAATATGCAATATTGATAACTATAGATGGGGTTCCCACTTGGAACTGTTCGAGGATGCTCACAGAGGGGTAGAACACTGTTTTATGGTCACACCTCACAATATACAGACTATTAGGTCTTCTCTATTTACAATATACCGTGTTCTCCAATGCTTCTAATGTGGAAATTTATAATCACTGGTGTTTTATTAGACTGCAGATTCTTAGATGGCATGTTATGAATAATGCCAAACAGGTGGCAACACAGGCTTCTTGTAAAGCAATATTCGGTTTTTTGTTTCACTGGAACGATTACATCCTCCTCCTTAAGTTAACTAAATGTACCCTATCTGTACCCTGTACTACTGTTTTAGCAACTTTTGAATGACTGATCATGGAAAATCCTGCACTCACTTGCTGAAGCTCACAGGTATTAGGTTAAAAAAATGATTTACATACATACAATGCATTGTTTAAAATTGATTAGAAAGATTGTTTTCTGTACATTTCATGATGAGCAGATGTCAGGCTCATCATGGTCCGTGGTGGTGGTCACAGTTGCAGGAGGAGGTTCGAACTGAGGTGAAAGGGTGGTCACTGAACCAGCCAGGAGTCTATGACAGCAGGGATTAGGAATGCCAGAGTGATGATCGGCAGACATACAGCAAATGGCAGCCAGGATAATGTAGTAATAGTATTACAGGCCCGTGCAGGCAAACTGTGGTTGAAGCAGCAGAAAGATATGGATAAATTCACAAGTAGACATGATCTGAAATCTCTAAGCCAAATACAGTCAACCAGGAAACTATGTGAAGTATAAAACCAGGGTATCAATCCAAGACAGTGCACAAATCAGTCCAGGGAAAATCTAAGAATCAGAATCCAAAGCACTAATACAGTCTGTAACAAGAATCAAACACAGGAATCACAAGAAATACAAGGAAAGCCTGGGAATATTCTGGCAACTAGACAGTAACTCTGAAACAGATTGGAAACAACTGGCTTGACCTTTGAGGCACAAAAAGTTGGATGGATTCTTGACCTTCTGGGAAGCCTGAGTCTGACTGCAGCTGGTCCTGTTGTCTTAGTGATAGGATAGGGGCCTATGAATCGAGGTTTGAATTTTCTGCTTTCCTGGTTGGATGGAAGCTTCCTCTTGGAAAGCCAGACCTTCTGTCTCACTTTGTATGATTAGCCCAATGGCAGTATCTTTTATAAGCCCTTAGAATAGCAGCCCAAGCTGGATGCCCAAGCTGGATGCAGTATCAAACTGCCACTGTAACCAAAGGGACTTTCATTTCTCCCTCCTGAGCAGGGACCAAGGGTGGCTAATAGGCTTAGACAGTTAGGGACAGGAAGAAACCAGTGGCTGAGGAGGGCAAGGAATTGTGGGCGTATTCAACCCAAATCAGATCATAAACCCAGGAACAATGAAGAGCGGTTTCCAAAACTTAGTTAAGTCAAACTGTTTCTTTGCTCCATCCTGTGAGCTTGTTGTACCATGCCTCATGGAGATATTTATTCATAGCCTCTGCTTCAGGGTCTTGAAAACTGATATAGACAAATCTTAGTAGGAACAGTTCCTGTGTAAAGAGTGATGGTGTAGTCATAAGATGTGTGGTGTTGGCTTGACTAGGACTGAGAACCTCTGCTAAGTCTCGATATTGCTCAGGAACCAGTTGTAGATCAGGCTGACTAGTTGATGAACTGTGGACCAAATAATCCAAGGTCCGAAACTTGGCTCCCCATAGCCAGGAGGTTGAGCAAAATTGACTCCACTTGGTAATTTTTCTAGTGCGCCAGTTGAAACATGGGTTATGCTGACGTAACCATGAAAATCCCAAGATTACAGGTATATCGGGTAATGGGATGATATGAAGCTGTTTGTCTTGGCGGTGACCAGAAATTATTGTGGGAATGGGCTATGTAATGTGTGAGACTCAATGAAGGAGATGGTTATCCAATGTACTCACCTCCAAGGGTGGATCTAATGGTGTAATCTGCAGTCCACTTGTGGCACAAGGGCACTTTCAGAAATCGTTGGAGGCAGCTATTGTGGAGACAACAGTGCTCTGGGACTGGAAATAGCCCAAGATTCACGGGATCTCTCAGCACGTCGTTCTGACTGGTGCTGGCCAGGGCAATCAGCTCATTCAACGCTGATGGTAGGATATGACCTACCATTTAATCTTTAATTGCTCCTGCCATTGATAAAAGAGATCATATAGAGGAAAGCCAATAACATTTTGCTGCCAGAGTGTGAAACTGAATAGAAAACTCAGCAACAGACTGAGTACCCTGGCTTATTTCTAATAATTGTCTGGCTGCTGCTCTGGCTGAAGAGACAGGGTCAAACATCTTACTTGAGTGTGTTACAGACCAGTGATCCCCAGTCAGCTCTTCTCCACTCCAGAAAGAATTGAAACATAAAATATACTTGTGAATGCTGAGAGGGGCAACTGGTGGCATTCATGTCCAAATTTAGACACAGGGCTGAGATGAGTAAAGTGCAAGATGATGCGTAGTCAGAGAATGTTTCAGGCAGGGGAAATTGTGGAAGCAGAGACGAGCCAGCCTGGCGAATGGCCAGTAATCCTCCAGTCGTGGCAAATGTAAAAGCTTGATCGATGGCTGTCGGTGGTGGTGTTGAATGTTGAACCTCTCAGAGCTCTTTGACTGGTTGATGCATCCCCGCCAGAGTCTTTCATAGTGTATTAAGCTGGGTAGCATGATTGTGCCTCATTTCGGCCAAAGTAGTCAAACTCTGACTCAACTTCTTAATACCTGTTTGGTCAGGCTTGGTGTGGTCTGTGGTGGTGGTCCCAGTAGAAGGAGGATCAAGCTGAGACGAAAGAGTGGTTGATGAACCAGCTAGGAGTAGGAAATCTGGGAATACCTGAGCGATGATCGGCAGAAATACACTAAATGGCTGCCGGGTTAACATAGTAATAGTAGTAGTAGTACAGGTCTGTGCAGGCAAACTGCGGCTGAAGCAGCAGAAAGAGATGGATAAATTCACAAGTAGATACAATCTTATTATGTGAAGTATCAATCCAAAGCAGAGAATCAGAATCCAAAGCACAAACGCAGTCTGTACAAGAATCAAACAAGGGAATCACAAGAAACCCAACAAGGAAAGCCTGGTCACTAGATCGCGTCTCTGTCTGCCAAGTAATGTGCAATGCACCGTGTGCCTGCGCTGCATCCATGCTGCACAAGAAAGTTGGTCAGGTGACTGTTGTAGACTGGCTGCAGTCCTTCCATCTGTGTTACATCTAAATATACCAAAAGCTAAATGCTAGATGTATTACCAGTTTAATATTGAAAGTTATTGAGAAGTCTCATTTCTGACCAGATCAGTAGATACTAGGTAATTATACCCTCTAAGCTAACCCGGAGGTTACTATTACTTCCCACTGAAGTTTTCTCTTTAGTTCTCATTATATTTGCTGCTTATAGCACATAATGGGCATTTCATGTTGATCTCCCAGTTAAGTACTCATTCTATTTGCTTTCTAATCCCTCTGTGTGTATGTGATATTACTCACAAGCCTGGAAATTATTAGTAAAACCATCTACAAGGAATACAGTACACATATTTAATCACAGTAAACCTGTACAAAACATACACTCTGATTGCAAAGACACTGCTTAAAATGACTAAGTGGCTTTATTCACTCAGTCAGTGCCTTCTGATTTTGCAACTGCTTCTTTAGTTTGCCTGGCCAGCCTGCATCGATCTGCTTGCTTATAGTGAGCTTGCTATGTGTTGACGTCTATTTCCGCTGGAATGTGTATTTTTGATTTTCTCGCGTCAAATCCTTTGTACATGTAAAAGAACCAGTTCCTAACACAACCCTTAATTTAAAAATGTTCATATCATGCTGATTTATAGGACTCCACCAGTACGATTTTATATATAAATAATGCATAGCTAACATTTGTGCCCACTAATTTTGAATACAGAACATAACAACACAACAGGCTTCAAGAATCTACCAACAGAATTCATATAGTACAAAAACAAATGGAAGCCATAACAATTAAGACGAATTAATTCAGATTTAGGAATCACAGCTGCATGGTGTGCAGCATGGTAGTTAAAATGTAACATCTACATGATTTGAGATAAAATGGGCTAAAACATGCAACAGTACTGGTATGGTCCTATAAGCAGTGTTATCAGTTACACATTATGAAAAGATACTTTATGATATCTATATGTATATGTATATATACATTTTTTTCTTCTCATTTGTCAATTCCAGGAAAGAGCAAGGAGAATCAACCACAAGGTTTGTGACTGCTGTTTTACTGATTATTCACATCTTTGGCTTCTTGTGTTTATGAATCAGTCACTAATTTTTTCTGTCTGCCTGGCTGCCTCTTTGGTGGTGGGCAGGTTCAGTGGTCTACGATGGGTTTTGTTCACGGCTGATGAGAGTGACAAAGCTGTGAGAACCAAAACATGAGCTGATATATATAGCATGCTGAGGAGACAAATGTGGATGATAATTCATGTCAGCGTGAGCAGTCCCTTCAACATTACACCCTGACTTTTTTTTTTTTTTACACTGGTAATATAAAAATAATGCATAGCATAGCTTTAAAGTAAGCTATTAAGAGACTAAATTTTGACTGGTTTCTGCACTGAGGGTAAAATATTGTTTTTGTGCTACTATCAAGCCCAGTGGGAAAAAAAAAAAAAAAAATCTACCATTTAAAACCTCAACAGTCCAGTTGTTCCACTTCTGTGTGAACTGCACAGTCACTGAGATGGTGAAGTCTCCCTAACCGAAGCAGTTTCAAGTTGTGGGTGATGACATGTCGCCCTGCTAGCAACAACTTTTTCCACCGGCACACACTGTGACTCACTGTTTTATCTTTGTGTTTGGATGCTTTAGTGCAGGTCTCCGCTCCAAAAACACACACACACACACGCACATGTTGAAGTAGTCAAATAAAAGCAGCAACACACACCCACATACACATGTGCTTACTGTTTTTTCCTCAAATTTTGAACCATGTAATTGCCTCAGGTATTTATTATGCTTATTAGAAAATTTTTGTACAATTCTGTATTCACAGTGCCACATTTTCTAATGATATCAGTGCCCCCAGTGTTCTCATTAATCCTGCTAATTCATTTTAGAATCGTTAGCGGAGGACAGTGTGTGATGGGCTGAGTGATATAATATGTTGTGTTTGGAGTTATGAAACACTGAGTAAATGTTTGTCTCCAAATCACCAAAGCAACCCAAAGGCAGTCGATCTGTTATTCCCTTGACCCTAGTGCTGTATATGAATCACATTACGCAAGAAGAGTTTAAAATGTGAAAAGCCAATAAAATAAATAACCAAATTAAGCAGTCTGAAATTTTATAGTCACCTTAGCCTGTACACAGGCAAGAACAGAATTCATCCCACACAATTTTAAGCATGCCTTAAGATTGAGTGGGATTGTGTCTTCTGCAAACCCCCAACTCTATAAACATCTCCACTGCAGGGCTGGAGAGGTGATTAAATGCCACAGGGTACGGTCCAACTAGAGCTGCCTTACTTTATTTATTAGCCAGATTAATTTATTCATTTTCAAAGTAATAATCATAGTATAGTGAAGCGACAGGACAAAAAAAATGCATGAAAAAGGTCTGCATTTTCATACCCTCAGTGAATTCACATGTCTGTCTAAGGGCTACTGGCCTCACACTGGTGACTCAGGCACTTGTTGCCATGTACCAGCTGAATTCACATAGTTAAATGAGGGATATCGACAAGAAGTGTGTGAGTCACCAAATTGCAGGCTTTTTCAAGCAGTGCTGTAGTTGTTCATTTTCCGCTACTAAGCTCAATTGCCTCTGTTCTGCTGCTTCTAAATGTCAGTGCTTGACAAATTAAAGCAACAGTAACGGTAACTCTGCTATATTACTTTATAATTCATAGCTTTTGTACATACAGTCTTACAATGAATCATTGTATTTACATGTCAGGCAACTCAGCATCATGTAACACATTCATCATATGTCTATCTCCCCTTGGTTTTTTAGTCAAATTCATAGTAATAAACAGAAGCTACTGAGGATGTGTATCACTCGGAAACATAGGTACACAGTGTTTCTGCTCCTCTGTTATATGATGTTTTTCTTTGGGAATGCTGACTAATTCTTGGTGCATGAGTATCTGTAGGAGGCTGTGCAGCCTTAGAGAGGGCAGAGCCAATAAATCTTTCAGGGAGGCATCAGTTGACTTTTTAGTAACACGGTATCTGTTTTTGTTTGATTTTTTTGCTTGAACAATGCACTATTTCTGCCTGTTTTGATTTTAGTTTTAACTGCATTTGCACTCAGAACATTTGTTCCAGGATTCATCCTCTTTAAAATATTAACTTTAATAAGCTTTTTTATGACTGTATAGAGATGAAATTTATTTGAGACTATTATCACTTCTTATCCATGCAGCTCCTGGTGTTGCATCTAGACAGCTCACAGTTTATTACTCAAAACCTTAATACAAGATCTGAGTGATAGTGACACGTTATCACTATTGCAACACACACACACACATCATATGTGCATTTAAATCCACAATTTGAATATAGATCTGGTCATATTCTGTGTTTATATTGCCATCGATTCCAATGAAAGGTTTTGAAGCATCACTGAATAAGTGAGTGAGTTACACTGTTACACTGGGTGAAAAGTTCCTTCATTACCATGCACCATTACTGTTTTGACTCAATCCCACATACGCTGTCCTGGTGCTATAAATACACTGACTTAAGAAAATATTCAGAACCCTTCACCACAGAACATTTGTGAGACGTGAAGACAGACGCTTCCCATCTAGTATGATGGAGCTTGAGAGGAACTGCCCAAATCCAGGTGTGCAAAGGTTGTAGAGTCTTAAAGCTGTAACTGCTATAAAAAAATAAATTTAAGTACTTTTAAATTAGAGTTTTTAATTATCATTAAAACAAAATAAGTTTTACTTTATTATTATAGGTTATTGAGTCAATGGATAAAAATGGCAGTTTTATGAGTTTAAAATAAAATCAATCAATAAAGCACAAAAAGTGGAAGGAATACTTGATGAAGACACTGTACTCACTAGTGCATCAAATGTGTATTAATCCACAGCTGAAAATAGTCCTTTACTTAGTCCAGCACTTAGGCAGGTACCATTTGACTGGTCACATGAACAAGGCAGGGGAGTCAGGAACCAATGTGAGATGAAAATAGAATAAAATATATTGCAAGCCTCATGTGTCCAATCCAGCATAGGGTAGCACCACATAACTGTATTTAAATTAGCCATGCCTGTTGACTGTGCTGTGCCTTTGCATGAAGACATTAAGGCTGCAGCGACATCTCATCCTGTTCACTCACGTTCCACAAGTCATTTCCATTTATTTTGTTCCATAACGCCACCTTTTCACGTGACACTGTGCAATCAGTCCAAATATTAGGTACAAAAGTGTGGCATTGAATGTGCCTTGCTACACCTTGCTCACTAATTAGTCACATGCAGATAAATGACACACTGTAGCTGATCTACACACGTGTAGATGCAACTCAAATACCCAGCTGAAGCTTCTTACCCCTAACCCCATGATAAGCACCTGCTGCAATGCATGCTGGTCTTTCTCTATCTCGTTGCGGAGCACTTCAACAATATTAGTAGATCTAGTTCTGGATGATGACAGCTATTTAAAGCAAAGCAACAGCATTTTATTTAACAGAATTCACGTTCTTTCCTTGAAATTGACATCAATATTTTTGTTTGTCTGTCATTCCATCTCCTCTCATCTCCAATCCCTACATATTCCACTGTGTATTCCAATTTTACTCTACAGCCAGAAGTTGAGCTTCAAAGAACGTGTGAGGATGGCAAGCCCCCGAGGTCAGAGCATAAAGAACAGGCAGACGTCTTCAGTGAATGATCGGCGGTCTCCAGTGGCTGAGGCTGGGATGGAGGGCACCAGCCCTGCCAAGGTGCAGAAGAGCTGGAGCTTCAATGACCGCACACGCTTCAGACCTTCACTCCGCCTTAAGAGCCAGTCCCGCTCCACCACTGATGGTGAGTGGAGTGCACTTGGTACAAATTCAAAGAAGAATTCATTGTCATTCTCTCCATACACAGCACTCTGTATAGCACTTCTACTGGGTGAGACAACAATTCCTGAACACCTGCAACAAAACTAATGCTCAAATGCTTAAAATATGTTGGAGTATTTTGAAAAAAATATCCATATTCACTTGCTGAAGATAGATCATGATGAAAAGTGTGACATCATTCTCAAGTATGGCCGTTCAAAATGAAGCTACAACCAGACCATGATTTGTTTTACTGAGACTATAAGTAATAAGGAAATCTCGTCTCTTTTCTCTCTGCACCTCTAAAACACACAAATCAACACATTATTCTCATTTTTTAAAATCTAAACCAGCCAGGTTAGCTGTTTCCCCATTCTTCGATGATGCAAGCTAAGCTAGACCGCCCTTGGCTGTAGCTTTGTATTGAAACACACAGAAGAGAAAGTGGCATGATCAAACTGTCAACAAAAAAACCAACCATCCAACCCACCAGATCTGTTTTTGCCCACTAATTCAGACAACCAAGTGGAGGAATGCTAATGGAAGCAAGCACTTCCTTTCTTTGGCCTTATAGTACCGGCCTGGCAAGCCCTCCTGGGTAACAGCCAGTTGGTGTTTGTGGGTGGACTGATGGATTGATGGAAGATGGGGGTGGTAAGATCCATCAGCCATATGGGGTGTCAGAGCCAGCCAGCTGGCTGAGGCCTGCTGGTGGAGAGGAATCAATAACCAAGCTAGCCAAAACCAAACTGGTTGGCTGGTTAGCCACGCTCTGTCTGATCATTCACTGTCACTGACATGGTGGCTAAATGAGATGTTACAGGATGGGAAACATTTCCCTTTTATTTGGCTTAATTAGAAGTGAAATAAGATGTTATTTAAGTGGAAAACCTCTATGATATATTTAATGGAGCAAATCATTAATCTGCACTGCTTCATTTGATACAGTCTCCCAGTCTATTTCTGTCTTAAAAATCAGTAGGTTATCTCACAGACTTAAGCACATACAAATCCTACATGTTGTGCATTATTAAGTGATGCTCATTCATTTACATTTGGATAGATAGAATTAATAGATCAATAGAACTGCAGTTCAAGCACACATGATTCCTGTCCAATTCAGTTGTTTATTGGACGCTCAGTTGTGACCTGATTAATCCACAGGCTTGTAATAGTCAGACTTTGATAAAGAGCTATATAACTTAGTTTGCTTTTTTATTTTACAAAATTGGGATCATCCCTATCAGTGCAGCTAGATTTCTGCTGTGGAATGGGCTTATTCAGGTTTCTTCAAGATGTACTAATCAATATATTTACATAAAGAATTGATCAAATGGACGGGGTTGTTTGTAGTGATGAATCCATAGAGAATTATCACTCAACTCTGCCTTTCCCCTTAACACTACAGACCATTTTTTTCCACACAAACTCAGCTCTTATTGATCAGGTGGACATGAACATCACTCCAAATAAATGTCCACTGAGGCAACAATCTGGTGACATTCTCCCTGTCAACTTCATGAGGTGATAATAAACAGTGGTGTGTTTTTAATCTTCTCTTCTGCCAAAAAAATCTGCTTCAGCTTTTCATTAGACATCATGTAACATCACACTGGACACACTGACACACAACAAAGGAATGTGTTCCTTTAGTGCAAATACACAATCAAAACCCTACCATGATAATGATGATGATACTTTGTTGGTGGTGAGTTGGATGAATACAATCCCTGGCTATATAGAAGTTTTAAAGTACTGTTGTATTTTAGAAGTTTTAAAGTACTATTGTGACACACGTCACATATGCATGGGCTGAATCTATACATGAGAGTAATCTGTTTTTTTCCATTCATGCAAATGAACAAAATCTAAATAGTCCTTCTAATTTGTTTCCTCCCTACCAAGCAGCAGACTCCAACATCACAGGGGAGGATGGCTTTGATGAGAAGGGCTGTCACTGCGAGATGTCAGTGGAAGACTTGCTGCCCTCAGTTAAGTCTGTCATTAGGGCTGTCAGGTGAGGTAGTGGACTCCCATATCTAATACTGTGTTTTTCTACTGCTAAGGTTGCATGCAAATAAATCCTGATTGTAGCCCCAATGCCACCGAGCAGCTCTTCTGATCTGATTGAAAGTGTTCAGAGGATTAAAGTGACTGAAAGATTGTTTTTAGGTTATTTTTAGATCTCCACTGGTTCATGTGATTAGATAAGTGTTGAGAAGCAGGAAATATGGTTAGTACTAGCATTAACACTGCAAAACCATGTAAAGTGATCATGTCACAAAGACAGTGTGTTAAAATTGCTTGAAAAGATCAAATCTAAAGAAATCGGATATAATAAACCTTCTGCCACTCAGGATTGCACATGGCTTAGTCCATTTGAAAAATGTATTTCTTTAAGGTAAAAACCAAACAAATGAAAGTATTTATAGCATAGCTCTAACAATGGTCAAATATTTGATATTTCCCTGAGATGTGAAGGAGTGCTTTTAGAAAGTTTCAAAGTCCAACTGAGTCAGCTAAGTAGCAATTCTATACTATTAAAAGGCATTCAGAACTGTACTTGAGCAAAAGTCCAAAAATACTATCAGCTACTGGCTGACAATTTTGTCTGTAGCATTACTGTGTATTTTAACACAGTATAACTAAGCTCAGTTCTTGAAATCTAAAAACTTGTATTTGGTCCATCATGTAAACCTACCAGCTATGCTACAGTAACTGAGTTCAGAGACACCAAACCCAGAGAGTTGTTCTACGTCTGAAATCTGACAGACTTTATTTGATCTGTGTAAGTGACTGAATCCAGTCCATCACTTCAGGGGCTATAAAAACATACAGCTTGACACAAACACATTCCTCCCTGCACTTTACTGTGAGGCTTTATTGCTGCCTGTCCTTGATGGTTCCACCCTCTCTCTATTTGAGGACTTTTGGTCAAATTGCTTTGAGTTTAGCCTTGAGGCTCCAGAGGTGCATAACCTCAGAAAGTTTGTTTTTCAGAGTTACGGTGTTACACACAAATTCATAGGGTGTCTGCATAATTTAGTCCAATTTAGTGACTGTTTGAACTGGTTTGAAGAAATAGCTGGTTGGTTTGCAGTGATGCAATTTGAGCACCTTTAAAAACAGGAGAAATGAAGGTGAGGTTTAATCTGTTTTCATGAGTCTGTGTAATCTCTCAGGTTGATGGAGTCACTACAGGTTATTTGTTGTGACTGTATCAGACCCCCCCCTTGTGGTTGATTTATGAATTTCTGCTGTCTGCAGAATAATGAAGTTCCATGTAGCCAAGAAGAAGTTTAAGGAGACGCTGCGCCCATATGATGTGAAAGATGTGATTGAACAGTATTCAGCTGGTCACTTAGACATGCTGTGTCGCATTAAGAGCCTGCAGACCAGGTAATGACGAACAATACACACTGCATTGCAGCATCATCAGCTGAGTTTCCGTTGTGAGTCTTTGCTGTTTAACTGGAGCTGTTTGTTTGTATGCATGTATGTGTTCACCGGCACTCATACTTTATACATGCATGGATATATGTGTGTATTATGCTTATTTTTGTGTTTGTTCTTTTGCATTCTGTTTGTATGCCTGTGTACATGTGTGTTTATGTGTGTGCATGTGTTTGCTTCCCTCACAGGCTGGACATGATAGTAGGCCCACAGCCCATGAGGAGCAGAGCGAAGACATTTTCCTTCCCCTCCTTGCCTGTCTATTACAGCCAGGGCAGAAAGAACTCCACCCAGGGGTCAGAATATGCCTACGCCCCTCTCACTTGTCTTATGGGTTCACTTCACTCCAGTCAATTTATTCAAGACGTGCTTTGTCCTCAAAATATGAAAACTGAAATCCAAAAGAACTGGGAGAATGGAGATAATAATAAAAAAAAAAAAAAAAAAGCTGGAAGTGACATGATCCCAACATTTCTTTACACTTCGCTCTTGTTCCTCTCTTAAACATTGTGTCCCTAGTTGTGAAGTCATTCACTAACCACCAATGAAACGCTACAGTATACTGACTTTGGTTACGGTGTTTGTTCTGGTGAATTTTGGGAAATTCTGGGATCCTCATGTGTTTGAAGCCTGATGCTTACACATGATATAGAAACACCTTCACTAATATACAGAAACTACATTCACAGCTGTGACTCCTAGCTGCCAAAGCTGCGATTGTTGACAGTTAACTGCTGCATGCTTTTTGTGCTGCATGCTGGTTGAAAAAGTATATTAACTTATATATATTAACAAAATATTAACTCAAGGTCTTCTTTCCATTACTGTTTTCAACTGCATTTCACCTTCTTTGTCAAGAGTTGTCATGATAATGGCTTCGCATACGGGGGGGGGGCTGAGATCTCCACCCATGTACCCCCACCAACCCACCAGGAAATGTCTTTTTTTTTTTTTACAAATAGGCTGTTTAATTTTAAGAGACATACCAAAACAACAAGCTCTACATATCTAAACTAGTGCAGTTGAACACCAAATGACCCACAGGAAAAAACATGTGTCACACACTTCAGTGGGCCTCTCTTTCATGTCTTTCAGCCTGCTCAGCAGTGTTTGCTTGCCACAGCATTTTAACTCTGTTCACCTGTGCCTACCCTCCCTCTCTGCTCAACCTGCCTTATTCAGTACCTTCACCTTCTTGGATCTGATGAAAGACTTAAAATTGTTGGTTTGTCTTTAACCAAATGTAACCACTGTCTTCCCTATGAAAACACACAGTTTCTACATGCAGGTCTGGTGTTGAAGAATGCTTGGGCCTCTAATTGACATGACATTGCCTTAGCTATGCTAGTATGCTAGCTAGTTTTCCACTTTGTTACTCTTTTACTTCCTATCATCGGTGTCTTATTGTGTTGGCATATGCTCATGTGTCATTGTTCTAGAGTGGACCAGATCCTTGGGAAGGGCCAGATCCCTCTGGATAAAAAGATTCGAGAGAAGCTTCTGTCTGATGGCGATATATTAGAGGACATGAGCATGCTGGGTCGAGTCTGTAAGGTGGAACGGCAGGTCTGTGTTTTGCCTATTTTTATGTTTTAGTTTGTATTCTCTTATGGTGGGTTAAATTATTGGTCATTTCTATTATTTCCCTATGTGAATCAGTATTGCCTTTACGCAGGCACAGTCCTCTACTGTCCTTCTACTGCAGTCTGTAACATAAGTATATCAGAGTAACATATTTTATATCTGTATCATCATGCCAAGAAGAATGCACTATTATATACATTGTAATTATTAATCTTATTATGCATGATGTGATCAGGTGAAGATCCGAGTTGATCAGGATCAAGAGTCCAGCAGCTCAGTTTTCATTTAAAAACTTTCATTTAAACAGAAAATAAATCAGTAGACCTTAAAATGCCTACTTTCCCAATGATTGTCTGTTCTTGCTTTTGTGTCTCTACGCTTCTCATTCCTGTGTCCCGTTCTCTCCTCACAGGTGCAGTCGATTGAATCTAAACTTGACTCCCTGCTTGACATCTATAGGCAGGTTTTGCGTAAAGGCTCATCGTCAGCTCTCACACTCTCTTCTCTGCCCTTGTTTGAGCTGGAACAGACCTCCGACTACCACTCCTCTGTCTTCACCAAGGACTTGTCCTGCTCCACCCAGGTCAGCAGCCGTGGGGCGCCTCCCCCTGGTGGCTGCATCACACGCTCCTCCACCAGCCTTTCCCAGGGAGGACTGCATCTCATCCTGGCACCACCCAATGAGCTCAACCTCAATCTCAATGCCTCCTCTTCCACGCCACCCTCCGGCCTTGCATCCTCCTCTTTCAGCCCATCACCACTGCCTCATCATCACCATCACTGTCATCCACATCATCCCCACTATCATCATACTCAGGCTCAGGCTACCACGCCTGAAAGTGGCACTGATGAGGTGGTAGTGAGTTCTCCACCCATCCTCACTCCCAACAGTATCAGTAGTGGAGGGGGTGGAAGTGTAGGAGATGGAGGGTTTTCTCTTCTGGCAAGGCTTCCACCACCGCCACCTCCCAGCCGAAGTGGTGGCCCAAGCAACTTGGTGCGAGCAACCTCCACAGAAGCATCTCCCAACATGGAGGACCTGACAGTGGGCTTGGGGCTGGGCAGCTTGGGGCAGCAGCTAAAGGGCAGCACCAACAGCAATGGCAGGCTAAACTCTAAGGAGGAAAGTTCCTGGAGGAGACATATGAGCCTTGAGCTGGAACCCCTGGTGCCGCCGGCCCTGGGCTGCTGCTCTGTCCCCAGCCAGATGGACCGAGGTTTGGGCAAGTCCATGTCAGTGCAGGACCTGATGCGGGTAGCTCCGGGAACTGTTCAGGATGCCCACCACAGCCACAGTTTGTCATCCCCAAGTCCCAGTACAAGCAATGACTCCCCAGTTGGCTTCCACAGCTGTAGCCAAGACCCCGGGGGAGGAAGAGGCGGTGGCGGTACAGGCAGGTGTGGTGGAGGTGGTTGGGGTGAGGAGGACCACCTTACCGGTGACAGGGACATAGAGGCACAGGGATTTGACTTCCTGTCACAGGGGACTGCTGAGGCCCAATCCTACTCCTCTGAGCTCCTGAGGACAGAGGGCAGAGCAGGGGCAGGATCCTGGGGCTCTAATCATAGCCTGGCTAGCGGTCCTGCGTCCTCGCCCTCTACTGGCAGCACTGAATTGCCGAACATGCCGCATGTACGGCTAAAATAGACCCAGCTACAAATTCAGAAAGCACACAAATGCCACCTCAGAGACCATTTTTATCCTTTTTTGAAAGGAGCAGACAGGTGGAATATAACAAAGGGCCTGTTTTTTTTGTTGTTGTTATTTTCATGTTGATTTATTTGATAGGAATCAGTATTTTCATACAGGCTGATCAAATATGCCATATTATTGCATGGTTTACTCTGTTTTAAAGTGTCATTGACAAATCTGAGATAAAGATGAAGGATTGTAAAATAAAAACACGGACCCCAAAAACCTGAGACTTTGCTATTAAAAGCCAACTAAACTTGACCTAATATCAGACCCAGCATGAAAATTGCATGTTTTGGGAACAGGTACAGAGATTAGTAAGATAGTTTACGCTTGCCAATGTAGGAAGGCATAGACATCTAAGATAGGGAGAATTCCTTTGAGAGCACTCACATCTGTAGTAAGCAATGGGAAAATATGGGGCTTAAGTGTGCGCACGCATAGATGTATTTCCTGTCTCTCATGATGACAGGTTACCTCCCCATTTTTATTATTACTCACTATTTCTGTTTTAATTCTAGATCATTCTAGAAAACTAGATCATCTCCTAAAATTTATATTCTTAAATGCATACATTTTTTTACAATCCTCAACCAAATATGCCCACCATCTTTTCAAAAGTATCACACTTTAAAGGACCATGACAAAGCATATGCATATTTTAGCTTCTGAACTACAGTTCATTTATAATTACCATTTTAGTATAGGCATTGATTGGTTTTCATTATGTCCATACAGTACATTAAATCAACCAGCTGACTATAGTGAACATAGAGAAATTACTCGAAAGAAGCACCGTATTTTCCAGACTATAAGTCACTTTTAGCGAAAACAGCCGTGTTGAGCAGAAAAAAACATATAGAAGTCACTTCGGTGTATAAGTCACGTTTCTATTTATACTAATTATTGTCTAAATTAGCCTGTATGGAACATAGGCTAGGCATAACAACAAGCAGAAATGCATTGCCAGATTCATTCATCCGTGTAGCATGAACATAAAGGTTTTTACATTTTCTGCAGAGTCTAGAGTGTCATCTAACACTAGTGATTACTTGACAAAATGACTGCAAATTAACACATTTAAGTCACTTCGCTATATAAGTTGCATTATAAGCCATAGGAGTAAAAAATGTGTGACTTATAGTCCCGATAATACAGTAAACTTGAACTGCATATCATACAAACAGCATTAGACAAAGCACATTCAAATGTCTGAAACACAGCATGTAATAGGCTATTCAACTTATTTGTAGTAAACATGCCAAAACATGCAAAACTGTATGACTGGTCCTTTAAACTTTGAAGTGATCTTACTTTAACAACCACATCCTGTTACTAACAAGTATGGCAGGAACGCCCTGACAGAAATGTCAGTGTCACACTTATCGATGCCACTTCTGCCAATAGTGATCTTTAGTATGAGGTGCACCATGTTCAAAGCACATCTGTATGTACAAGTAGGAATGCCTATAACATACAGCCACTGTGATGTTCCATGTCCATCATGCTTTGGAGGTTCTTAGGTGCAATCCAGAGGAGAGGAACAAGGATAAAGGGTTCAACACTTTCACCTTTCAGAGCAATCACCCAGCAATCAGTTTGTTTTCCAGCTGACAGCCATGGAATAAAACATCTTGAATGTCATCTTTTTTTGGGAGGGGGTGGGGGGGGATTAAGACCAGTTTTGGTTATTTTGTCAGAAGAGAAGTGCTGTGGCCAAGCACTTTGTTTTGGTTTGGAATCAAATAGTAAGAACTCTAACTTTGTAATGCATTTGGCCCTTTGCCACTGTTTTTACATGAAAAGATATCTTATTCAAGCCATGGTTAATGTTTGCTTTTTCATACAGTGAAATGTAGGATTCTTTTTGTTTCTTGGAAGTGGATTCACTGCAGAATGTATTGCTTATTTCATTGTTAATATGAGAAGAACATCTATTGCTTGAACTGCTAAGTGGTGCCATCCACATAATTAGTGTAATCAACTTCTTCTTCCTGTTGCATGGTATAGAAGCATCAGGTAAGGGTAAGTGGTTCTCTTCAAGTTGTAGGAAAATACAGCACCACAAGCTGCAGGTAAATACTTTTCAAAAAGAATCCAAAGCCTCAGTGTTCACCACTGGACAGCAGTACCTCAAAGACCCATATCAAAGAGAAGAATCTGTGAAGGAGGTTTGGCGACGCTTTGCTTTCAACAAGTGGATTTTACTTTCTTTCAAAACTTTAAATGTACTTTGCATGAAGAGGTTATCATACCCAAGCCTATTTACAACAAAGAATGGACGCAATGTCGTTAACACAACTCTCTCTATGGTTCAAACTGATTGGACTGGAATTAAAAAAGACCCTGGCTCTGATACTGTATGCAGTCTGTAATGTGCAGTACATACAGCAGGTGCCTTGCTTTTGTGGTACATATTCATCTTGATATCTACAGTTTTCTGAAAAGTGCATTAGGTCCCTCAGAGCAGAAATGGTTCCACTATCTTCACAGTCTCTCCCTGTAACCGTTCTGACTTCAGGCATTTTACAGTTTTTTTTTTTACGCTAGATCATTTTGCTACTGGGCATAAAATGGGCCAATGACAAGTTAACTTCCTGTCTTGTTTCCTTTAATTTATTTAAATTATGTGCATATATTTACACTAGTAATAATCTCAGTTAGAACTATGAAGCCTGTAGTGTAATAAAAATGCAAGTGAACTTTTATTCTTATTCATCAATAAAGGAAATTCTATGAAGAGTTTTGGCTTTCTTGGGGCTATTCACTGAAATTGTGTGCATTTTCAATGGTTTGGGAGTATGGAGTTAAAACAGACTTGGCAAAGATACTAGGAACAAGGACTTACTGTTTAAACATCTTTACTTTTATGAACATATGCCCACAATTAACACTGATTAAGGCGCAGGAACTAAATAGTAACTGTAACATGTAACAGAGCTACTGCAAGGGAGGTTAAGTCAAGCAAAGTGCAACGCATGAAGATTTCAGGTACTGGACAAAGTTTCTAAAGCTTATTTGTCTAAGGTGCAAGAACATGCAAGCAGCCAATCTACCCCAGGCTAGTAAGCACATCTCTTTTAAAGCTAGAACACAGAGCATTAATTGAACAAAGACTATCTCTGTCTCATTACTAGTGTTAAGCAGATAGGTTTGCTAGATCAATGAGCAGCTTAATTCTATGTAGCACACAACCAGAGAGTTGTAGTGTAAGTTTGTTGTGCTCTGCCATGAACTAAGTGATAATAAAACCTACACACATATAACAGTGAGAAAACATGTTAATCTCTAACATTGCAGTAGTTGTTTTTTTCCGTCGTCTGCTTTTGCGATGCATTGTGATAATTGACCAGACACTGACTATGGTGTGCAGGAAGGGCGAGGTGCTTGTGTGTCTTCGGCCATGGTGAGCGTTTGGGGCAATAGCCCAGCACAACGTTCATTTGGCCTTTTGTGCCTTCTGTGCAGACTTGGTGATCTTACCACTGGTGGGGGCTTTCTTTTCCACACCCTTAATTACTCCAACTGCCACTGTCTGCCGCATATCACGGACCGCAAACCTCCCTGAGGAGGGACCAGAGTAAAACAACTAATTACAATGAAGCATGACCTACAAACAGAAATCCTACAGCATGACAGGAAACTTACCCAGTGGTGGGTACTCTGAGAAGCTCTCCACACACATGGGCTTTCCAGGAATCATGTCCACAATGGCAGCATCTCCAGATTTCAAGGATTTGGGATTGTCCTCGAGCTTCTTACCAGAGCGACGGTCAATCTTTTCTTTGAGCTCAGCAAACTTGCAAGCAATGTGTGCAGTGTGGCAGTCCAGCACAGGGGCATAGCCAGCACTGATCTGACCAGGGTGGTTCAGAATAATCACCTGGAGAAGAGCAGAGACAGATAAGAGCACATGCTGATGCTCTTTTTTGCAACAAAAGTGGAAATCCCCTTTAAAGTGAACAGACCTGAGAGGTAAAACTGGCTGCCTCCTGAGGTGGATCGTTCCTGCTGTCTCCAGCCACATTACCACGGCGAATGTCTTTGACAGACACATTCTTGACATTGAAGCCCACATTGTCACCAGGCAGCGCCTCAGTCAGTGCCTCATGGTGCATCTCCACTGATTTGACCTCAGTGGTAACATTGACAGGAGCAAAGGTCACTACCATGCCAGGTTTTAGGATTCCTGTCTCTACTCGTCCCACTGGTACAGTACCAATCCCTGAAAGGAAGGTTATGAACTTTACAAAGCTTTATTGACAATAATCAAACAATGTGTCCGAACAGTTCAACAAGACAAGTCTAAAAGAACACAGTCACTTTAGGAAATAATGAGCTAGAGAGAATTCCTTTAAGACCTCATTCAGCTTTTTTCCCAAAATACTCTCAAAACATTATATGTTATCACTGACACTTTGAAAAAACTGGAGCACTTAAATTTTTCAGGCTTGTTCTACCAACCAAAAAAACACACAAATATTGCCTTGTCAGACACACACACACACACACACACACACACACCTCTCACCTCCAATCTTGTAGACATCCTGCAGAGGCAGGCGAAGGGGCTTGTCTGTGGGACGCGTGGGAGGCTGGATGGCGTCCAGAGCCTCCAGCAATGTAGTGCCTGAAGCATTACCATCTTTACGGTTGATCTTCCAGCCCTTGAACCAGGTCATCTAGGAGAAGAGAGTTTTTTAAATTAGAGTGGCCAATAGCAGAGGATTGTGTTTTAATAAAGGTATAACATTAATTTATCACTAAATACTTAATCCCAAAATATCTAACATTCAATATATGAGAGTTCATACTAACATTATATATACAGCACTAAATTTATAATTGTTATCAACACAATCCAGTATTTTAGTCATAATGAATGTTTAGGAGGTGACTCACATTAGGGCTGGGTTCCAGCATGTTGTCTCCGTTCCAACCAGAGATGGGCACAAAGGCCACTGTGTCAGGGTTGTAACCAATCTTCTTGATATATGTGCTAACTTCCTTTACAATCTCTTCATAGCGCTTCTGGCTGTAGTTGGGCTCAGTAGAATCCATCTTGTTGATGCCCACAATGAGCTGCTTTACTCCCAGGGTGTAGGCAAGCAGGGCGTGTTCACGAGTCTGCCCATTCTTTGAGATGCCAGCTTCAAACTCACCCACACCTGCAGCCACGATCAGCACAGCACAGTCGGCCTGGAAGGGGTGGGCAGAGAGAAATGAAAAAAACTTTCCCCCTTAAGTAACCAACACTGCGTCAAGCGTTTTTGCACTTTCTGCTCTTCTATCTTTTCTCCTACTACCTGAGATGTTCCAGTGATCATGTTTTTGATGAAGTCCCTATGTCCTGGAGCATCAATGATGGTGACGTAGTACTTGCTGGTCTCAAACTTCCACAAGGAGATATCAATAGTAATACCACGTTCACGCTCTGCTTTCAGCTTGTCCAGGACCCAGGCATATTTGAAGGAACCCTTTCCCATCTAGGATATTTAAGAAAAAAAGAATAAAACATTTATTTTTTACTTTACATTACATAAAAGTACACTACCAGGACAGACACACAAGACAGCCACTGCCCTGTTCACTTCAATTACAAACTACACAATCATTAAACTAAGATATTTTAAATTGTGAACAAAAGTGAGAATGAGTTATACCTCAGCAGCTTCCTTCTCAAACTTCTCAATTGTTCTTTTGTCAATGCCCCCACACTTGTAGATGAGGTGGCCAGTGGTGGTGGATTTGCCTGAGTCGACATGTCCTATCACCACAATGTTTATGTGGAGCTTCTCTTTCCCCATAGTAGCTCACACTGGATGGTACTGAAAGATTTGCGCAAACAAGAGTCAAAATTCATTAGAAAAACAACAATATTAGCATCATGCCAAAGATATGTATTGTTCAAACGCCACAGTCCTGTCAGTAAAACACTTCACCTCCTAATGAGTATTTTGGACCTACACAAGGTAAAACAGGCATTTCTTTCTGGAGTGGCCAAACTATGACACTGGACTATGGTAATCAAAACTTTTATGGAAAAGTTGGCTCTGATCAAATTAAAGTGGTATCACTGCCTTCATATTTAGATATATGAGTGAAGTACCAAAATCGCTACTGAATTCAGCCAATGTCAGCTCTGCATGGATCCTTCTCTAAAGCACATATTGTATAAATGTGAATGTTGTTATGCTTACATCCAGCACAAATGTCAATGAAGAATTTCATTTTTCAGCCCTAAAGAATGACACAATGGAGAACTGATGGCTTTACTTATTACGAAGTTAAGATTAACTACTTTTTTCTAATCAGAACTCATCCATCCAGTGGACTAAAAGACCCTAATGGACAAATGAGAAAAGACCTAAATCTACTCATAAAATCCTTTCTTAATATCTGTTTGCATTGTTCTCTACATAATTATTATACTTTTTTATGCTTTAATATAACGGCTAAATGTATGTTAAAACAACAACAAAAAAAAACTTTTTCTATACCTTAAATGTTTGCACTAAAATTCCCTGCTATTAAGAAATCTGAACTAGGCTAGTTAACAGATTAGCCTAACATAATAAAACGCTTGTATTTAAAACATAACGTAATCTGTCCCAGGACTATACTATCTATCTATATCTGTCTTATTTTTCTGTACAGTTTCCGAATATTTAACATTAATAAGTTAGACCAATACCCAGTGCCCGAAGCCACATTTTCAACAGAGTAACGTTAGCTAGCTAACCTTATATTTCTGCCGGTTCGCGCCCAAATGCGTCTTAGCGCAGAAAACTCGAGAGAAGCGCAAACTAGTTAGTTAATAACACTAGATAAAGTTAGCCTGACAGCTAGCTACATAATTTAGTGTAATATTGTCACGAGAGACGCTTACGCAGTACCGTCCGACTGGCTTTTGGTAGAGAAGCTAACAGCTAATTGATAAAGCCACGCACCGCTGCACCGCTTACATGGGGCACGTGCCCATGTACACGCGCACAATCGTTTTCAGTCAGTATACCAGATTACATCATAATCATCATCATCATCATCATCATCATCACAACCATCACACTGCTTGTTGTTGGAGCATATTTTGGTTATGGACTTTGTTTGCAGTCCAGGACAGGCTCATAGACCTGCTTGAATACTCAGTACGACCCAAATGTGACCACACAGGATCAGTGACTCTTCCAGTCCGTCCGCATAGTAAAATGTAGTGTGATCCAGTGCCGCAATGAACAGGTATGCAGTGAGCGTTACACTGCGGAGTCCAGGGCGTTTTACTAATGTCTGCATGTCTCAGCATCCACCTTGCAGACAGTTGCGCAGGACTGTGTTTGTCTGTGGCAGCAGCCGGGTGATGATAGACGGAGGAGATTCCCGCATGACTGGGATGGAGTACTTCTCTGCTGAAACTGCGCCATATAGGCCTGTAGCACGCTATGCTGCCGATCCACACCCATCTGCACTTTTTTTTGGATCCGATTACCATGAAATCAAAAGCCACATAACATTCAACTCATCAGTTTCCAGTCTTAGTATAATTCACTTATATAACAGGTATTACCATTGACCCTGAAACCACCAGCTTTTTGCAGCAGGTCTAATTAAAGGATGCTGACCACATGGATGCCATTTGTGTTGTGTCACAGTGGAAAACATTCCGTGTCCTACCTTTGATTCTGCGCTGCGGTCAGCTGTGCACTGCGATGACACGAGAGATGTCTGTCCGCTGCAGCCGAGGCACCGCTATGTGAGCCGGCGTCAATCGCGTCATTCACTGTAATAATGAGGCTTGGCCACTAGATGGCGAGCTGATATAACACAAAGCATAAGGGACTGCAGCCAAAACTACACTGAGCAAAAACACTGTTTATTTTGTGTTCACAAACATGATCAACTGTTTGGAGTTCTCCATTACATCCAACAGCAACCTATAAAACTATGATACAGGGATGGGGACATATTTTAATATGAGCAGATAAGTCCCTTCTTGTGTTGTTTCTTCATTAACTAACTTTCAATATTAGGCAAAGAATAATCTTGTTTAGGTTAAAGCAAATTCATTAAAAAGTAATAAAAAGAAAACTTTAATTATGTATACTCACATATTTTATCAAATAAAACCTCAAAGTAGGTAAATCCTATTAACATCCTATTCATTTAGACTGGGAAACAAATACAGATATGTTAACAGGAACTCCTGCTGTGATCTGTTGTTGAAAACACGTGAAATGCAGTATTTAGATTAGTATGAATCGTATTTTTTTTGTTTCTCATGCAGGCAATCTGACTCGTTATTTCTAGCCAGTTGGGGTTTTGTTTGTTATTTTGGCCTTGGAGACCCTAAAGCCTATTGCTCCTTTTCTTTTGTTTTCCTTGAACTTGTGATGGACTGAGCTGTCAGTCTATTTTGTTTTTGTGAATAAATGTGCATCTTTCTACACATTTCAACTGCCAGCCTGAGCCTTTTGTTAGTTTAATTCCATAATTACTCTGTTTACTTTGTAGGTCTGTTATGTTAAGCTCCTCAGCTTCTCTAGACAAAGAAGGGGTCACACATCTTCAATTTTACTACTGCTGTAAATGTGAATCCTGAGGTGTGGAAATCACCTTATGTTCTGTTAGATGACGAGCTGTAAGACCCGGGAACAGTTAACAAGTATATTTACGGAATACTTAAGAATACTTAAACTAAGATTAAGAAAGTCTATAACACATTTAACAGCTCAAATTTTAAACGTCAATTGAACAGCTTTTATACATTCAGCATGATCACTCAGTGAATAAACATTTCTCTTTCTCTCTCTCAGTCCATGTATTTAGGGGTTCGGTTTCCAGTGGCAACCAGCTCTGGTCACACATGGGGTTTTGGAAAGAGTTTTTGTTGAGTGTTCAGTAAATGGTTTCTTCTTGGTTTCTTGTGAGGTGGATTGACTTGAGAATACTGCAAAGGCGTTGAAGTACTGGGTCCTGCGCAGTATGGGTTTGCAGCTCTTTCAGTCTGGAAGATGAGATGTGCCGGACTGACATGACTTCAAAGTCAGGTGGATCATCATAGAGTTCGTTTGGGCAGGCTCCAGGGGAACGTGACAGCGTGTCAGCAACGTACATGTGTTTCCCATTCTTGTATGTGATTGTGAGGTTGTATCTCTGCAATCTTAGCATCATGCGTTGCAGTCTTGCTATGGCTGTGTAGATAGGCTTGTTGAGGATGGTTTCTAGCAGCTGGTGGTCTGTTTCAATGTGAATTTGTTTACTATATATGTAGTCATTGAATTTGGTGCATGCAAATACCACGGCAGGGGGTTCTGGGAAGCATCGCAGGCGAGCGTGACAGGTTTTTTGACATCATAGTATCTCAGGGTGGGTGGACTGGAAATCTTGTGCTTTAAATCGCCAAAAGCATTCTGTGTTCTTGCAGGTCAACTCCCGCAGGGGAGCGGCCAGCTCACTGAGGTTCGGTATGAATTTTAATTAATCATACCCAGGAAGCATTTTCTGGTGGCTGCATTTCTGTGATTGCTTTTGTGTTTTTTTTGGGGTCGGGTTGTAGTCCCTTACTTGTGAAGATGTGACCCACTCAGGCGGAATTTACACTTTTGAGGATTCAGTCCCAAGTTCACTTCACAGGCATGACCTAACACTCTCCTTAGATTTACATCATGTTCCTTGTCACCATTTCCACCCACAGTGATGTCATTCACTATGACTGCGCATGGGTAGCCAGCAAAGATCTGTTCCATAGCATGCTGAAAAACTTCGCTGGCTGAGTTAATGCCGAAGGGCATCTGAAGGAATCTGAATCTTCCAAATGGGTGTACTGAATTTTGTCAGTAGGTAGGACTTCAGTGAGATCTGCCAAAAGGAGCGCTTGGCATCTAGCACAGAGAACACTGTGGAATTTGGCATTTGCGCTGCCACCTCTTCCACTGTGAGCATGGGGTGATGTGGACATTTTAGGAAATGATTCAGGTCTCTGGGATTAATACACAGTTTTATTTCATCTGAGTTTTTCTTGTGAGTGGCCACCATGGATGATACCCAGTTGGTCGGTTCAGATACAGGAGTGAGAACACCTATAGCAACCATCCTTTCTAGCTCTGCTTTCACCTTGTGTTGCAGTGCTGCAGGAATTCTATGTGCTGGACGAATGACAGGTTGAGCATCTTTCTCAGGTTTCATGCAATATGTCACGGGAAGTCTCCCTGTTTCATCTTGGAAAAGATCTGCATGTGTTGATCTGTTCAGCAAAACTTAATGTTTCTTTCAGACTGACCTGGTGTACTGCTTTATTGAGAGAAAATAGGCCCATCTGAAGAACCCAAGCAATGGCTGAACATCCCTTTGGACCACATAGAAGTGGAGAGTTCAGCATACGCTGCTTTAAAACCTGAATATATCTTTCAGCATTGATGGTACCTTTCCTGATATGCAAATCCATAGGCACTAATGTACCTCCATACCATCAGAGATGGAGGCTTATGAACTGAACACTGATAACAATCCAGAGGGCTCAGGGCCCATGATTGCCAAAAAGAATGTCAGATTTTGATTAATCTGATCACAGAATAGTTTTCCACAGACAATTTTACATGAGCTTCAGCCCAGGGAATACGCCGTGTTCACCTAACTGAAACCTACTACATGAGAAGGTAATTACTGTGACTATTGCTTAGAGCAGTTTCAAATGAAAAGCATAGTCAGTGTTGTGGTCTGATGCTGCTAAAGGATGATCAAAGACACATTTTACTGTTAAATGCCAATACACCTCGCAAAAACTGTTTATTCAACTTAATGCATCAAAGCATATGTATGCTCTACATTCATCCTACCCCACCACCTTACGGTTAGAACTCTGTAGTAGGTTCACTTTTTGCAAATAATTCACTTTGTATATGAATGTATTTCAATTGTGACCTATACATATAATGTATAAATGTGTGACTAATGGTGCAGTTTATTTGCTATCTTTTGTGAATTACATTTTGTAAATTCAGTAAAATCCTCAGTTGTTCTGTCTGAATATTACTGCTCCACAATAACATTTGATACCACGCTCGAGACATTTCTTTTTAAAAAAATACTGCAGCAAAATGTCCCGAACAATGATATCATGATGAAGTCAGCAAGTATCCGTGAACTTTATATATTTCCACGGTCAGCATGGAAGTTTTGTTTTTTTTGTTTTGTTTTTTTTTATAATAAACAGTAAAAACAGCGTTAATTTAAAATCAAAGTCCAGTAATGAGTCCAGTACAGAAATATCAAATCAGAATACAAATCCTTGTCACTTTAGTAATGAAAAAAAAAAACATTTGAATATAAAAATATTTCAACACAGAAATACAGGCTACAATTGTCCAGCAATTGCAGAAAAACAATAAAAAAACAATGATAAATCTTAGAATAGTTCATTTTACTTTTTAAATTAAAGGTTAGCATGAAGTTTTAATCTGGGTCATTTTGATCAATGCTGACTTATCACTGGATGACAGCTGAAAGCTTTCAGTAGCATACAGTGTGTTCAATTCCTTTAAAAGGCACAAGGAAAAACAGCAGTTAAGGCAAGTTAGTTGCATCAAATGCAATATTTTACTGTATGATTGTTTTGAGGATTTTGTAAATAGAAACCTCAAAACCTTTCATCTCCATGCAACCCTGCACATACCAAAAACCTTAGAAACCAGCTATTTTTTATATATGATCCAACAGGTTTCCCTTAGGAAGTGTTAGAAAAACACTACCTGGAACAAATATAGGCCAACAGCTGAATTGCTGACAACTTGAGATAGATTTTATCTGGATGAGTGTTAAAATCATTTTTGGCCCATTTTGACCCATATCTGAACCACAATTCCAGCCACCAGCACTTTCCAGAGTCCATCGTATCACTTGTTTTTTTCCTCATTAAATACAAATCTCCTCCTCATTTGTATGGCATTGAAACTGTCAAAGTAATATTTAAAATCTGCATTAATACGCAAATATACAACTTGGTTTATCTGTCAGATATCTTTAAATCTATTTACAAAAAAACATGCAAAAGCACCACGAAAATACCAGTTACTGTAGTTTTAGGATCAAGTGCTTTAAGCAATTACAATCTCGTCCACTATTCAACTTGAAGGCAGTTTCCATTTTGCATGATGGCAGGGATGCAGAGGTTAAGGTTAGGCACCCTCCTGTAGACAAAGTGGAAGAGCTGTGCACATGGCCGGCTGTGGAGCTCGGCTTTGATTCGTTGAGGGTGTGTGTCTGGGGCGAGCTGCTGGCTGGTGTCCGCAGTGACAAGAAACAGTGCATAGTTCTCAGGGTCAGAAATCTTGAATTTGTAAGCGCAGAGTGAGCAGACTTCTTCTGTGGTGGTGTAAGGGTGGACGACCAGGGTTTTGGCCGTGCAGCCCATGTCCACTTCCTTTAGGGCTACACGGAGATAGTTCTACAGAGAGAAAAAGAGAGTCATGTGTTAAAATTAGGCAGCGCAAACAGAAATCTCCACAATGAATGAAAGACGTTTTACTGATGAGTCAAGCAAGCACGTAGAAAAGAAGCATGCAGTTACAGTATAGCCATATTAAGGAACTGCATGCAATTCCTAAATGTTCCACTAGAGTGTACTTACTACCAACAATATAAATCCACAAATGCAGATCCACATGCTGTGATGTTAGTGGAAAATGTTCCTTTTGAAGGACAAGGGCCCAAACGCAGCACCTTTCATGCACCTTTCCGATGCTTAATGTGAAGTTTGGATTTAGCATAATTGGTATAATTTAGACTCACTGCCTGGACGTTCAAGGTAGGTTCAGGTCAGGGGTGATACCTGAAAGTCGTCCACAGACGGCACTGAACGCTGGTTGGTGCGTCGGCGGTGCCATTGGTGCAGAGTGTTTCTGGCTTCGGAGCTCAGCACCCTGGCTGCCTGCTCTTCCTGGAAGTTCTTGATGAGGGCCATGGCTCCATAAGCACTGGTCAGGTAATAGCCCCCTAGAAAGGACAGCAAAGAACTATGGTTGATGGAGAGTGAAAGAAAGAAACTACACACAACACTAACAGTGAAATACATCAGGGGTAGTTATCTAGAAATGAAACCAACTGACCCTACATGCAGTCTGACATGACACATTAACAAGTGTCAAACACTTCCTCCTTTGTAATAAAAATGAATCAGACTTTTGCATAAATATCTGAGAAATGTATAGTAAATAGTTCACACACTCAGCTTCAAGTGTTTAAGTGAAGGTAACAATAAACATTTTTGAAGGTTCAATTCCAACCAAGGTTCAATTCATGGAAGTTCAAAAAGGTCAATACAATACATACTCTCGATTAAAACAGTTCTCAAAGAGCTAACATGCCAGGCAAGTTGACGCTGACAGGAAAATATTTAATTCATGGAGGGTACATCATACTTTTTCCTCTGAGCCAGGTACAGCCCATTCAAATCAAACACTGGCTGGAATTTCCTACCAATGTCTTCCAAAGGACTTCCTATGTCTACATTTCTCAAGCTCAACAACACCGTAATGATGCAAAGGGAACTGTGACTGATTGTGAAAGCTTCTAATATGTGACCCCCACCCATGATCTCTAATGATATGAACCGTTTCCAACCATTCGCCTGGAAGTACGTCTTCTGTGGACACACAAAAGTGCTTCCTCTTGGACAGACCAGGTTATACAACTCGTTTGAACTCACATTAAACTCACACCACACTGTAATGTGCCAGGAAATGTTCAACATGAAGGTAAACCTTTTCAGGTAATCTGAGGCTTAGGAGCATGAAGTACTTGTGTAGTGTTTTCAGCTCTGGTTTCACATCAGTTTCACAGCTAAAGGGAGATTTTCTGGGGTATGTGCTCTTTGCTTTTGAGGAGTAATCTAAGAATTTAAAGGAATACTTCTTTATTTTGGAAAATGTGAATGAGATATGAACTAGCATTAGCCTATACTAATATAAAAACAGTGGGACACAGCAAACCTGGCACTGTCCAAAGTGAAACAACATACCTTCCAACAATTAAATCTCGATACTCAACAAGCAGAATCTAGTGTGCTTAACATGCACACAAACTTTAGATGGAGTTACAAAGTGGTAGCTAGGCTGGGCTATCCACATACTAACTCTTTATACACACAACCAAGGGGTGAAGGTTACTCTACAATATTTTACTATACAGTTTATTATGTGCCTTTTGTTAATGTATGCCAAAAGGCATGGACCAGTGGTCACTGAGAATCTACAGGACCTACCTTCTCCTTGAAGCAGAGATGGGTCCAGAAGCTCCATCATATACTGGATCTCTGTTTCCAGCTGAGGCATGTCACACTGAGCCACCACATAAGTAAGCATGGGCAGGAAGTCATCGGCACCGTACATCCTCCCTGGAAGAAAGCAGAGGGAGGCAGGTAGGTGTGGTGGTTACACAGGTCAGACAGACAAGCAAAGGGCACCACTCATAATAGTATCTGAAATTCTAAAGCTTTTAGTCTGGGCTTTATGTTATACAGAATGAAAACACTCACATCTAACACTTCTCCATACCTGAGTTATTCTGCATGATGGTGTAGATGAGTTTGCACACACGCAGCAGCAATGACACTTTTTTCTCAGGCGAGTACATCTTCCTCATCTTTAGGAACTTGTGGCGGATCTTCTCTATAGCCATAGGATCAGGAGGCACGGCACCGTCCACCCCTAGCTCCTTGGGCCTCTTGGTCTTAGCCAGTGCCAAGTTCTCCCTCAGCTGCTGCCAAGCTCCACTGCTCACCTACATAAAAAAGGTGAGCAGCACTGATAATTGACTCTGTTTCCAGCTGGTGTTTTCCAAAGGTGACTAAGTCATTAATAACCTATTAAATGATCCCATCTAACCTCCTAGATATATGTGTCAGCTGTGTTACCACTAATCTCCCTCCCTCTGTGTAGTTCCTCAGTCAAACATCTCCAAACCTGAATAACCTTGTTAGATAACAAAGCTCTGTTAATATCTTACCTGGAAGTCATGTAAAACTGCCTCAATGACGCTCTTCAGAGGCTTGAGGACACACTTGTGCATCGCCTTCTCTAGCACTTGGTCTGTACAAACGCCCAAACGCAAACATACAAGCCACATATGAAAGACATCTTTGATTGTCAAAGCATACAGAAATAATTAATTCTTAAAACAAATAATTTGAGTAATAGTTTACATCCAAAAAGGCATTATTTTGTATTGCATAAGACCAGGGAGAGGACACATCAAAAACTTAAACTGTTCTGTCAGCAGTTCTAGTCAAGATGACTGTTTGCTCATCAACTTGGTCAACACTTTACTCATTAAATTACATCACTATGTTAAACACAGTCATCTGACAAGACATCAAATGACACTAAATGCACAGAATATAAGGCTCCAGTGCCAGTTATCCTATGACAAGACCACCAACTATCTTTAAAAGGTGTCACTCATATATAGTTTTACTTTATACAAAACACAATTTGTTAGAAAACCGGAGTAAAGAAATTCACCATTGCGGCTTCAAATCAGCAGTAGTTGTCAGATAATGTCCTGAGACATGTTTAGCTGCATCTGATCCTCAGCAAAATCAAAACTCTTTCTTTTAATTTGATAAGGTAAATAGTTTATCATTTCTGCCTTTCGACTTTATGAAAATAAAAAAAAATAAAAAATCCGTTTGACATTCAAAGACTAAACAATGTCAGGTTTTACCACACATATTATGTATTTGCACATTTGGAAAAAGGTTAACCTGAATGTTTAGTGCGTGGCTCTTTGAAGACCAAGTCTGACCGTAAATCGAAGCTTAAAAAAAATTTGGGTATTTTTTCAGCTTGGAAGCTGATGAAACATGGAAGGTAACC
This sequence comes from Mastacembelus armatus, assembly GCF_900324485.2. Taxonomy (NCBI): domain Eukaryota; kingdom Metazoa; phylum Chordata; class Actinopteri; order Synbranchiformes; family Mastacembelidae; genus Mastacembelus; species Mastacembelus armatus. The sequence continues at coordinate 14,565,722 of NC_046633.1, read as the reverse complement.
ACATTCATAAGTATACCATTCATTCATCTGACATGCAATAAAAAGCTACACTTTTTCTACAATGGCTCCATCTGTACCTACGTCCATAGGCTTCAAATAATTTCCTGCCTACCTCCATACAATTGTGTGCTATTGTTCACTGGCAGTGCAGACACAACTATTCATGCTGCGCAGCCTTCTCCAGCCTCCAGGCATGTTTATGCCATACTTGCGCAATGAGCTGCACAGTGTAAACAAGTGAGCATGCACATACATGTATCAGAAACTTTTGCATTTGTGAAAGCAACATACGGCAGACTCTGTACTAGTGTTGTGCGTCATCTGATCTAAGAGTTTAGTCATCGTCTGTTCTTGTACTCTGTTAAGACAAATAAATCTACCGTCAAGAACAAGGGCAGGCCTCAGATGTTTGCAGGCCTATTCCATCAGATCCTTATGTGTACACAAGAAGGGGCAGAGAGGCCATTAAGGAAACAGTACTTGGTGTGTACACTGTAGCACGAACTGTACTTGCACGCACACATTCACACGCCTGCATACACATTTTCTGACAGCAGACTTCCTGATTTCCTCCAGAAAGGCTAATTTTCATGTACTTAATGTTTCTTAGTGGGCTACTACAATGAACAATAGTGAAGTCAGTGACATACAGTGTACACACACACACACACTCAGAAAAACACAAAAATAAATAGAAATGTAAAAGTTTACTGATTTACATTGCAGAAATGACAGCCCTTCTCTGTTTGTTCTTCTTTGTCATACACCCTCCCTTTACAAATAGTCATGATATTTCTGGACCTCACCAAAATGTAAGCACTGTTTTCACTAAAGATACTCAGAAGTACAGCCTTTTTACTAGAAAGACAAAAGACTTTGAGTTAGACTTTAAGATTTCTTTCCCATGATGTCAGGCCTTCAGCTATAAGCACACTGACAGCTTTGCTTCACTTCTGCTTTCTTTTAAACGTAATGGGATTGTAACATGACATCAGCCACAACATGTACTCTAGTCGTAGTTCTTAGTTTTGCTTAGTCTGTGGAAAAATTACCAGTAGCAGCTGTAGTTTTGTAGGTTGCACCTCTAACCATGTAAACCACCTACAGAACCATTTCGATAGTGCACATAGATTTCTCTTACTATCTCAAGCATTGTTGAGCCAGCTCAAGTAAAGTTGTTAAACTTCAAATACAGTTTTATGCCTGCTGTATTAAACATCTATATATTTGTTCACATTTCCTCTCTCTAGAGGGAATTTTTTGTGAGTGTGAGATGTTTTATGTGTGTAGTTGTGGTCTGCTAGTCCAACCAGAATGGGTCATTTCTCTGTCTCTAAACAAGGGTTTGCTGTTACTGTTTACAATGAACAAGAGATGTGAGATGGGTGCAAAGACATACTTACATATTCATGCAAATACTCTAGTCCACAATAACCTGACTGGAATAGAGCTGTTCAACTCTGTAAACTATTTTTACTATGACCTGAGTGGAGCCTATCAACAATTTTGAGATCATACATTAAAATAAGGAATAGGACTAGGTCTAGCTCAAATTAGTAGTTGTACCTTGGGACTAATACCCTAATGGCACTTTTCCAGCAGCTTAATATCAGAAAAACATATTTTTATGTAGCAAAATAATATTAAACATCCTCAAATGTTAAAAGTCCAAACAAGCAGATATACAGGAACCGTGTTCAAAAATAACTGCAATGAATGAGAATCTATCTAATCGAATAATAGTACAAATCTGACATTGGTGGATACCAATAAAGTACTGAATTTAAATAATTAGTCATGGTAAAAAAAGAAATGTCTAGCTTTTAAAATGAATCTCAAATGCTTTGTGACCTTATGCCAACAAGCACAGACTAAGAATAATTCACTGGGGCACAGTACAGAGCCACTTCTTTAACTCAGTACCAATATTGTGCTGCCTCCTAATATGGATAAGCCTGGGCACTCGCTGAACATTGTCAAAGAATTAAGTCATTTTTAAAACAACACTGAAGACACTGCAGTTATTAAACTAGGATGAAAACATGTAGAGAACCGAATGCTGTCCAAAGACTGGATATGACTAAAACATCACACATGTCCCCATGCAAGCGTGAGCCAGTGTTACATGACATCAGCACATGCAAGCTAAGGTCAAAAACTACATTCAATTTTCTGGTTATAAAGGCTCTTAATCTTCATGGCCAACTTACCAATGTGGTCCTCAGGTATGAGTGACTCTAGAGGAGGGTCCAGTTCAGAGCTCTGCCGCAGGTAGGCCTTCATCTGCGTCATAAACTGCCTGAGAGTCTGCAGAAAATCCATCCCTGACGTGTGGCAGCCTCGGTTCTCCTGAACAAAGTTGTTGTAGTCCTGAACCAGGGATCCAAAGTAGGAGCTTTTGTCCCTGGACAACTCTGCAATCCTTTTCACTGCCCGTCTCTCAGGTGTCATAAGGGAGCTCAGCATGCCACCCACCTTGCTGAAGCGTCCCTTCAAGGCCCTGGGGAGGATAAAGGGTCCCCTCCCCAACCTCACACCAACCCTTCGTCTCTGGGCTTTGAAGGATGGACGTAGGCGCATTTCTAGATCTGTCTCCAGGCTGACCCCGTAGTCCTCATCCTCATCTTCATCCCTATCCTCATCCTCTTCACTGCTGTCCTCCACTGGTTCTTGACGGTTAAGGTGTCCAGACAGGCTTGGGTCCAGGCCCAGGGAGAATTCGGGAGACGAGTATTCCAGTGAGTCGGAGGAAGAAGTAGACATGCTCATGTCACTGAGTCGCTGGCATCCCCCCTCATTAGGATTGGGTGGGCTCCCAGCATTGTTGTCCAGTAGTACATCAGTAGGAACAGCAGGTGGAGGCTGGCAGGGTGGAAGCTTGGCACGAGACAGGGCCTTGGCAATCGTTTCATCATCTAGGGCAATGTGGCAGCGGTGGGCTTCCAGGTCAGGCTTTTTAGGCCTTGGAGGTGGTGGATTTGAGGGCACGGGGACTGATGAGCTCTGACTGACAGCTACTGGTGGTCGAGCTGGGGCTGGGCGCCTGCTGGGGGGCTGGTGTTGACTTGCGGTTACTGCAGCTGCCTCTGGCATGCTCTTGGGTCTGATCGTAGTTCCTGAAGGACCTGGTGGAGGTGGGGCAGGGCGCCGGCGTGGCATTGAGCGGGGGGGGGGGGGGCGAGGGGGCTTTGATTTATTGTTCAGTTTGAGACTGTCTGTGTGTTGCTTGATATCGTCAAGGTCGCTTAAAAGCTTCACAGACAATTTCCCTGCATTCTCTAGGTTGTTATCAGACTTGACAGCATGTGAAGGAGAAGCCTCACAGCTGTGGTTGTGCTGATGGGTCTGGAGAAACAGGGGGTTAACGAAGCACAGAGGGCCGCTGGAATGTCTTCTATCCTGATGAAAGGAAGGTGGAGGCGTGTGAGGCTTTAGTGTTGGGGGCGCACTGTCACACTGAGCCCCGGGGTATCTTTGCTGTGACTCTTCAACCTCCCTATACCTGTTAGTTCGCTGAGGGCTGAGTGTACGGCTGCGAGGCCGACAGGGACAAGGGAAGGTTCGCCACTGACTGCACAGGGCAGAGTCCCAAAAGCCTGTAATAAAAAGCAACAGAAACACTCAGAGGCTAACATTAACTAAGTTTATAGCAACTGGATTCTGAAAACAAACAAACAAAAAACACACAGTTCTGAAAAGATATAAAAGAACAAAGATTCTCAACTTTTCTTACCAACCCATAAGATATCTACTCAAGTTTTCTTATTTCTCTTTGCCTGTCTTGCTGCTTGCTTGTGTTTTTCGTGTTGCTGGTGGGAGAAGCGCAGCAAGTTCAGCCCTGTGACTCTTTGACTCTCATTCACTGGATGCCGACACACACCCAGACTTGGAGAGGGAGTTGCCCATGCTAATCACAGAGTGGGAGGGTACTAAACACACAGTTTCAGTTCTTCCACTCCTTCTTCCTGCTGTTTTTTGCTCTCTTAAGTCTACACGGAGCTGTATTTCACTGTAGCTAAGTAGTAATTACTGTAAACAAAATATGTCATATCATATTGTGCCTCTTCTCTTTTCCATTTTATATGAACATTGCATTTGTTCAGAACAGTGGGAGATGTGTTGTCACTTTGATGCTTGTGTGCTTTTCCAATGAATCACTCTATTGTTTTCAGCTATGTGGCAAGACAGTTCTTCAGTTAACACGCTCAACTCTGATATTCACTTGAATAGAAAGAGCCTACCGTATCAACAGCATGATTTGCCACAATTAAAGGAAGAGACCCCCCCCCCAACAAAAAATGAAAAAACAAAACAAAAAACAAACAAAAAGACAAATACACTTCAAAATATATATGCAGGTGACTGTAGCATAAGCCTAGTGATTCCTGGTCCTGTAACCTAAATATAGACATGTATATTTTGCTTTCATGGAGCAATAAAAAGCAGGGTCTAGCTGGTAGAGCAGTTCTAGATGCCTTAGAATAATTTAAGGTCCAGAGTCTAAAATCCGCCTGTGGTATTCTTACTGGTCTATGTGAACTATGGCCACCTGATGCTGTGAACTGTGTTTGCAGAGCAAGTCTGCAGCCAGCAAACCTGCGCTGGAGTAATACAGACTAATCCCACTATGGAACCAACTTATTCGTTAAAGTACACTGTTATTCTCTTTGCAATTATTTATTTTTAACTGGGACATCAAAGTGAAAAGTAGCATCCTGTAAATTTATCTTATTTAAAGCAGAAATTAAAATGATTTCTCAAAATAATAATCTTGTTTGTAGCCAGGTCATTTAGTAATACAGGCAGAACAAAAACATTAAGGGAGGTGGAATAATTTTAAATTCAGCATAATGTTTCCACAACAGTAATTTAATCAGTTGTTTTAAATACAAATGTTTTCATTTACTATTTCCAATCTTTGTAATGTTTCTGACAATAAAACTGCCTGAAGTTGTTTCAGAATTCTAGTAAAATCTTACTACATTACTACAAAAGTTTGTGCCCTTTGGTACACTGGTAGGCTTTCAATGTGAAACATCTGTGCAACAAATGTCTCACTGCCAGTGGCTTAACAATGATCAAAAAATTACCTAAACTGGATGCTGCTGAAAATGATTAGCGAATGAAAAAAAGCATTTCTGTGAAGCCAGGCAAACACTGTATGTTGATCAGTCAGTTGAATAGTTTCATGTAAGCACAAAAAGTTGCAGGTTCTGGCTGTTTAGAAAGGCCAAGTAAAGTCTGTAGTGTGTGTTAACACAGTGTACAAGATCAGTAAAAAAAGGGTCTGGCTTTGGAGAAGAAAAGTTCAGGGCACTTATGACATGTCTGTGTGGTAGAGAAATTATACTGACTACATAACATATACAACAATATACTACAGCATCAACAACAGATTGATTAATGAATGTAATGTAAATCTACAGCTATGTTAGCAGCTCTACGGTGCTTAGCAGGCATTGTTAACCATGCTCCCCATCTTAGTATATCCTGTTAGACAGTACAGCTGATGCTCATAAGATGGTCATTAATTTTGCAGGTATTCTGTATAAACCAACATATTAGACAAATTAAATTTCTGATCTTCTAAAAGCACTAGATTTACAGTTTAAAGGATAACCAGGTTTCACAAGTAACCAACTTTTCATGCTAAAACCTTCACAATAATAGTATGAATAAGTTGAACTGAATTAGAACACAGCTTTCTAGCATAACAACTTCAAAGTTGGCTATTTGTGATTGCCCTATGGGGAGTTGCAAATTCATTACAATATTCAAATGTCTGAAGTTGTTTGCAGCACATGTCTGTGTTCCTTGCGTGCATGCCCAGATTCCACAACTTAGATCAAGGCAGCCTGCTTTTGTCTTAAAATAGAAGCTGGCCAGTGTAGAAGCTGAGTTTTCTTCATGTATGAGTTTGCTAAGAAAGACTGAGAAGCTGGCTTACAGCTTACTGTAGCTTTCCACTTGCCACTCCCTTCTCCCCCACACTAAGCACCAAGTTATGTCGGAGGCCTCTTCTGTTCAAAGCTGACTCACTGCAGTTTCACAGAAGCTGAGCCTAGAATAACCTGGCAGAGGCTAAGTGACTAAAGCCTCTGTGAAACTTGACCTGAATGGTCAGCATGAATTAACAATCCTAAACAAAACCTCCAAAAGTACTGGTGGGTTTATTTCTCTTTGCTTTACCTGACTGACTGTATGTTTTGAAGTTAGAATGAAGTTTAATAAGGAAGAGCCTCCTCTCTCTCTTTCTGCTTTTTCCACAGTAGGTTAAGGTAGACTATATACTCTTGATCTGTCTTTAAATATTGTTGCAATTCTGCAACAGAACCAAAACTGGCAACTAAACTGTAACTGGGAATCCAATCCTAATAATAGGAGGCGCTATGCCTGCTGTTGTTAAAAATAGTTGCATGTAACTTTTGTCTACTGACTAACCAAACAAGATGCAAAATCAGAATTTGTAAGCAACAGACATGTTTTTAACATTAGAGAGAACCATGCTAGCTGTTTCCCTTGTTTATGCTTTTAATGTTAAACTAAGCTAATTGCCTCCCATCACCATCTTTTTATGTAAACACAAGGTTGATTAAAATTGACATCAGTCTAAACATTATATTAAATTTTGAAAACATTTCATTACTTGATTTATTTGTATTTCCAACTCCAAATATCAGCAGCACAGTCATTCAGGGTGACATTTCCTATAGAACCTCCAACCAGTAAAGTAATAATTGAGGCTACCTGCTCCAAGCTGAGCCACTTCCTCCAGTTCTTTTTTTGTCTTGGCAGATGCAATGGCCTCTGGGAGTTTGAGCGCAAAAGGCAGGATATCCCTAAGTAAAAGAAAAACAGGCAATCAATTAACAAATATGACAAAAACAGATAATATGATGAGATGAGACATGATGAGATATCTCAGGGAGATATGATGAGAAAAATACAAATATACAACATCAAGTTTTTAGTGATTAATTAGTAGGTTATCGTGATGATGAATTTTGGATAGCAAAAGAAAACCTTGCATTATTTCTATCATCACTAAAATAAACACACAGCCTTTGTTTCCATTGTTGGAACTGTGAATGTGAGTTAACATGCTTTTGTGAAATTTGGTATGTCTATATGTCTGTTAGTCTACCTCAGTAGTGGTGAGACCCAGTGTTGTGTTTTTATTGCTTACAACACAGTTTTCCCTCTATTTCCTGTGTCTGTTGGTCAAGTTCTGCATCTGTTGGAGTCTCAAGATAGCATGAGCTAAAACAAGAAGTGAGAGCTTTGGGCACTGAAAGCTGAGAGTTTACTCAACACACATTTATTTTCATCCATGGAGTTTCCATCCTCAAATCACCTTCTCAATCAGAGAAAAAACACAGAGAAATGCTGTGAATGTGATAGAATGACAAACAAAAGAAGAAATGTTGGTCATATACCTGCTAATACAGTAGAAAGCTACCAGGCGAAACAGATCTGCAAAACCGATTTCTGATCCCTCGAGAGAAAAGGCTGCAAACAAATTAAAAAATATACAGATTGAATTAAAATGGATACACTGGAATGCAATTAGAGTTAGTTGCTTGAACTGCATTTGAAATTTAAACCTTTGCTCCATCCGGCCTTGACGGCATTTTACAGTTTTACATTTTATTGTTTTTAGTTATGATACCAGAACAACTCTATGAATGGTGACGCTGATTCTTATGTTTACAATGATTAGTAACTGCGATTAGTAACTGTCTAGAAATGTAAACAAAATTATATCAACAAAAAATAACAATAATACAACAATATAATATATTATATACAATATATTATAAAATATAATATTTGTTATACAGGTGTTAAAAGACAGAAAGGACATATTGCACTGGAGATGAGATCATGAATGTATTTAAAATAAATAAATAAATAAAAAAAAGACTGGATACCAGGTCACATGATGACACAATCACACAATTTTCTGCTATGAACATTGCCAGTTAGCGCATACTCCAAAATAACTTAATGTCTCCAAATTCTGGCCAGAAAAATGTCCCACATGTTCCGCACACTTTAGGCTAAAATTGAAAATGCCTACAGCTCTTCTACGCTGTCCAAATAATAGTGAACACAATAAATCAAATTCTGATAATAAATAAAGTATTTCTGTGCGGGTTATGACATTATACCGGAGCTAATCTATGATGATTATTCCCCTATACATGTTCCTTTTTCAGTCATTCGCTATTGGAAAAGTTCATCATGTGAATCCTATGGAAGTTGTAGTAACATGGTTTGGACAGTGGAATGTGAATGCAGCTGAGATGGCCACATGGGGCAGAGCCACACTGCATCATCTGGGCGAATGAGGGTGAATCACTGAAATCATCCTTCTTCAGGTTATGCTTATTGTACAGAGTTACCTCTACAACTGGTCTTTACACTTACATTTAGGGCTAAGTGCTCTGAGGCTTATAGACTATCTGATATGCATTTCAGGACTATCTTTCAACTTTCGGTTTTTACATAAAGACACATTCAAAGACTCCAGTTATCCTTCATAATTAAGTCTAGCTTTGTTTTATGAAAGAATGTGTATATTAATGTACAGAGTGACTTTAAAATGGACTGGTGTGTAATATTTTTTCAAACCAACGTTAAGTTCATGCAGAATGCTAACTTCAGAACAGCTGACCCACTGCAAAGGCAAACCAGGTCAAAGGCAATTCTTTCCCTCCCATGTGTGCTGTCATTTCAGCAGGGAAAATCCACAGCTGGTATGTCATCACACTTCAGCACTGCCAAAGGTCCATCCCAGTAACAAACACAGCACATGTAGGACTAATTACTGTATAATATTATAAGTGTTGTTAAAGTTTAAATTATAATTTAACTGTTTAATCTGTTAAATGCTAGAATAAAGTTATCTTAGAGCACTCTTGTGGCATTTTATTTCAACAGCATGGCTAATTTTATTAGCAATGAACATTTTTAGGAATTATTTTTACTAAATGACTGACACAGGTCACAGCTCCTACTAAAGGTTAAGTTCAAAGAGCAGAGTTGTTTTATTGTATCCACATCACAGGCATATCAATTCTATCAGACTGTTACACCAAAAGAAGAAAATTTATAGTTTTTCTCTTAAGAATCAACATGGATTCGAGCTACACTCCCCAAGCCACCCTTCCATTTCTCATTTGTGCATTGGTTTATATTTGTACACAACATGCCAAGGGTGACAGGAAATGTAATTTAAGACTTTGTGACTTAGAATACAGTGTGACTTCAGAGGTGGTTGTGGTTGAATGATACATAATTAGGTGACCAAAGGAAACTGAAAGAATATCTAGGCTATTAGAACGTCTATGTTAACATGAATTAACATCACCAAAACGGCTTGGTTATATAATTGTTGATGTAAAATATTGTATAAGTTGTAACCTATTTGCCTGTGTTGGAAATACCAGATATTGCAAATAATTCCTACTTGCTTTAAATTAAAAGGAATAATTTCCTGAACAAAACTTGAACATATTCTTAAAATCAATTTGGAATACTTTAATACTTTAAAACAGACTTGTAACTTACTGTACTGGCTCTCTTTGACAGGGAAGTGGCAGATGGGAGATCTTGACTGATCCTCCTTCAGACGCACAGACAGAACCTTTCTCTGCAGAGTGGCAGACTTCCTGACCAGGAATACCTGCACCACAAAGGAATTAGAAGACATGAAATATAAAACACTCTCAGACAATATTAGTAGGTAACACCTGAATCTCTGGATGGTAACTTCTCACCCCTGGTGGTTGTTTGAAGAGGATGCGACTGGCTTCTGTTTCACTGACTGCCAGCAGTAGCCATACCGGGTGGGTTTGACTCAGCCTGTCCAGCACACTCATCCTTCTTCTCAAGGAGTCATAGCCAGAATCCCTTTCTCCCATCACCCTGCAACAGTTGGGGGGCATCAGGTAAACTCCACTCACCTCACTCTCCAGCCTAGGAGAGTGACAGAGAAACAGAGGTCGGGTATAACATTTCTGCCATCTCCTGGCGAATATGAGTACTAAATTAAACATGTATTTAAAAAATACTGTTGCAGGAAATGTTTAAGAGAACAAGAAACTATGCAAAACAAGCTGATGGAAATTTACTGTAAATTCTGCATCATCAAGGTAACAATGATATGATCAGTAAGAAAACAGATTTGACAGATGAATAAAAGATTTTTAAGAGCACAAGAAAAGTATGGAAAACTGCTTTACCCTTGTAATTCCTTGGGATTCTTGTCTGTAGTCGAAGAGGTCTGGACCATCTCCTTCTTCAGATCGCAGATCTCAGATGCAAATGTGTCAATGAGCTGGAAGATGACAGAACGAAAGGCTTAAACTGATGAGTAAATACACAAAGGAGAAGAGAAGGGAGAAGAGCAGTAAACGAAACCGACAGCATTTCTCAAACATTGATTACAAAGTAAGAAACTGAGACTTTGGGATGGACAGCCTGTACTAGTCAAACTCAAACAAAAGACAGGGAAATGGTTAGTCATTTTTCCTGTGTGTGAGCTTCATTTCCTCATGGCAGGAAACATGGAGGCAAAGTATGGTCAAAAAATAACTCACATCAACATCCGCAGAGTGCTGAGACATTTCCTAGTGGTCTCTGCAGTTGTAATACTGCAGGAAGGAATGCTTGCACTGTTTTCAGACTGACAAAAATATGAATTGTCACTATTGCCATATAAATCCATGTTTAGAAGTAATTACTCAACAGAATAGACAGTAGCAGTGATTAGTAGATTAGTGATTTAGTAATGTGTAGGATTATGTCAACTAGAGTCATGAAAAATATGAATGGAGAATTCATCCTAAATCAGCACAGTTCTATCCTCCAAAAAGGACTAACAACATATGAAAAAAAAAAAAAAAAACAGTTAAAATAGGCAACAAATTGCTTGCATGTTGTCTTGTTTTGTTTGGCATTTCTCACATTCTCTGGTTCCATTTTAGATCACTCAGGGACCTCCTCAACCATAACAGAGCAGATGTCGAAATTTACACACTGCACTGATGATCTGGGTCAAACAAACAACAATGAACACAGAGCACCAAAAAATAAAGACCAGCCTTTTCAGGCAACTGAGGTAAAATATATGAATACAAAATAAAAAACTGTATGTCTTTATATTTTTATTTTTAATGAACACTTTCGCCTCCAAGCAATGTTTCCTTTACACACTTTAACCAGTAGGAGACATCCTTTTACAAACTATTCTTCACCATCAGGACTCCAGGCGAGACAATAGTAACCATAGCCCCCCCTTCCCAGCTCGCAGGACTAAGTGGAGCCAGCTCGACTAAAGCCGCAGACTCCCCCCCTCCCCCCAGGTCAAAGCTCTATAACACAACACAAGTTCACAAGTTAGCTTCAGGATTACTGTGGAACTGAAAAATGTACACTACCCGTTAGGCAGTTTTACATTGCAATTGAATGAGAAAGTATGTCCAAACTTTTGAATGGCAGTGTATAATTTAAACACAAACTGGTGGTGCTCAGTCTAAATCCTGGTTGAAGGTGGCTATTACAGTCTCGACAGCTGACCTATAAAGGGATGGAAAGCCAGCAGTCTCACCCAGCGAAGTGTCATTTTTCCCTATCAAAATCTGTCAAAATCCCAAAAACCACATGCTACAAATAGTCAAAGTTGTGGAATAAAGAGGAAAACATTTGGAAAATAAAGTGTTAGCCCTTCTAAGGAACAAACAATAATCTCACAGGCTGATTTTACCACTTCGGATAACAGTATTTACAGCACTTTTGTACCATAAATAAATAAACAGATTACAAATGGCTTGAAGCAAAGCAAATCTCACACTAAGAGAAACCCCACACTTACTGTGGGAATTCAATTAACCATTTTATTTTATTATTGTTTGGGTGCATGTATTCACTGGCATGAAAAGGGCCGAGAAGGAATTAGACATTTTGGGATATACGCTTTTTTCCCCATTTCATTCTGAGAGTTAAACGACTCTCACCGCTGTCTGTCAAATTTTATATTTTGCATTATGCTACTTATGCTTTTGTCGCTTCATATTTAACAATTACATAATCCTTGTACAAATGTTGCCAGCAGAAATGAATGAGAGGGTTATATCCCTGCACCTTCGGGCTCTCACTATCGTTTGTGCTTATGCACCAAATGACGGAGATATTGGAAAAGTTCTCTAAGTGGGGACTCCATGATTCTACTCGGGGACTTCAACGCACTCTGGCTGAATGTTCTGGACACTCGGGTAAAAAGAGGGGCTGAATTGTCAACTGCTCACCACCTGGTGGTGAATTGGATTCAGTGGTGGAGGAGGACACTGGACGGACCAGGCAGGCCCAGACACATAGTGAGGGTGTGTTTGGGAATGTCTGGTAGAGGCCCCTGTACAAGAGGTAATCAGCTCTTACCTCAGACAGAGCTTTTCACACATCCTGGGGGAGGCTGGGGTCATTGAGTCTGAACGGACTATGTTCCATGCCTCCATTGCCGAAGCGGCTGAACTGAGCTGTGGCCATAAGCTCATCTGTGCTTGTCATGGCAGAATTTCTCGATCCTGGTGGTTGACACAGGAAGTAAAGGATGCCCTTAGGCTGAAGAAAGAGTCCTATCGAGCTTGGTTGGCTTGTGCCGTTTGTAAACGATTCTGTTCATTATTTTAATGGACAGAATTTCTAGGTGCAGTCATAGATTGAAGGGGGTTTCAGTTTGGTGGACATAGGGTCTCATCTCTGCTCTTTGCAGATGATGTGGTTCTATTAGTTGCATTGAGCCAGGACCTGCAGTGTGCACTGGGGTGGTTTGCAGCTGGGATGAAAATAAGCACCAAAAATGTCCTCACTTTCCCAACATGTCCACACTGCCATGGTTTAAAACTTACTGGGTCTTAAAAAGTGTTTAGACATACAAGTACAACCACACAAAATTTTATTCAGTCCCTTTAAGACTTGTATATGTATCCATAAGGATATCTGTGTAGAGTAAGTGATTCTCTGCATGTGCTGCTGTTAAAGCCATGGTTGGAGTCAATGGAAAACTATGTGTTTGGTTTTAACACATACAGAGAGTGCTTTCACAGGGGTAGCGAGGATGGAAAAAGCTGCAAAGGAAATTAAAAGTGAGGCAACATTGGGTTTTTGTTTCTCAGGTCATCATCTGTTTTTGTGGTGGTTGGAACTATTCATCTGTGCTGAATGAACTTATTATATGCAGCCAGGTATAAGCTGTAACCTTTTTATACATATCACAATAAAACACATGCTTCTTGGGCTTATGAAATCCACAAGACCAAGAATAACTTTTCACACCATTTTCAAGCACCAATTTTCCATTTATCAGACCCAAACCTGGTTTTGTGAGGTACTATTTAAGTTTATCAGTGTGCAATCATGCATCAATGAATGCATGTTAAAATGGATTAACAGCTTTTAGGCAAACTTGCAGCAGAGCAGATGAAGAGAGAAGATAACAGTTCATCAATAGAACCACGTTCACGTGGTGCATTCAATAGGGAACGCACCCTTACAAGCTTCTATGTAATTACTCCAGGGAAACTGAATACCCCTTTTGTTGTTTTTTGGAACACCAAATTCTACATTTTACTTCAGTAACAAAGAACACAACTGACTGAAATCTTCTGTGCATGAGCTGAGACTGGCACTTTTTTAATGTTATGGTGAATTTGAATGTAAGAACACTGACATGTCTTTTATTTTCATGATCATAGTTTATGAGATTATTCATCAAATAGATCAAGAGATTAGATCGTCAAATAGTTTGTCTACTCAATTACCGATTTAATGTAATAGGCCTGCTTATTATAAGATTATATCAGTGGTGCACCATTTTTAAGTACTGGAGTACTGCAATATATGGCATTATATATTGTTATCAAATTGGTATTGTATCAAACTGTATCGTACCACATTGTATCGAGGTACATATCACATCATGGCTCGTATATATCATATCGTGACGCCCTTAACAATACCCCGTCCTACTTCAAAAGCCTGCATGTCTGATAGTATGGGGGTGCATTAGTGCCTATGGAATGGGCAGCTTGCACTGGAAAAGGCACCATTACTGCTGAAAGATATGTCCAGCTTTTAGAGCGGCATATGCTCCCATCCAGACAATGTCTTTTTCAAAGAAGGCCTTGCCTATTTCAGCAGGACAATCTGCTGAATATAACAGCATGGCTTCGTAGTAGAAGAATCTGGGTGCTGAACTGGCCTGTCTGCAGTCCAGACCTTTCACCAACTGAAAATATTTGGCACATCTTGAAATGAAAAATACAACAAAGAAGACACAGGACTGTTGAGCAGTTATAATCCTATAACAGGCAAGAATAGCACAACATTTCTTTCCCAAACCTCCAGCAACTGGTTTCCTCAGTTTTCAGATGTTTTCAGACTGTTGTTAAATGAAGAAGGGATGCTACACTGCGGTAATTATGGACCTGTCCCAATTTCTTTGAGATGTGTGGCTGCCATCAATTTCAAAATTACCTTATTTTTTTGTTAAAATGGTACATTATCTAATTTTAAACATTTGATATGTTTTATTGTGAATAAAATATGGGTTTATGAGAGTTACTTGTATTAATAATATAACTTAGATCAGTCTTTACCCTATATGTACACAGATTATTATTCATGGTGAAACGTAACCACTGCTTTATGCTTTTTACACTGTGGACAGCCAACAGCCATTTGACCTGCTGTCTGAGGTGAGGCCTCACATTCAGGATGAGGTTAAACACCCGTAACCTATATTTATCTACCTCCAACAAAAAAAGCAGTATTTAGGCAGAGGTTACATCTGTTAATAAGCTTAAACTAGGCTCCCTCTCTCAGTTTCTACAACATGTAGGATTTAGAACAATAAATCCCCAAATCAGGATCACAGTATCCTGTCAACACAGCAAGACAATTATTCCACCACTCACTGTGTGGGGGAAACAAACACACCATTTGGGTTGAAGCTAACAGATAGACTGCAAACACTGCAGAGTTCAGCAAGTTTAGTATATCTATATTACTGTTTAGTAACAGTAATATAGTAAAGTAATATAGTAACCTTTGAGATGAAACTGCACAAAGTATATGAGCTCTTAAAAGTTATTTGTAACAGAGCATAGGATGTTTTATGTGTTTTATAAGCTTTTCTGCTGTTTTACAGATTAGATTAGCTTGAGAGTAAGAAAATGGCAACTAACCTGTATTGTGCTGCGTAAATAATATAGTCTTGGTGTGAATGGCTTCAAAAGACTTCATTTTTTCACTGGTATGTGATACTGATACATTTGTGATATTGCTTGTGTTAGCTTAAATTAGAGTACTCAGGCTGCTGTGTGTTCAGGAGCTAGTGTTATGTTGGGCTGCACTCCAGGTCAAACTCCTGTTTTGGTTTTGAGATATTTCATTTTTATACATTTATTACTCCAAATATCTGAGCCTCCATTGTGCCTTTAAGCATCAAAGCTGGACTGAAAGTGCTGGTTAAATATATATATGTATAGCTTATATTTTGTTATATTATATTATATAACCCAAGAATGCTGAGTAACAGATTTAGAACGTGTGTGTGTACTTTAAGATAGTAAAAGAGAAAGAAGAGACAAAAAAGAAACAGAGAGGAGAGAGAGATGAAAGGGAGTGAGAGAGAAAGAGAGGCAGGGAGCAAAGAAACTTAAAGGAAGGAAAAGAGAGTTTTATTACGCTTGTGAGTGTATCTGTCGAGCTTCCAAAAAGAGCAGCTGGTATTCTTCAGTTTCAGCATGCCTTCGATATATAGCAGAAAGTGAAGGGAAAACCAACAAGAAACAGCTCCACTTTTATGTTTCATCAATCAAGACTCTATGACATTTCCTGAACATATAATGGTATCTGCTCAGTCAGAACTAATAATGGAAGAATTTGAACCACGGATAAAATGGTCTCCGAGGGCATAAATTCTCTTACCACAATCTGGACTAATTAACTTCTACGAGCCTCATTTATGTGGAATAATTTACTAACGTGTCAATTAATAAAAGTACTGTCCTGAAAAATTGAAGGTGCTTTCAAAAATAATGTAATTAATTTTAAATTTTATCACTTAACTTCATAGAAAGTGCAGCAAAAAGAAACCCCCTAAATTAAATCAATATTTAGAATAACAATCCAATTAAATAGCACTACTTCTCCTTAGTTTTAAATAAAGCTACTTCTTTGTGGCTGTATGTCTTGGACCAACCAGACACCTCCCAGATGGGATTGTGTGATGAATACGAATCTAAGGCATCTGAAGTGCCTAAAGCTTTGCACAGTACTGTGTGTAATTTAACTTCAACCAAGGTTAGGTGTGGCTATCTCGTCAGCTAACGTAAACTGACATTTTACATGCTGTTCATAGTGTTGACACAATTCTGTAGTTTTATTACATTTCTGTAAATGGTGAAACATATGGCAGATTCAGGTTTTAAGGGAATTGTGAGCAAAGATATAATAACAGGGTTTTGGTTTTGTGGAGCACTGTAACAATAGTGATTCAACCTTGTGTTTGCAACTTTGGTTCACAGGAAGTGATGTGTTTTACATTTCAAAGTAATTTTTGGAAAGTCAGCTACATCATCCTTCAGCTGTTACCTTAAAAAAGCTACTGCTCCTGTCCATGCGGCTGATGGGGGGATTACCGGGCGGTGAGCTGCAGGCCATGTTGTCTTCTATCTGGCTGTGTGTTTGGTTCTAGGGCAGCATCTGCACAGGCCAAAAATCTGTGGGTCAAAAACAGACTTCAGTTGAGATGGTTGTGATGTGGCACAACCTGAGGAAATTCCTACTCTGGCCATAGTATTATGGACATACTGGTCTGCTGTAATGCTTTCAGTGTGACTCGGTGTCTCTCTTTACCCCCCCCCCTTTCTCTCAAATAATTACCTCAGTCCTTTCTTATCTCATTCCAGCCTTCAGCTTATTTTTGGCTAAAACACTGTCTTCTCATTACCTGTCTCTCGTGTTTCCTCCCTCTCTCACATTCTCACTTGTTCTCTTTGCTATTTTTTTCCCATGCCCTCATACATAAATAAGTAATTTTCCATCTGGGAGAGCTTTGGTTCCAGCACATCTGCCCTTCTTCCCCACCCATCGTAACACAGTTTTAGGCCTTTGGTAACACACTTCCAAATGCTCAATTCTATGCTAAGTTGTGAAAAATGTGAAAGCCTACACACATTTAATGTATACAAACAATAATAAGAAGATCACCCTCTCCCCTAACACTGAACATGTTTCTCTCTCTCCAAACTCAGTTTTGGCCTCTCTTTTCTCATCTTTATCTCTTTGTCTGTGTGTTTGTGCCTCCACCCTACTCATTCTGTCTCTCTCTCAACAATCTTCTCCAGCCAGGCTGAAACTATTAGGCCAGCCCTTCGATTCCTGGCAGAGGTTCACAGTCTTCGAATACCATGGAGATGCTCTGTTTATTTGTCCATACGTGCATGCACTTTTATCTCACATAGGAAGGAAGACATTACCCCACACCATCAGAGACCGAGGGGGTGGAAACAAAAGACAGCTGACAAACACAGCACAAAGTTCAGTGGGTCAGATCAGGACAGCATGGTTTCAGACAATCAAATGTGACCATTTCTAAAGAGATGTTTTTGTTCACCTACTGGAAAGTTTGCAGAAGGGAAACAAAAGTGAAAGTCTAAAGTGCTCATTGTGGTCAAACTTTACTGCAGTATGTTCCCCAGACAGCAGAAAAAGAAGGCAAACCAAGCAGCATGCTACAGAGGTAAAGTCACATTGTTTCAGAACTCCAATGAAATAATACACATAACATATTTGCTTTGCCTTCCACTTAGGGTCACACTGTTTGATATGGCCAGCAGTTTTGTTGGGCTCCTTTTGCCTTCAAGTCCCCATCAGCTTCACTACAGACAACTGATTGTATTATGCACAGAGACCTAGAAAACAACCAGCAATACTAACTGTTCCTAACTTATGAAATATGGCCCTTTTATGGTGATATAAACAAATTTGTACCAAAATTACGAAATCATTTGACAATGTACAGTGCTTGGGGCTTCAGGGGAACCAGGAAGATGCCAGTTTGCTGACATGTAACTACAACAGTAAGGACTGTGTTATAGAAAACAATTCAAAGATCTTGTTTTGGGCTTGAGAGACTTACAAAAAGTAACTCTTTTTAATGTTTTCTAAAATTTTCTAAAATGTTAACAAAATTTTACACACAATATGTGAGGCAGTATTTAGCCACAGGTTCGTCCGAAATTGTATGCTAACATCAACATGCTTACATGCTTAATACAACAAAGCTTACATACTAATCCTTAGCAGTTATGCTGTACGTTATGTTAGTTTAGCATGTTGGTATGCTAACAGTGAACACAGAGTACAGACTGATGCATGAAAGGTCAGTTCGTGATCCATCCATCCTTTAGCAACAGGGGCGTGCGAGGACTGGAGCCAATCCCAGCTGACACAGGGCAAGTAGCAGAATATACAGATTACATTACGTATACCCTGGTTAAACTGCCAGTCTATCACAGGGATTAGTTAAATTACCAAGGTCTTCGTGATGTATCCTGATGGGAGCAATGCACCAATGTTCATGGCCATTCCATCCATTAGTTGTGAGGACATTTAATTCTAAAGATCAGGTTTCAATAAAACATGACGAATATCTGCAGTGAATGCCATGGCATTCCATCCAAATTACACCAATTAATTAATTACAAAAGTAAGCCAGTAGTTTCTACACTAACAAACAGCAAGCCAGTGACCTAGCCCTAAATCTTGACCTACAAATTTGGTGACCTGCACCAAGACTATTTCTTGACTCAAATCTTAAAGAGTCAGGCATTATGGTTTCATTTTCACAAATAGGTGAAAGTGGAATAAAGAATCCATTGGATTTGAACATCAGATGAATCAGAGAGGATGCTGGGTACTGAAGGAACCTTCCAACCCCCTCCTCACAGCTCTACTTCCCAAAATGAACTGTGGGATTGTCCAGAACCCTCTCCTCATCAAAACAGCAAGATCACATCAACCTCCTAACTTCCAACTGTATTATGTTCAGTCATTGCACAAGGACCACAGTGTTTCTCTTTGCATGTAGTCTATATGCGCATGCATGTGTGTTTTTGTCAGTTTGTTTGTGAGCATCAGCTGCAAGTAAACAGACACACATGCAACGTCTCTCTACAAATCATAAACATCCTGGCACTGCACCACGGACACATTGTTCCTAACACATATACTTGCACACATATTTATAGTTCAAAAAGGTAACACTACCATATATGAGATACGCAGGTATTAAAACATGAACACGATTTTTTGAATTCTAGGAATCCTACAGAGAAACAGAGACAGTAGGGGGCTCTTCGACCCTCCTGCGCATACACAGACCTGATTTTGGTTTACATAATGGTGATTAAAAAAAAAAAAAAAAACAACAGCATGACTTCATTAAGCCCTGTGGTATTTTTGTTTCATGGGGCCCTAATTTTCTCCCTGTGGGGGTCATTCTAGCTGTGAGGCTGTGCTGTCCTATATCAGTGTAATGAAAAGCTTCAGTGTTTGCTTCAGTGTTTGACAGACGTGTGAACACTGACATTGATATATTTGGCTCTTCTTCAGTATCATCATTAAATATTTTATGACAACAAAAAAAATCAATTTGATGGGAAATTACAAGGCTGTGATACTTAATGATTAATGTTCAACTTTATTTAAATATTTTCTGTATTGAACTTCATTTGTATCTGTGTCCTTTCATATACTATACATGAAAGTATGCATTGATTAATAGGTGCTACTTTCAAAGAAGGTACTTTTTATAAATGGTGTATCAAGTTTTACAAAAACAGAAAACAATAACCTAATGCTGTGTGGCCTTCAGCTGGATCTCATAGGCTTCTTCTTTCTATATAATTCAAAATCTTTTACTGTTTTTAAATTTCAGAAACAACTTTCACACTTGATTTCTAAGCTTTAGCCGGTGTTAGTTAGTAGTTGCAGTAACTCATTCATTAATGGTCATATGCCAACAACTATTAGGTTGCCCAAACCCCTTTGGTTTTTATCCTCCTCCATTGTTTTCCTTGTCATTTTAGTTAAGTGTTTTACATTGATTTGATGGATTGTTCACCTATTTGCATTCTAAAAATAAGCTGCAGACCATCTGGACCAAAATTTAAATCAATTTATTTAACACTGTATTAACATTTATGACTGCAGACCCAATGAATTATTGCATTGTGTTCTTATTAGAAATTAAGAACCCAAGTGCTTGCTTATTGAAAAGCATCCTTCTATCTCATTATAAAAGTCTGTTTTACAGACAACTGTCAGAAATCTACAACAAAGTCATGGAATTTCCTTAGTATTTCCTTTTCCTGTAGTAAAAGATTAATATGAACTGGATTATTATCTTAAATTATCATTATGTCTAACATAATTTAAATATAATCCTAATCAATGACTATTACTCTCATACATTGTTGTGTTCATCCAAAGATTTCTATTTGCAGCCATGTAGATAGTTTATATTGTATTCATCCCAATTTTAAATTCTACAATAATAAATCAACATTACTACAATGGACCGTAAAACAGGTAGAAATGTGATGAAACTAATATTTTTACCAACCCTCTCTCTGTTCCACCTTGTCAAAAACATACCCAACAAACAAAAATGGTGCTTGTTTACAGTAACTATCAAAACAACATGAAGTACTGCTTATTGTATCAGCTGTGAGATGCAGTGAAGAGTGTTGTGAGCCTAACAGGGCTCCATGCTGCTGTTAGGGCAGCAAAGCACGTGGAGGGGGCTGCAGGCAACTGCATAAACCCATTGCTGATAAGAACTCCCACATGCAGGCCATGTTTAGACCCTACAGGAAACACTGTTGCACAGATAGAAAGAGAGAATTTAAAAGCTACACTGACTTTGACTAAAGCAGTTAAAGAGTGTTGACCAGAATCTTCAAAGAGAATCAAGCCCCCCCCCCAAAGTTATGTGTGAGTATGTGCAGCCACAGTGTAGAATGTGGGTCAGTGGTTCTCATGGAGTTCAGCTGAACTGGCTGACTGGCCCACGTTGTTTTGGTTAGAGAGGAGAGTCTTTTTAAACTCACAGTACAGGAATCTGATCACTCACAGGATAGAAGGGTAGGATTACTTTTTCCACAAATAGTTTGTGGACCTTCTGTCAGTCAAACACCAATATGACCGACAGTCTAACCTCTAATCACAGCTTTAAGCGTCTTGCTATAGCAACATGTGAAAGCTCAAAATCACCATTAAACAAATGAAACTTCACACACAATAAGGAACGGCACTGGGCTAAATCATGGTCAGAAAGTGCGTCAGGCACAAGCAACGCCCAGCAACAACTTTCCACACCAAAGGTCACCTTAAAAAAGCCTGAGGCTGTTTTCTTTGGGCTACTCCCATTTAAATTAGTACCAGGAACATTAGATCAAGCCAAGGATTGAGGTGGATGTCTCTATTTTTTCAGTTCTAAAAAGAAGAAGAGGGAACAAGATGCAGATGATAGACTGGGAAACTCCAAATGAATGGAATATATTGTAACTACCATGATTATCAGTGTTACTGTTGAGTCTTGAAAGAGAAACGGAAGAGAAGTCGGATAAACCAATATCAGAAGATGGATTTGGACTCTTTAAGCTCAACCCTGGCTGGATTATCAACCAGGTGACATATAGCCCTGATTTCCTAAAATCACCAGGTTCATCGGGTGATAGTTAGATTGTATGTTTTTTTTTTTGTTGTTGTTGTTTTTTTTTGTAAATTTCCTTACAAATATGTATGACAACAGTGCAAGGTAAAGTTGTGAAATACTTATTGCATTATTGCTGAGTGTCAGATGAGTGTCAATACCACTTCTCCTGTCATACAGCAAACATGAAGCTACTATCAGCAGCTGGTTAGCCTAGATTAGCACAAAGACTGTAAACAAAGGAAGCCAGCTAGCCTTGCTCTGTCCAATAGACAAAACAAACTAATAATTTTACATTTTAGAACTTTGTTTATGGTCAGAAAAGCTGTACCACTATGTCTGATTTCATGCATGCATCTAATATTCAGTTTATAAATCGAATAAACAGAGCTACAGTGTAGGGGTTCTGCAGGTGAACTGCGTGTTTGATTTCATGCCCTGCTGCAGGATTACAGCAGA
This sequence comes from Mastacembelus armatus, assembly GCF_900324485.2. Taxonomy (NCBI): domain Eukaryota; kingdom Metazoa; phylum Chordata; class Actinopteri; order Synbranchiformes; family Mastacembelidae; genus Mastacembelus; species Mastacembelus armatus. The sequence continues at coordinate 14,543,476 of NC_046633.1, read as the reverse complement.
CATCACTGCTGCCCCTGTGAAAGTGTACAGTGTTGACATGCCTCAATGGGACGCTTTACTCTCCAACTGGTAACTTGAGTGGCTTATTCCCTGTCCAGCCAAGATGGCATCTCTCATATGTGCAATTCACAGAAAGGTATTCTAATGAAAAATAACTTGCTTGTCAATACCAGGCTAGAATAGAGGAGATATGTATTTTGTTTTTTTTTCTAGAGTGAGTTTAAGAACCAGTTGCTCTCTGCTGCCTTCCAGATTGTTGATTCACAGCAGTAGCTGACTCACTCCCTGTGCCAGAAGCTCTTGGATCTGCACTGAAGCTGATCTTATAAACTCTAAAGAAGCCTAAATTAAGAGGTCGCCCTCTTTATCATATTAACAAACACTATCTAAGAGTTCATTTAGAAAAAACTTAGCTCTAAACAAGATTTGAGCGGCAGAAGAATGTGATATGTGTTAGACCCAATCAGGTTCAGACATGTAAAAGATGTTTTTGAAAGTCTAAGAAAAATGAAAAATAGGCAGGAGAAGCTGGAACATGTTGCCACTGTATACACTTTCACAAGTTCTTAATGCTGGAGCTGTTGTCAAAGCAAACCTGTGAAATAAATAAGAGGCTGTATGAAAATTAATAGGTGGCTGGACAGAAGAGTGCATTTTATTTTACTAATATTATTGTGTTTACTATTTGTAAAACCTGGACAATAAATAACATCTTTTTATTCAGACTGACTATTAGTGACAGTAACTAATTCTACAAGTAGCTTTAATATTATGGGAGTTTATTATCCCCTTTTAATGCTTACAGAGAAATGATCACACCCTTACCATATTAAAGTCAAATACTTTTTAAATACATGTTTCATACCTGTTCTTATCATTTGTTTATTTAGTTCACAGTGAAATTAAATTTACCTGTTCAATCTATTTCAAGTCAAGGGGTCACATTCAACATATTTATATGCTAAGTGAAAAAAATGTGTAAGGGTCACAGGGCAGTGGGCCAAACCACTTCTTTAAAGCATATGAACTGTTGAACATGTAATTACATAGAATTTCCAATTGACAACCTATCTCTACTCTCCTCAGTCTTAGCATCACAGCTTAAAATACTATTCAAATGGAAATCTATCACACTGCTGCAAAGTCAGACTCAGCCCTGCCATAAATCGGACCACAAATTCTGCACCAGCACTTCTTGAATCTAAATAGCCACCTCTGACTGCCATAGTAGTAGTAACTTCACAGAGTTGTGCTTTACTGTGAGAATTACAAACCTGTTCCTCTTGTACACAAATCAACAAGCCCTTACAGGGGAAGACGTCTCCCAGTGTAGCTATGCAAAACGTGTGTGAACTCACTGTCTAAATATGCCTCAGGCTCGTTCAATCAGCTTGAAGGTAACTCCAACAGCTTACAGCTACAGAAGGGAAAGGACTCTACAGAGAGAGTAAAACTGAACTGGATCTCATGAAACTGCCAGATCTTTCATGAGTCTGTAAATCCAATCCAGATCATCATCCTACCGCAGAGCAGTCATCTTTTATTCACTAGTGCGCGGCTGTACCTGCTTTGCCGTGTCGTGGCAGGAATGTGCAAGACTTCAAGTTTTATTTTGTTCTAACTTTATGATTCAGTGCCTCCCACTGCCTTCATGCAGTCTATTTACTTCACTTCAACCCCCCGAAGAATAAACAATAAACACGAACCTTATCCTTCTTCTAATCAGGCAATATTAGATAAAGACAACAGAAAATATTTAGTTAGGAACTTTTTTTAAAGTAAATGTCGGGGTGTCTAAAAGTACTCGACATCTCTGTTATGAAAGTTTGCTGTTACCACAGAAGAAAGTAATCGTTACTCACCTTGAAGTCGTTTCCTTGAACGCCACTTCACTCAGTTTAAGCTCCGAGGGGAAAATTCATGGTGCGTCGCTTTGTTGCCGTTTTGTTCGGTTTTCGGGTGACACCGAGGAGGCTCAATGTCCCCTTCCCTCGGTGAGTTACATGGTTTAACTGGTGGACAGAGACGCAGACACCGGTTTTGGACTGGAGCACCGAGGTGTGAGACAGCTGGGAGGTGGAGGACGACTGTGGTAATCTGATGCCTCCGCCTGATTGGCTGAGGACACACGTATCAGTCGTTTTTTGGGGCTGATTGTGGTTTTCGATGAGATTATAAATAACTGCGCCAGAATCGGTCCACATACGAAAAACGTTGCCGATAATCAGCAAGTCAAACCACTACTGGGCCCGGGTGGGAGTAGTGTGTGTGTGTGTGGGTGTGGCCCAAAACTAAGACAACAGATACGGGCCCCACATAAGTGACGTGGAAAAATGGCACGTACACGTTAGATCAGCGTTCAGCGTTTTGTTGGTAATAATAATGCTTTGTTAAAATATTTATATTAAAGTTGGTAAAATGTAAGAAATGTCAATGTCTCGCTGCTAAATACGATAAGATAAGAAAACCTTTATTTGTCCCACAATGGGGAAAGTGCCTGAATAATGTGCACCCTTTGTGTTGTTGTTGTTGTTGTTGTTTTGTTTTTTGTTTCTTATAGCAGAAACACTAATTTAGTTAACTATTTCAGGAGACCTGACGAGGCTAACTTTAGCTATTTTATTCTCTGGTTTCATACTTGGTCATTTACAAGCTCAATAAATGTTATTTATTGTTATTTAATGTTATTTATTTTTATTGTTTTTATTTTATAAAATTCTTAACTTACTTTTAAAATTCTTATTTACGTATGTGTATGTATATGTACATGTATGTGTGTATATATATATATATATATATATCTGTGTGTGTATATATATGTATAGAAATTCTTTGCTTTGGTGTACGGCGCTTTGTGTCAGCTCTTGCTGTTCCCAAGGCGCCTTATAAATAAAGTTATTATTATTATTATTATTATTCACACCATAAAAATTGTTTTGTTTTTTTTTTCTTTCTAACTTTGGCTAAAATATTTTAATCTGACAGTAGCCTACTTTTCAGTGTTTGATTTGGATCGAAATTAGCCTGGCCAGCCCAATGACTGTAGAAGGGGTTGAGATCATTGGCTGAACAAGGAAGGCCAGAGTCCTCTATACACGTGGTGTGTATACACACATTATAGTATACATATAATTGTTTGTTGTCAGGCATTATGCCCACGGTGTTAATGTTATATTCTTCTTTCGATTAAACAGATTCATATCAACATGCACACCTTTAACTGCAGGAGGCAGAGGAGCATTGAGACCTTCAGTCCGATGTGGACCAGACCATAAGGAAGGAGAGACGCAAAATGTGAGTGAAATTATTACATATTAGACACCTTTTTTCTGGTTTATATTGTGTTACATAGTCATGTGTTTTGATCTTTTTATTTTTATCTATTCCTTTACATTGTTGTAGACTAAGTAGCTGTTTTCCCTTAAAGCAGTAATGATAACACAGTCATACTTGAAAAAGATTTGCCACGGGCTCTAGGAATCAGCCGTCCACCTTTTATTGAACCTCAATATGAGGAGCTGCATCTCCCCTCTCCCTGGCAACAGTTGAACCTATTAGTTAGACCTAGTCAAATCTGTGGTTCTTTGTCTTCTCAGTTCAGAAGTTTCCAAAAAGTAACGAGGTGGCTGGGTGGTTAAGCCGGTGGACAAGTAAGCCTTTGTGCTGTGCACTAGAGGTGGGATTCTTTAGGCATTTCACAATTCAATTCAATTTCCATTTAACAGAGTGTGGCAAATGTACTCACATTATATACTTAAGTAGAAGTACAGATACTTGTGTGAAAAAAGTAAAAGTAGAAGTACTGATTCAACTCCTTTACTCAAGTAAAAGTAAGAAAGTACTGGGTCTGAAAAAGTAAAAAGTAAAAAACTCAGCAAAACTCAGTCTTGCGTTTCTGAATCTGCTGCATCGTCATAGGACTCGCCAGTGCTCCCTGGATCCCTTTCTTCTTCCATGTCACATTGCAGGTTTTCGCTTTAATATAACCTGTACACTCACTCGATTTCCCTCTTGTTAGTTACGTCTTTTATGTCGTGTCGTCATCTGTGGTCGACATCAGGTTGAAAAAGGAATGAGTCTGTTTTGATAATGTAAGGAGTAGAAAGTACAGATATTCGTGTTTAAATGTATGGAGTAAAACTCGTCAGAAAAATAAATACTTAAGTAAAGTACAGATACCTGAAAAATCTACTTAAGTACAGTAACAAAGTATTTGTACTTCGTTACTTCCCACCTCTGTGATTCAGAGGCCGATGATTTGATTAAAAAACGATGCCTCAATGCTTAATGCATTGTTTCTATACTTGCTACCTGTTAAAACCCTACTGCTCGCATTCGGGCCCGAAACTATTTCCCAATGTATTTCCAAAGATCATTTGAAAGCAGTAAACCTTACGATTCAAATGGTATAAACCAATTTATAATTGAATTATCACAGTGACAATAGTCTCTTAATGGAGGCAGCCGGGTTGTGTCTGTGTTTTTACAATGCTAGATGCAATTTTAGGAAAACTAGCATTTTTAAAGAAAATGGTATCGTCAGCAAATTGACCAATAATGATTTCTCTGTCTGCTGTGGATTTCCCTTGTCTAGCAATATTCGTAATATTAGGGGCAAGAAAATTAAAAAAAATCAATGTGGTGCAATTTTTCATTTTAATGGAGCTGTTGCCATTAGCTTAAAGAGTTTTTTGATTGCCTTACAAAAAACTTAGCAAAGCCAAATTTCTCTAATGTGAGAAACATGAATTCATGTTTATTGTATCGAAGGCTTTGTATAAGTCTAAGAAGAGGATAAAGGTGTCATCTGGTATTAAATCAGAATAGTCAAGAATGTCCAAGACAAGTCTGATATTGTTAGAGATATGCCTATTCTTCATAAAGCCAGACTGTGCCTTATCTATGATCATATCAAGAACGTCTTTAATTCTCCTGGCATGTACTAAAGCCATAATCTTGCAGTCATTATTAAACAGACAAATGGGTCTACAGTTTTACGTGCTAGGTTTAGGAATCAGCGTAATAAGCCCCTGCTTAAGACTTGAAGGAAGAGCACTATTTCCAATACCATCAGTGAAGAGCTGTAATAAAAAAGGAGCTAGCTGATCCAAAAATGTTTTGTAAAATTCTTTAACTAATCCATCAGTACCTAGAGATGTGTTGTTCTTAAGAAGAGCAATGGATTTTGCAATTTCATCCACAGTGAGGGATGGAGTGTTGTCTTAAGAATTTGCCAGCCTCAAATTTAAAAACTTCACAATTTGTGCAGTAGGACTTTCCTTCTTAACCTTGTTCAAGCAATGCGTAATCAGTTTATTAATTCCAGTTTTTCTAGCAGGGAACTGTTTAAAGAGTTGAATATCTACATAGATTGCTCTATGGTCACTAAGGGGTGTTGTATGATCACTAAGGATATTGACAGTGACTCTATCTTTGGAGATGTTATTGGATATTAACCTGGAACCTGACCTTTTACTCCAAGTGAATGATCTATCATCTGGAAATTTCTCCCTCCAAATATCACTAAGGTTAAATTTTTCCGTAAGTGTTCTCACTTTTTTTATATGTTGACCATTGTCCTGGGAGCCATCTATCCACTGTATTATTCAAAGTAACATTAAAGTCTGCTCCAACAAGTAGAACAGTTTGGGTATTTGGAGAGCCACCAGCGTGTCCACCTCATCTGTTGGGCTGTCTGAATACCAATATTCACTGCAAACTTTGTTTCTGTTGCGTACTTTATTACCTGCAATTTGACGTCTGCAGTACAGCTCTTTTTTTTTTTTTGGTGATAGGCAGGGGTGGAAACTTGTCTGACATGTTTTCTATTATTACAAAGGTTAAGGAAGCTGTTGTATAATCATGACAGTTATCACTGGGGTTTTCCTGCCTTGGCATTGTTAGGATTGTTTTCCATTAGCTTTGATCTGGTGCTTTCCAGTGATCTTTTCTTGTCACTTTGAGTTGATTGGCTACTTTTTTCTTGATCTTGGCAGTAAGCGTCTACTTAATTGGCCATCTTGGAAAGCCCCCCTCTGTGTTTTAATGTTGATTGGATCAACAGCTCAAGGAATGTGTTGGTCAGCTGCTTGCAGATCACGTCTTCATCGACAGCACTTGAAATATTTATTAAATAACATAAGTATAATCACCTATTTAGCCAGCAAATTTGACCTCAGAATAAAGACATAAAGACAGACACAACAACTGACGGCGGCTGATTTGGAGGAACAAAATAAAGTAATTTATTGTTACAAATGAATACTTATAAAAATACAAAGGAGAAACAAGACACATGAATCGATGAATAAACTTAAATGAATACATATTGTCATGATTCCCCTTAGGGACTTCCTGCCGGGGAACCTTTATTTTGTAAAGACTTCCTTTTTCCCCTGGCACTGGTTCCCGGCAGCTTTACTTTAGTTATTTGTGTTCATTGGTTTCACCTTTTGTCTATTGGTTATCTTTTTCACCTGTGTTTAATCACCTTGTGTTCTTCCTATTTATACCTCCCTCTTTCCTTTGTTCCCTGCCGAAGCATTAGTTGTATTTAGTTGGTGTTACAGAGTGATAGTGTGTTTGATGACGACCGTCTCACTCGGTCTTTATTCAGTTCGACCGTCTCACCCGGTCTTTCTTAGTCCCGACCGTCTCACCCGGTCTTTCTTAGTCCCGACCGTCTCACCCGGTCTTTCTTAGTCCCGACTGTCTCACCCGGTCTTGGGAGCTTACCGTCTCACCCCGTTCTCTTGTGTTTGTTGTTTTGCCCTGGAAGTCCCAGGAGGAATAAAGCTTGTTGTCCTGCAATTGTCCTACCGCCTCTCTTTTCCTCCAGCTCATGACACATATACACAATTGGATATATATGAATGCACTCAATATATACATAGCCTAAATAAATATTAAAGAAAGATAGAATATATAGATAAATGAATAATATATACATATTCTTTAAAAAAAAAAAAAACTATTTACAGACTGCGAGACCTATCCATTTTGAAGATGGATCTGACCTTCATCCCAACTTCCGGTTTTCATGACAGTCCATCACGTCCCTCATTGCCGCTTTGAAGTCAGATTCTGACCATGACTGGGAAAAAGATATTGAGGTGCTGGTGTTCGTCTACTGGCTGGGCCATGCAGCATCACATAGGGGGGTGTCACTGGCCTTTGACATCCTAAAGTTCACAGTGCATGACATTGTGCACAGAATGAGCAGGGCAGTCATTGGTATTTTGAAGAAGCTGATTACTTTCCCCACCCTGAATGACCTGGAGGCAGTGGGAGCAGGTTTTGCCCAGCTGCCTGGGTCTACAGCTTTCCGCATGGTAGCTGTCACATCCAGATCAAACCACCAGCAAATGACGCTTGATGCTATTTTAACAAGAAGCTATTTTACTCTGTCCAGCTGCAGGCCACCACTGACCACAAGGGGAAGTTCTTCGACATCTTTGTTGGGTGTCCTGGGTCTGTTTACGATGCCAGGCTACTGAAGAGCTGTCGTTTGCACTGGCCACCTGTATGCACCTGCACCCATCTGCTTCATGGTTCTGGTTTTAAGCATAAAGCATTCTTCATTTTGCATCTCCAATAAATGTATCTTGATTTAATATTTATATTCAGTATTTGTATTGGGACAAAAAACCCAGGAAGACATTCATTTTTTTTTCATTTAAGACTTTCTGCTCTGTTTTAAGGCCATTTTAAGGCTTAAAATTGTGGAAGGATGAATTGAGACTATTTAAAACTATTTTGTTTTTATGTTTTTCACTGCCTGTGCACAGCCTCTCCATCACCAAGACTCCTGTCCAGCCTCCTTGCGGCTGCAAATGGTAACTGGGTATATTGCAGCCCAGGTTAATCGACAGGGGAACTCAGAGCTGCAGTGGTCCCCAGCGGTGACACCCACCAACCACTCACACTACCTAAGGCTGTGTGTGAATTTGTACAACGAACAATTCTTTGAAATTCTAGCTATCTACAAATGTCACTTCAAATGCTATGAATTCGGACACTGTTGCATACTGTTGCTGCTATATAATAGGGATTTTGGATGTAGCTAACTTCTTAGTCTTTTATAAGCTATTAAAGCCATGTTTTTTGTAGCAACTTGGGGACAACACAGCTGCAAACACAGCACTACCACATTATTAAATTGTCTGTCTTGTCAGCACCATGAAGTTACACACTCAGCAGCCATAGAGGTAATTTATTTGAGGTAGTTTCTGCCCAGCATTTGTTCTCCTTTTAGCTCTGTTTTTGGCCTCCACCATAGACACTATATACAGTCCATGGTCTCCACCAAGTCCTGGAAAACTACTGACTTCTTATCCACTGCCTCAACATGTTCATCAGCTGCTTGTTAACTGCAGTCTGGTGCTGTACAAGCAGTGCACAGTGGGGTTTTACTACAGCTTTGTTGCTGAAAACAGCTGCCTGCTACAGCTGGAAGCAATGTATTGAGAACGGTGACAGTGAAACAAAATAATAAAGTTGTGGGTTACAAACAAAACAAAACCAAAAAAAATAAAGAAAAATATCCTGATATATGCTATTTATCTCATACAGTAGATATTTAACAAGGTGTTCATACAAAAATATCAATAACGCAGCTTTAACAGAGCCAGGTTTTAGGCTGCCACATTGTGAAAAGAATCTTCTGAAGGTCATTTGTTTCATTTGTGTTGTTTGAGCTCATCAGGAAGAGTCTGAAGGGGCTGGCAAACAAAATGGACCATTCAGCAACATATTTCACACACATAAAACACAAATGCATATATGGAACAAAGCTTTTTTATGACAGCACATGTAATAAGAATAGGGAACAAATCATCTTAATGGCCAAACAAGGGAGGCCTGTTATTCTGTGAAGCAGTGATTTAAAGTTAGTTACCATTACTTAGTTAACCCTTATAGAACTAATAAACTTTCTATTAATGACACCATAATCACTGTTGTTTTTAAACCACTGTATCAAAATCATCAAGCTTATTAAAAAGTGCTTTACACAACATAGGGTTTTTCGGTCTCCATATCAGGAAAGAGAATTATATTGGCTATTCTATGTCTGTCTCAGTTTACTGTCTAAATAAAGAGATATAATGAAGAAGAAGAAGCCATATGTCCAGCACACAGCTCCTAAGGGCACAGGAAAACAGTATGTATATGTAAATCAATTTATTGCAAGAAGACCACTGTGAACAACGTGTATCACTCTCTGCCTCTGGGCTCTGCTCAGAGGTCCTCTTCAGCAAAAATAAAAGACATGACCATAAATGACATTTACCTGGAAACTAACTGTTGTAGGCCTACATTCTAAATACTGTAAATATGTCAAATATAATCATCAGAGGTTACTCCAACATCTGTGTTTATAATAGCATATCTCTCTGATATGTACAGCATAAATCAAGACAGTGCCTTTTTGATCTAGGAAATGCATTAAAATTACACAAAAAATGATCTGAAATATGAAAGAGGCATGCAAACCATCCAATAGTTGTGTCTATGCAGCCTACAAGAAAATATACTCAAACCACGTTCTATCATGTGTGTAACTTAACAGCCATCTCTAATAGTTTAGCACAATTCTACAGCACCCTCTTCTGCTGCAGGCAGAGCATTAACACATACAAATGGTGCTTTTACTTAATTAGCAATTTCATTAAGAATTATCAATGAGAAACTTTCAAGATAAAAATAAAATACAAGAAAAATACATATTTTATACATTTTGTTTGAACACATGCTGAAACAGAGTGGCAATACTGTTGACAAAGGTGTTTTTTGGCTCAAATACAAGCAGGAGAATGGCCACAGGCATTGGTTTTGAAGCCTCAAATACAAGGGATAGTACAAATGTTCAAGCACTGTGTCTTTAAAACAATATGTTGTTAAAAGTTTAATGGTCATGTGCCGTTAATATGCAGTTCATCTTTTATCTGAAAGTGAATCTTAGCTGTCACTAATTTAACATGCAAGGGGGATTATCCTTCCACCCATGTTAGCACCAGTGATAAAGATAGCATTTTCAGTTTATCTCACCAAAACACAACTCTGCAGCAACTTGTCCAGTATACAAATGTTGCAGTATCTGTCTAAACTATACAAAATTGATACATTTTAAATATAAACAACATCAAGTCAGTTTCCAGTACTTAGATTATATATTAGATACAGTACATTGTACAGCTCTGTCAACACACAGTGGACAGCGATCCGTTTAATACACTGTACATGACCCAAAGGGCTGAAACTTGAGGTTAGACATGATCTTTGAATAAATTAATTCATAAATAAATCATGATTATGTCTTCCCAGTAACAGTGGTATCCTTGGTTCCCCTCGAGAGTCTGACACACACTACACACAAACAGACACACGCACACTGTGCACTCAAGCTGGCTCTTAAGTCCAATTTTACAACTTACTCCTATTCTAAAAATACTTTTGGCTTTACGAAGTAACAACGGTAAATTCAACTGAGACACGAGAAACTAATTTTTTTATGTAGCACGAGAGGTCTACCATCTAGTGGGAGCTTTAATTTCAGTAGTTATGTATTTAGAGTACCTGTAGTTGCTTGCTATGCTAGAATAATATTAATCCATAAAGTGACAGTGCTGGATGTGAGTTCCAGGGGGATTCTTTTCTCAAGTGGGTTTTATAAAGAATAATAAAGCCCATATCTACTAAGTCTTTAGTGAGACAGAATAACAAACAAGAATAGATTTGATGTGTATAGTGTTATATATCTAGATTCTCCCGTCAGTGCAAAGCAAGAGCTCAGCTGTGGCTTAGTACAGCATGCTAGGTTGATCGGTACTGATCATGTAAAACATGTAAAAGCATTTGGAGTTTGTTACTGGCAAACCAAATCCCTAAAGACATACACTGTTGTCACTGTCATTGGATGATTCAGCTTTGCAAGACTGATCCAGTTGTGCATAAGAGAGTTCCTTATATCGTCTAATAGTAGTACTTAAAGAATCCACAAATATATACAGAGAAAGACAGTTTTTGCTTCAAAATACCATAATTGTGTGCTTATATCCAAACTTGTACAAAGAATAACAAACAATTTAGCTAAAAATCACTGTTAGAGCAGGATTTCTCTTTCCTACACTCAGTCAGGTACAGTAGCAGCTTCTTCACCAACAGTGCGCTAACTGTTGGTGTTAGTACAGTCATGTTCACTCACGCCAACCTTTTGGTTCTTTAGATGATTGGCAGCAATCTCTGCTGCTGGGACGTTCTCTTTACACCTCTTGTCTGGTCACCAAAACCCCCAGACTCCCAGTGTCCACTCTCTCTTGTGTGTATTGCACCAAAGATAAATAATACAGAGCTGTATTTTTTATTTGAGAAAATCAAAGGTAGGGCTTGGTTCCAAGGTGCCAAGAAACTGGAAGCCAGGTACGGTTGCCTCCATCAGTCAGAGGAAGAAGTAGAGGAAGAGGGAGGTCAATGTATGTCTCGGCACATGGGAAGGTTGACAAAGATGAAAACATTGAACTCAATGAGGATGGAGAAACATAAAAAGATGGCATACATCACAAGGCAGACCAAGCCCAGTCGCCGATCCAGAGTCCATTTGTTTAAATGGACACCAAGAACCTGCAGGTGGGGAATCAGTGTCAGTGGAAGAAAGTACAGTACAAAAAGAAACAGCAAAGGAGATTAGCATTGTAGGTAATGCACAATAAAAGGCTGCATTTTTGCTTTCTGGGAGTATGAAGTGGAAAAACTGAAGCTGCTGAAAATAGAAGAGACTAACATGTCATGCCACAAATTTCAGAGTTGGACTTAAGTGCATTGGAGTGGTTTCAGGGTTGGTAGGGACCAAAAGGTAATGTCGAGCATGGAAAAGGCAGAAGATTTATCAGAGTTATTATCGTTACCCCCCCAGTGTCTTTTTGTGGGGAGTGATGACTTGATAGCCATTAACATCATCTGTACATATTCTATATTTAAATAAATCTATTATATAGATACTGGCTGAACTATTGTTTGTCTCATTTCTTTGACTCTGTGTCTATAGAACACTATGTTGTGAAAAGGATTCCACTGAACCACAATGAAAAACTCGTATGTCTTGTGATTATAGGCCAAAATGTTGGTAGGGGTACTGAAAAATGCTTGGTGGCAACTGAATACCACACCATGACCTAGAATCTCCAGACGTTCTTTTCTAGAAGTTGGTAGAGACATTATCCTACTAGACTTACACAAATCTATGTCTGTGGTTGGATTCAAAACTTCAAAGATATGCTTGAACCACCAGAATGGCCCCTTTCAGTAACTTGTAAATGTCTAGTACTTACTGTGAAGAATACTGAGGCTAATAAGAGCCCAACAGAAAATATGAGCCCCCTGCTGTTAAGATGGATCTGAGGAGACAAACACAGAATGTTATATTGTCAAGGTTCTCAATGGATTTAAATACATGTTTAAAAACCATCATCAAAAAGAAGTAGGGCACAGGCTGTTACTCTGTCCTGATATACAGAGAATTACATCTTGTATTTAACCAGTATGCAGTTTCACATGCTCTAAAATTGTTTCCTTCGTGTTGAGAGCAATCAGCATGACAATTTACATGTAAGACTTTCCGAGTAAGGTGATAAACTGTGCCCAAACGTGCATGTTTTCTGTGTCTAATTTTAAACTTCCCTACATCACTATGCTGAATATTACGGAAAATTTTTTCTGTCCTTCATAAACACATTTCTGTTCTGCCCTAAGTGCAGCAGAATCTCCTTTTGATGAGGAACACTCACTTTGGAGCCGTAGTCAATGCAAAGTGTTTGCAAAGTCCAGGGCAGGCCCAAGCCCACCAGGATGTCAAACACATTACTGCCTATAGAGTTAGAGATGGCCATGTCTCCAAGACCTGAGGCAAGGAGAACAACACTCTTAAGGCCTGTGTTCAGGCAGGAGACAATAAATATTCTGCAGTGAACAGCCATTTAACAGATAAAATACTGACTTCATTTTCCTGTGGTTTGTCTTAGCAGAGTGTATTGATGCATGTGAGTGTACCTTGTCGTGCCACAATAACACTCGCCATGCAATCTGGGACACTGGTGCCTGCTGCTAGGAAGGTGATACCCATGATGACATCAGGGATGCCGAGAGTGAAGCCAATCACAGTCACCTGAAACCAAAAGGACTTCATCTCAGTACACTGTCCTTTATATAAAATCAACAGTCCACTCAATCAAATGAGATCACCATTAAACCAAGCTTCCATGTGGAATTACATTTCAGTTCTATAGTAAGTAAGTTTTGTGTATCTTCAGACAGCTCCTCTTCACGGTTCACATTTTCAAATGAATTTAGTGATCGATCAGCAGCTTTGTCCAGGATTCAGTTTGTCTGTCTGTCTTACAGAAAGAGCATGTTTCTTGCATTTTGTAAAACCAATTGTGGTATTCCACAAAGCTGGCTCAATAAACTTATAAAGTTAACTCTCAACTTGAAAACTTGGTTTTCGGTTTCAGAACATCTGATTGGAGATAGCTTACTCTTTAAGAGGCAAAGAGTCTGAGTTGGAGAAAAAAAGTCAAAAAGTTAACACTTATTCTGCACAGTCCACTGTGCTGAAAAAGTGCTGGAATCCTATTTGTTACATTCATTTATTGAAATGAATTCAGATGTAACCTGATGGGGACAAAGTGCTGCTGGCAGCAAAATGTGAAATCACACAGATATATGTTTATTTTTAGATCCTCATTGTAATTGGAATTTTTAGATCCTCTTTTTAGTTTCCATTTCTCGAAAGGAAAACTCAAAGTTTCCCTCAACTCAGGGTGTTTCTTCTTAATCCACTTAATACAGCCCAGGATGTTTTTTCAACATGTTAGTCAATGAAACTGACTAACCATCCAGACCATGACATATGAGAGGCCGGCGATCCAGATTGTGGCTGTGAGGAAGGAGACCATAAACCATTTCTCCCAGCGCCGCTTGGAACAGTTGGGCACGGTTAAGAACAGAAGTAGGGACAGTGGCCACATAGTCACCCACTTCAGCTTGTTACACGCCCCAGCTGTACAGAGAGAGAAAGGGAGAGCACAGCCATGATGCTGTCTTTATTTTAGTCTGGAAACAAACAATAAGGAACACTTTATCATTTTTATATCAAAACGTCATCTAGCTGTACCTGGCACTTTGAAAGGTACCAGTGGGCCACCATTATCATCTTCTCCGTCTCTATCCTCATCGTTCTCATTGTTATCATTATCTTCATTTTCATTCTCTGTCTCATTCCCAGACTCCAGTCGCTGAAGCCTGCACCTCCCGTTCAGGCCCTGCTCTGCTCTGCCCATCCCATTCTCCAGGCCCCACCTTCCCTGAGGCCTGGCTGCTGCGTCAGAGTCGCCATTGGTTATGCGGTTGACTCGAGTCTCTGTAGTGTTGATCAGTCTTTGTCTCTGGAAGTAGTTATGGAACATTATCAGAGACAATGTAAAGATACAAATGCAATAGTTCCTTGAATGCATTTGGACAACTTCCTTCTGAAAGCTTTCTTTACACCCTTTCTGGCAAAAGCACACATTTGTTTGTGTAGATTTGTATCCAGACTGAAATCTGCAGTAGACAGGTGTCTGAGAGTCAATATTGTACTAAAATATCCAAAAGAAAATGGACACCCATCTTATGATGTACCCAATCAGAGTTATTTAGCTTGTGGTTTTGCTAAGTCTGTGGTTTTGGCTGAATGAGAGCTGAGAAAACTATATTTCTCTCGAGGGCAGCATTGCAGTATTTCAGTGCAGCATTGCACCGTAAAACTATTTAATTCAACATACAATACAAGTACAATTGTGTGTACTCGTGTACAATACAAGTAAGCCAATGTATAGTTTGGTGTATTTGTACCTCATTGATAAGCATGCGAGAGGCCATGGTGAGGCGAGTCCTGGGGGAGAAATGACTGGTGATCATGATCCTCATGCCAGCCTCAGAAAAGGACAGCTGGTGGGGGTATGCAGACAGTAGCTCATCTACCATCAACACAGATGGCTTACAGTGAAAGTTAGCTGAAAGAAAAAACAGACAATATTCATCTGATTGTAGTGCATGTGTAATGTAGCTTTAAATTATTTTTAAAGGTTTTATACTGTTTCTACATTCAGTTTTCTTCACTGGTGTTTGTTAAAATTCCGCTGCTTGTAAATAATATTGGGAAACAATTTATGATCTTGCTAATATTATGTATGTAAGATGTGTATAAAGGACGACTTATAGAATATATCAGCTGTGTAGCAGAACAGTATTCTTGAGGCAAAACCTATTGGGCTAGAGACAACATGGCAGTCTATCACAAAGCCAACACATGAGGACAGATAACCAACATTCATATTCTCACCCGTACAGAATCTAGAGTTTCCTGTTCAAAGAAAATAGGGCACACTGGAAACTCACTGAGACTCTAGCAGAACCTGCAGACTCCATACAGAGGGGGAAGCCCACGGAATCCCAGATGTTTTTTTTAATTTGTATTTGGATGTATTTTCTATATGTTTCTACAGAATGTAGAATGTCAATGATGAGGTACCTGCTGAACTTATGTAATGATATAATAAGTAGATTGTCTCTGCATCAGTGACAAAAAGACACTTTTACTTAGTCCATACCGTTAGTATTTGGCACATACTGGAAATTAATCTTGTTTCAAAAATCACTGATGCCACTATCAGTAACAGAAGCTATTTATGTGCTGAAGTGAATTTTACTTTTTTCCCTCCATGTGACTCAGATCTGATCTTTTCATGGATGTGTGAACAAATCAAATTTGATTTTTTCAAATGGGTTCTGGGCCACCTTCATATGTGCTCCTGGATCAGATGCATATCTGATTTCTGACCATGCAACTGTTGTCAGGACAGTCTGATCAGAAATCATGTGGTGTTTTTTTATCTCACTCCTTTACACATATCACCTGTTGACAACAGGCTTTTGTCATCATTCAGTGTTGTTCCCTCACAGACCAGCAAATTTGAAGAGGAGAGCAACAACAGTGATGGGGTCAGTGGAGATATGAGAAAGGCTTAAATTTACCGAACATTTATGGAGAAGCTTCTATTAAAAATAGCAAACTTTGCGACTTGAATATTACATGAATGCAATGTTATTCTTGTATGCACAGGCATCAAATTTCAGTTAAACCTGTACATGTGTTGCAGTTTAGAACACACACAAGGCCAGATAGATGTCACTTAACAAACAGGGATGGGATCTGACAACAGGATTAGAATGGGCACTGTGGCTTGGATGTGCAGTTTCGGTAACACCTTTTCAAGTTGGCTTGTAATATCAGGACACAGTTTCAATTTGTCCACACGGTTCTACTTTTGGACATGATTTTAAAAATTTTCCATGCCTGAATTGCAATAAATGTGCAAAATCTATCAGTATTCTACACCAATTGTTTAATGGTGCCCTTGTTTGTCACCTTTTTCATTCTTATCAGTGGCTGAAACTGTTGTGGCCATAGACCACCAACCATGTTATGGTAGGGTAAGATGCCAAAGTCCTTTTGGAGAGGTGTCTAAATATATAAGACCACTTCCTTGAGGTTCTTTTATTGCATCACATCCTGGCAAACATCCACCAACCAACTACCACCTGCCACTCCAGGTTCTCTTCACTGCCTCTTCAGCACACTCCAGAGAACACGTTACCAAGGCCACTGGTTGTCTCTGGGGCATCAGGCAGAGAATCAGATGGAGAACATGCTGACATAGCAGGCTGTGCCAAAGTAGAACCTTAGCCATCATCCCAAACTGCTATTTTCTATTTTTTGCCTCATACTGCATATTAACATTGAAGGTAGTGAGAAACCTGCAAACACAAGATTAATATGCAGAAGTGTTGGGAGGTCAGAACAGTCCCTTAAGGTCCCAGGACCGAAGAAATAAAGCAACAGTAAGGACAATGATGTTGCAGCAGCCCTGGATTGGTTTTCTTTATGCTACATAAGACACTGAAAGCAACTCCCCCACTCCACTGACCCAGATGCATATAGCTGCACCAGGCTGCAATGATCAGCTGGCCAACTACTGACCTTGGTTTTAAGAACTGAGTTTAAACAAGGCAGCCACTGTACCAATAAGCTCATGTTTGCCAGCAGATATTCAATTTATCCAAGTTTCTCAAACATCTAGAGGTGTACATTAAAAGTTTTAGTTGAAACCTTATTGCTTATTGCTTCATCATGTTGGGGAAGTTCTTCTTGACAAATGAAGGAACAAGGGATATATTTGTTGCATTTCATACAAAGAGAGCACTCAGAACTCTGCTATTGTATGATAATGTACTGCCCAAAGTCAGACAGCACGGCCACACATTAACAGGAAATCAAATCAGTTCTGATGCACAGAACATGTCTTGGTAAAGTCATCCTTGATTTCATGGAGCAGAATAAAAATAGATGAGAGGTGGTGTCCCAGCAGCCTTTACGCAAATTGAGTGTGGTGAGATCAGCAGCAAAAACTTGCAGAGCCCTGATAGAGGGCAAAGCCTGGGAGAAATAGAACAGACTTTGATACCTGTCTTGAGCAGGACTGCAGTAGCATCACATGTGACATCATCCAGGTCAGTGCTTCCTGTCAGCCCATTAGCCAGATTCACAGAGCTCTTCTTTCGTCGGTTAAAGTAGCGTTGTGCCCTGTTGTTGAATCTAGCAATGACAGTGAAGTGAGTGAAGTGAAGTTAGGTACCATAACCAATCAGTTTATTTATTCAGCATTTCAAGGATGACACTCACTTCATGATGAGGATGTAAACCGCATACATGAGAATCAGGACAAGAGACTCCCACCTGCACACAAAGTCAGTAAAATTTGTAGAATGATTCTGAATTTAAAAAAACAAACAAACATATTTACTGATTAAACTGCAATGAATATTACGCACCAGCACACCTTCTCATCGTAGATGAACTAAAGAGGCCAAACAAAGAGGAGACAAAGAAAAAAAATAGGTATGGGAGACATAAATAGCTTAAATAGCTTCTGCATTTCTACATCTACTCCACTAGAGGGCATGACCAATCCAGAGCTCATGACCAATCTAGAGCTCAGGCAGCACCAAAAACATTGAGGCATGACTTTTAAACTAATTCCAATGTTTAATTAAAGTTAAAGCAATTTAGAGACAGAAAAGCACTGCAGGCACAGATGTGTATTTTTTTATTTTGCAGTCATATATAAGGTTTCTTCTGTAGCAAGCAGCACAATGAATGTACATATAAAAGCATGGATAATACCTGATTAATCTGTTTTTTGTGTGCATGATATAAAAGAACATGTTTCTAGCCCCTGGCATGTTAAGATATCTGACCATGTTTTATCCAATTCCATATTACATACTAACTAAATATACTGTGTACAACATTCGGTATTAATCTTTATGGTGCACTGTTAGCAGTTAGCATATATGAAATGAAAACAACTTTAATGTGATACTAACAGCTAGCATGCAGTGCAAAATGTTTTCTAAACATTTACCGTAATACAAATCTATGTGAGCAGAGCTTTCAGTGGTAGAGGAAATATTCATGTCCTTGACTTAAGTAAACGTACTGATAACACAATATCAAAAACTTAGGGTTCAAAATTTCACTTAATTCAAAGTACATATGCAATATCAGTAAACTGTACATAAAATATCACAATTAAATGTACTTGCCCCATTCAGCATTATATTTGTATATGCATGTAATATATTATTGGATCGTTATTAAATATGTGTTAGCATATAAAATAAGTGGAACTTTACTGTTGCGTTTTGTTGAGATGAAGCTATTGAATAATTCAATCACATATTAGTGGGTTGTTATATGTTTTTCGTAAGGAAAATCTTAACTTGTGCAGTCCTGTGATACACAAGTGATCTGTCTGGGGTGTACCTTGCCTTTCGTCCAGTGTCAGCTGGGATTGGCTCCAGACCCCCGCGACACTGGCTGTGGCAGGATAAGTAGTAGTAGATGACGGGTGCATGGATCTTAACCTGTTAAGTTCCTTTTTGTCCCTTTTACAGGTTGAATATACTGCATAATGAAAACCTGCTAAAAATTAAACTGTAGTGTTGGAAAGTAGCTAAATATATTTACTCAAGTACAAAACTTTACTTGAGTATTTCCATTTTCTGTTTGTTCTTTTGCTTAAGTAAAATTTTGAATGCAGACTTTTCCTTGTAATGGGGTATTATTTCACTGTGATGTTTATACTTTTACTTAAGTAAAGGACCTTAGTACTTCTTCCACCACTGTAAGAATGTATTACACCTTAAGTCTTTCATAATACTTACACGCTACACACGCTGTATAGACACACTTTACTACATGGAGGTTTGCTGTGATTGAAAAACTATAAACTAAATCTAAATCTACACTGGTTAAAACGGCCGAGGCAGAAGGTCCAAATAGGCTAATGATGCTAAAGCTGAGAGCCTTAACTGCATTTTCAGATTAGCCTAATATACTTTACCGTGACAGTGTAAGTACTTCTCCATTTTCATGCAATCAATGCATGTGATCATGTGTCCTGTGTATTTGTGCGTACATCTGTTATATCTTACCACAATGAGAGCAGCGATAGAGAATGTGTAATAAATGGAATCACGGAGTAGAGCCCAATGAGATAGCTTCACTGCCTGCAATAAAAAGAAAAAAGATACGCACAGTTCTAAAAATAAGTATACAGCATCAATTCATACATTTTTATTGTAATACCTGGCCTTGCTGCAGTTAATGCAGCCCTGTGATAGAGAAACGCCTCTGATATCATTAGCATACTGATGTAAACAGAGGAGCTCTTAAAGTGACCTCCTGAACCACTGTTAGTGAAAAAGTCAACTGCAAGGTTTAACCATCCTACGTAGAAAAGGTGGTGTGTTTATCATCTTTATATAATCAGATACAATGCAGGAGCCCACAATGCAGTGACTAACACCATTACACTCTCCCACACAACCACCACACTCCATATGTATGTGTAGAGTCAGGGGTCACATTTTGAATGCGCCACTCCCAGCTGTGGAATCGCATGCTGCTGTGCGATAGTGGGCAAAGTCACAGCTTAAAAAAGCTTTCAGTGTTTATTTGTACTCTGTCTCGTTGTACAATAGTTCTTTGTAGAAGGAATCTACTGAGAATTGTAATAAACATTAGTGAAGTGCACTGCTTGGTTTGAAGATGATCTTACCGAACCCCCTATCCCTCCAAGCCCCGCCTGCCCTTCTCCCTCATTATCTCACCATGATTACATAATGCACAATCTGGAATTGCATCATTGCTTGGAGTCCAGTGCATATATTTTTCAAAGCAGAGAGCTTATCCTTGTACTCCGCTCATTTCCATGTCAGATAGCATCAAAGACAGACTGCACCATGTTATCTCTGTATCTCATGTACAACACAGTACCACAAATGTAAAGGAGAACAGAGACACAAACAACGTTTTGTGATCATTCTGACGTGAAGTTGCACATGGCATTGCATAAAAACGTAGCAAAATGGAACATGTCAAATAGTCCTTCATTCAAATAATGAAATAAATAAAATAAATAAACTGTACATGCTTTTCAAGAATATCTATAAAAATAATCCTAAATATATATATATACATATACATGGTTTACGTGTATGGAAGATATTTTTTGTCAGGGTAACGTAATGATCCATCACATCTAATTACTCCATATAATAATAAATATTATAAAGCCACATTTTGTTATTTGTTGTGGTGATTCATGTGGTGCTTCGTTCGATGTGCTTGTTCCTGACTGGTTCATGATGAGCACCACATCTGATAACAAAACAACACATCAAGTAACAAAACACCTTGAACAACAAACCACCACATCAAAAAATGAACCACCACAACAAATAACAAATATGGCTTTATATTATTTATTATTTGGAGGGGTAGTTTATTACTTGCTGGGCTAATTAGATATGATGTTTCATTATATTAACATGACAAAGATAGCTTCCATAAACATGTCCTCTGAAGCTGTACTTTGGGGCAGTCAGACACATGAAGTCATGCATGCATAAATCAACAGTGTATATGTGTTGCCTGAATTCTACTTATACTTGTATGCATGAGATCATTCTACCACTTTTTGTTTATATGACTGAATACTAAAGGTGACATTAGGCTGCTGGTTGTACTCTGAAAATGTCACAGATGCTTGGCTGCAGCAGAGTACGCTGCTATGACATCATACCTGGCCGGCGAAGAAACCACACACACCAATGATGCAGAGAATGTTAAAGACGGCTGAACCCACGATGGTCCCAACACCCACGTCACCTTTGGTGATGAACACCCCTAGGGAGAGAATGAGCCAGCACACACACACACACACACACATACAGTATGCATGCACGCACAATATACACACAGACACACACACAGCATTATGACTCCATAGAGAGTGAAGATGAGTTGTACACTACTTCACTTATGCAGCTGCAGTGCAGCATCTGGGCACTGACTAACAGATGTCACATAACTCCATGTTGGTCATGCATCACTCTCTCTCACACACACACACACATGCCCACAAACAAACATACGGAGGAAGAAGAGAAGAAAATCTTTTTTAGAGGCCAAAAACCTCTTGGCTCTTAAACCAAGTCTGTATGTATGTATAATGTATAATAAGTATTATGAGATGAGATGAGATATCTTTATTAATTCCTGCAGGGAAATTCAGGAAATCTTGTAGTGAAATCTATTTGATTTCATATAAGTACCACAATATTATTATAAAAACATATGGCTTTTACTCCCCATCATTGCTATAGTGTTTATTACATAATATGACTTTAATGTAATTCCAATGTGATTTGGTATATTGAAAGCCATGTTTGTTTAGAAAGACATACATACTTCTTCCATAATGCAGCTACAGTATTACAGCATGTGTTTCAGTTAAAAGCAAGGAGGTAAAGAGACGGCTGCAGTTATTGCACCTATGACGGATGTGAAGAGCTCAGGAGCAGAGCTGCCAGCGGCCATAAAGGTTGCACCTGCAACATCCTCATTAAGATGAAGACGCTGAGAGAAAAGAGAAGAGGAGACAAATATAAAGTTAATTCTTCAACAGGAAATAGCTCCTGCAGTCAGAGACATACACAGTACATCAGTCACTGCCTGACTTCTGACCCTTAAGCTGATCACAAAGGTATTTCCTGAATCTGGTATTTTACCACTGTTGAAACCTCTAGAAGAAGAAAAACTAATTTGTGTAATAAAAATTGATTCCTATGTCTCCCTTTTTACTGAGAATTAGTAACACATTATTTAGTAAGATACAAATAGAAAAACATTTTCCCAAATGTCCATCAAAACCCCGATTGCTCAATGTTGACATTTCCTTCAAAATGCTATACATGACTGTAATTGATAAACGCACTGCTTAAGACCTCATGCTCATACCTCACATATCTTTTCCAGGGAGGGGACGAAGTAGTCATCACAGACCAGAGCCAGGGCACAGAACATGTAAATGGTCTGTGGAGAGACAGTGAATAATAAATATTACAGGGACCAATACAATATGAATGCTGCATAGAAGTGAATTTATACATGTGACATAACACAGAGAAAACTTCCTTGGCTTCCTTGGGTTCCTGCTGAATATTTAAATATGATGTATATTGTATGTATATTTAGATGATCTGTCAACAGGAGATGTTTTTTTTTATCACCTTCCATGTCCTGTTTTGTAACTTCTATTGTAAACAAGTCTCTGGAGGCACTTGGAATATTATCTGAAAAAATAGTTCTCTGTTAGATTACATTTGTATGCAAATTACCATGAAAAATGAAACAAGTGCACTAATTAAAGGCTAAAGAGTCACAGATCTGATCCATGCAAATACAGTGCAGTGAATCAAACATTAAAAATTTATGAACAATTTAACTGTGGGAGCACATTATTTACATTTATAGTAGGGAAGTGAGTTTTCACTTTTAAAACAGACTAGCATTTAAAAAGCCCAAGAGTGGAGGATATTTCTATTTATATTTTGCAAATGCAAAGTTACTATGACCCATAGAGTGATAGTCACAATGGCAACATTTATAGCAAATATACCAGTTTTAAATATGGTGGCATTTTCCTTTATGAGATCCTTAATTTACACAGTATTAAGATAAACTTTGACATTTACCAATATCTCCCTTCTAAAACTTTGATTTCAGAGACACTTTCATCATTCATATTTGCTTTGGTTATTGGTTAGCACATGCAACATTTCCTCTTTGTCACATAATTGATACAAGACAGAGTACCAGTACAATAAAAGACGCTGTCATTCCAAAGGATGGAATGACAGCTTGCAATGATCAAGAGAAATCTCAGGTAGTGATGACAGACTGGCTGGAAACAGGTGAACAAAAAAAAAGCCATGAATATTCTTACATTTTGTAATAATGAAGCCTATCAAAGGCCAACTTTGACAGCAGGAGAGTGAATATTCCTTTTTCTTTTAATGCTCAGATCAGAGTCAGATTTAACTGTGCACCAAAAGTTCCTTCTATTTCCTAATTCTGAAAGCAGGTGAGAGTGAGCTGAACTACCAAAGATCTGCATAAGAGCTATGACTGGACTCACACAGTAAACGATTTTTAGTGTGTGTGTGTTTGTGTGTGTGGGCGTGTGTGTGGGTGTGTGCGTGCCTGCTATAAGCCCAAGCCCATCAGTCCCTGAGGTGGGGATTTGTCAGTTCAAGGCAAGCAAAAGGTCAAAGGTCGCATGTAATCCTGAAAACTGGGTTTAATCTGGATTCTGATTTAGAGGAGGGTATAGAAAACTACAGCTTTCATCTCCATCTAAATCCTACGGCAGCTGGGTGTGAGCATGTGTCTATATCAGTGGATGAGCAAGTGCCCATATGTTTTGTGTGTGAATTGGACCAGCAATTGGAAATTAATTACTGTAATAAAATTCAGTAAAGCTCTAATTTAAAGTATTTAATAGTTTTCTGCCTTTCAGATGACTACAACACCAGAAACATACATGAACAAGAATCCCTGCATGACGTTGGGGTCAGTTCATAAAAGCTTTGCTGATGACTGCATCATGGGATAATAGAATTTTTTTTTTTATCAATATCCAGTGTTTAAACCAACATCCCTGAATTTAGACCATATGTTGCTACAGTACAAATACAGTATATCTCTGGCAATCTAAGCTACATGGTTACATGACATCTGTTCTGTAATGTATTATTATTATTTTTAATAGTAGTTTTAGATTTGAAGCTATTTGGTTTAATTTTTTTTTTTAATTATTAACAACAAAATAAGTGCTTATAAGTTCTTTCAGAAAAAAACAGTACAGGGAATTGCTGCAGGTAGAGAGGTATGGCTTCCAGTACATTTATCAGCTATATTGGGAAGTTTCAGTTTCAATTAATTTCATCCTGTCACTGAAACTCTACAGGGCTTATGTGTTTTGTCAAATTTAATTGTTGTGATAATGAATGTATCTGAAAGCGTTAGTAGCTTACTGACAAGATGTTGAAAAGCAACATAGGATATACAACCCCAATTTAAAAAAAAAAAAAAAAAAGTAAAGTCTAGATTGAAAACATAACAAATGTTTAAACTAAGAAAATGTACCATTTTAAGAAAATATGGAAATAGGGTCATTTTGAAATTAATGGCAGCAACATGTCTCAAAAAAGGACAGAGGCAACAAAAGGCTGTAAAAATAAGTGGTACTAATAGGAACTGGAAGAACATCTTGCAACTAATTGGGATAATTGGCAACAGGTCAGTAGAATGATTGAGCATAAAAAGAGCATCTTACAGAGTCGGAGTCTCTCAGAAGTAAAGATGGGCGCAGAGCTTCACCAATATGTGAAAAGCTGCATCTACAAATTGTCGAGCAAGTTCAAAATAATGTTCCTCAATGTAAAATTGCAATGACTATAAATATATCATTATCTACAGTACCTAATACCATCAAAAGATTCAGAGAATCTGGGGAAATCTCGGTGTGCAAGTGACAAGAACGAAAGGCAATACTGGATGCCCGTGATCTTCTGGCCCTCAGACGACACTGCATTAAAAAAAGACATGATTCTGTGATGGACATCACTGCATGGGCTCAGGAATAATTCCCAAAATCACTGTCTGTGAACACAGTTCACCGTGCCATCCAGACACACACGTTATTGCAGAAGAAGCCATATATGAACATACTCCAGAAATACTGCCATCTTCTTTGGACCTAACCTCATGTAAAATGGAGTGGAAAACTGTTCTGTAGTCAGACCAATGAAAATGTGACATTCCTTTTGGCAACCATGGGTGCCATATCCTCCGGACTAAAGAGGAGAGGGACCTTGCAGCTTGTTATCAGTATGGGAATCCTTTCCCAAAACTCCAGCAACTGGTTTCCTCATTCACCAGTGGTTTACAGACTGTTTACAGACGGTGTGCATTGGAATGTGATTCATGTGACACAACTGTTATTATTTATTTACAACTGTAATTTCTGAGATTAATGTTTTGCATGTTGCTAATGTAGCTCCATTTTTTTGTTGACCACGTCAGTCTTTATAACCTAACATGATAATCTCAGGTACTATCTGTTAAGTCTCTGCTGGTCTAAAACATCAAGTACACCTTTCACTAAAGCTCATACCATATGACTGACTAGTAATGGACCAATTCCATGTATATCCATTGTCAATAAAATGAAGAGCTGATTGCCTGATTCTTTTGGCAACCCAAGATTACTTTAAATCCAAGTAAACTCTAAAGTCACTAGATTTCTGACTGAAACATTAAAACAGCAATTTTTGTCAGAGAGAGAGAGTCGTTCAATGTAGTGTTGAAACAGTAGATTAATAAAATGTTGCTAAAATAGTTAATCGATTCATTCAGTAATCATTTCACTTATCAATTAAAAGCACCAGATGCTGTGCCTCATCTCCATACTAAAGATTTACGTGCACCCAAAACACAAAAACTGTGCCTACATACAATCAACTAGAGAATGTGCACCCAGTGGTGCTTGCATAGTTCACCCGAAACACTCCCACATAAACCATAAACACTTATGTATACTAATATTTGTGTTGCTTCTGTGCAAAAAGGAGGCAGTGTAAAACAAGTTTTAAAAGGCTGACAGGTCCATAAAGCTGTTAAAATATCAAACAGAATATGTATATGAATGTGTTCACACAGTTCACACATCTAACAAAACATCAAACATCTTCTTTAAGCCCAACATCAACATTTCAAATCAACACGCATCTGGCAGCTCTGCAGTTTCTCAGTGGGCACCAGTGACCCTGACAACACCGTCATGTATTCACTGAAATGTTATACAAACATATAAATACAAAAATATATGAAAACAGAATAAAGGGAAGTTGGCCTAAAAAGGTTCTGTTAGAAAAGTGCCATATTACATGCTCCCTTTTGCACATATGCAATGACAGTATACAGGGCCCCTGATCTCTGCAAGATCTGTATATTGATAGCCAGTTTGCATTATTTTCTCAAACATAGGTTCTGCTCAATTTTTTCACCATCTCCAAGAGATTTTGATAAAAAAGGCTGAGGCTATCCCTACTACCCAGACTTTTCATGAAAAAAATCCTGCTTTCTCCAGCCTCTAAGCAGCTGGGGTCGAAATTTGGGAATTTCTTCTCCACTTCTGTATCTTCAGACAGTATGAGCAAGCCCTGGGCTAGTAAACTGAATACAATGTACAAAGTCGAGGCTCAGAATTCACGGCCTCAGTCGTTTGCGGATTTTTCCTTAGAACCTCAGAACCTAACTAATAATTGTTCACAGAGACCACAGATATGCTCAGCAAATTGTTATGGCTTTTTCCGTGGCAATATATCATTTTTCATGCATTTTAAAGCTAAATTATTAAGCACAATATAATTTACTAATTTAGGTCACTAATGTATTTACTAATAATGTATTAAGCTGAGTTTGAAATGAAATTAAAGTGTTTTGTGAGCATATTTGGGGACATATTTAGGGTTTAAGCTAGAAAACCAGGCACTTATAGGTATTTTTTCGACCACATCTAAAATTTGCGGTTTTTCACAATTTGTGAGTGCTCTAGAAACATAACCCCAGCGAATTTCGGGGGTTTACTGTACAGCAAAATCAGCAGCGCTCTTGGAAGAAGCATCTTCTTCATTCTTTGTATCCAAATACTGTGGTCAGATTGTTTGGGTATGGTCATAGATAATCTTTTAAAACATCAGAACTATATATGAAATACTAAAAAAAAGACTTTCACTTCTCTGGCTCACTTCTTGCATGCCATCTTCCAGTCATGTTCTGTTTACATGCTGTGAAAGTTCAAACATATGCAGTCATAGTGGGCAAACTCTTCATCAGGTCTGGTCATTTTTGGTTTGAATTCTCTTTTTCTAAAAACAGTAAGGTGTAAAAGTACAACTATACAGTACAGGCCAACTCAGAGGTGGGTGCACTGTAACATTGCCCATTTGGTAGTTCTTAGTGCTCTGTTTATGTACAGCAAAATTCCCTGGAAATGCTGCTCTACTTGCATGATCTTCCATTACAATTAACAACAGCACATCAACATGGGTCACCATAATCTGGAACATTCTGCTTTGTGTCATTTTCCAGTGGCAACAGAGGGGCTCTATCATAGCCATGCCTGCTTGGCCAAGCTGGAGAGGCCAGTGTGGTTGTCAGGCATGTGCTGAACCAGAGAAGAGGACAGGAAAGTAGGTGACAAGAGAGAAGAGGAGAGGAAAAGAGCAGAGCACCGTTTATCATTTGTTCATGACTGTGCCGAATGACAGCCTGCCATCAAGGTAATGAAACCAAACATGGCACGTCCTTAGCAGTACAATCACAAAGGGGAGTTTAAATAATTTTACACAGCAAAGTCTGTCATCAGGTGTGAGGGGCTGTAGAAAGTCTGATAAATTGCCTCAAGTGACATCAAGGAATAAGTGTCAGTTGGGTCTGAAGACTACAAGTTTGAAAATAAAAAGTTAGAAGAGACTACCAGAGCTCTGTAGTGTGCAGCTGCTTATCTCTGCTTGAGGTCAGAGTCTCATTGCTGCATTAGCCACCAACAACCTAACATACAAACATACAGTACACCTACATTATCAACAAGTTGCATTAAGAATGTAGGTTCTAGTTTTGACAATGAAAAAGCATGTATGGTGGAAAAAACATATCTCGGGTTCTGCTGTATCAATTGAGTCTGACAGTGTTACAAATGTGCAATTCTAAATGGTTCTAAATTTTTCTGTAGTTTAACTGTACTTTAAACAAACTGTAAACAATAGACAAAAATCAATATTATATTATTTTTATTTCCCCATATAATTAACTACATAATTTCACTTTTTAAAAAGGATAAGAAATTTGATTAAACAGTGGTTTTGAACAAGTGTTAACTAGGAGTAAATACTGCAATTGCTGGGCACAGCTGTGGATGAAAACAGATTTGGTGCTCCACTGAGTGTTTCTTGCAGCAGGACTGTGAATGAGGTAGAGACTAAAAATAAACTAAAATGTCATGTTTGTGTTAATGAAGGAACATGTCAATGGTGTGAACCACTGATGTGTTCTTAATAGTTTTTGGACAACAGTATAACATAGAGCTAGATATATGCTACCAGGTTTTGGATGTGAACACTAATTTTTGGTAGAATCAGTTAATCTGTCATTTTTTAAATCACATTTGTTGACAGTAAGAAAAAGGCAAAGACTTATCCTTTAAAACATGATGCAGAAATGCTCAGCAAGCGATGAAAAATAATTTGTGCACTTACACAAACTCTGACATGTTAGGACACCTGCACATGAATGGACTGTAGTAAAGATTCACTTACACACAGGACATGCAGCGCCACAGCTCCTTCTGTTCTCTCTTTGTTTGTGAACAGGTCTGTAGGGAACTCATGCAGAGCTGGAACAGACCAGACAGAAACATAAGGTTAGAACTATTCATATACAGTATGTTAATGCATGTATACATATGTATGTCTCTGTAGAGTGGGGTACATCCAACATATTTCCAGTGCCCAGCAGAGTTCAACCGGTGAGCACAGAAACCCACTGGAGTCATGTACTGACAAGGAGCCTTGACCGAACTATCCTTTCACTGGCTATGTATGGCAGTCTAACTGTGCCTTTCCAAGGACTTTGTATGCTTGAAGCAGGATAATAGGAAAATGAAAAAAAGTGAACACTAGTAGGACAAAGAGGAGAGAGAGCATTTTAAAAATAGAACAAATGATATTTAGGGTACAGCAAGTAGTATAGAAAGCAAAGGACAGAGAAAAGGTGGTGGGAGTTTAACCATAATTTGCAAAGTGCACTTCTCTGCATGAGAATGTAAGTACAACTGATAAGAGAGGGCAACTGTGAGTCTGAGTAAGATACAGAGAGCAAGAGAAAAAAATGGAGAGCTGGCAGATGGGAGAGTGTGAAGGAAAACAGAAAGAGATGAAAAAGAGAGTTTGTCTTTAAAAGGTGGCCAAAGTTATTAAACCCACCCCCCACCCCTCCACAGTTTTTAGTGTCCTCCCCTCTCTCAGTCCAACAGTCCCTCTTTGACTGCCAAGACCAATGACAGGCATTTGGCTGCCAGAGTGTTGAGAAACCTTTGCCTCTTAATCCACAAGCATCATGTCACCACTGTCATCTTCTCCCCCAGCTGAAATTAGGAGTTTATTCACAGGCTACTTCTAACATCTGGTACATATTTCAGAACTACACTATTCCCTGGGAAAGGACAGTAAGGCACCAGGAAGTGAGGTGGGCTAATGCTAATGGTTGCTTGCATGTGGTGCAAAAACTGGCAACATCAGAATCAGAATCAGAATCAGAAACAGATCCCTGTGACCCTAGTTAGGAATAAGAGGGTATAGCTAATAGATGGATGGAGGGTGATTAATTGTCACTCAATTCTATCTGGGATTCTATCGCCAAGAAGACTGTGACCTCAGAATTTAATCCTGGTTAAATAATTAAGTACATCAGTACATAGCAAAGTAAAATAGTGTTCCACTAGGAACCATGGTGCTGTACAAAAACAGTGAAACAACACTTAAGAATACACATATCTAATACTCATATCTAATAGTTAAGCTGACTGATAGTTAATGAAGCAATGCAATTATGTGTGCCATATAAGTCTACGTGACTGTTGCTGTTCCTTTGTCTGCATAAAAACAATTAATAAAGTTAAAAGTCAATAAAACAAAACATTGTGTTGATGTGACAGCTTTGCACCTTCGCTATCCTCCCCGACAGTTGTATGCTGCTGTGTCTTAGGAATGACACAGGTGACTGAAAAGGTAGACTATAAAATATAAATTTCAGAAAGTATTGATTTAAAATAGTGCAGTTGTACACTGTTAATCCTCCAGTCTCCCCTCTCTGTGGTCATCTATACTGGGTTTTAATGAAGCCCAGTTAACAAGATTTTTGCTGATAAAATTATAGACAACATATGGTTGTGACAGCAGCTGTGTGATATATCAGATTTGAAATGAGTGTTCACAAAAATGTTTTCATTCTAGAAAACTGTACATGGTGTTTACTATTTTAGTAACTTATGGTGTTCTGCTCCATGCTTTTTTGATCTTTGACTAGATACATGAAACCTGGTGTAATAAGAGTATAATTTACTAAAAAGTGTTGCCACACCTGATGGCAGAAAGAGGGACTGCATAGTGGAATATTTTAGTCCAGTGTGACACTTTGAATCGCTACATCTGTACAAGGTAGCTCAATCAGAACTATGCCACTCAAGCTAATCAGCTGGCATGTATGCTTTTACGGCACTTAACTCTGTCAGTCACGTGATCCTCATCTTGCAGGTTGTTTTCTACTGAGAGTGTCCTATGTAGTTTTGATTGTTGTCATAATGACAACTGTTAACTAGCAAAATTAAACAATGTGACATTTGTTTATTTGTCTTTTTGGTCTAAAACTGAAGTATGGGATAAAGTGAAGCTTTCCCATGATAAAGTCAGAGGCTCAACAATGTTCTTACAATTCATTCATTTTTTTTACTTATATCTTTTAAAGTAACATTTATTAAATTGGATACACGCCAGTTGAAGGGTTTAGATCAACAGCATCAATGTTACACAGTATTAGTCTTACATCATAAAGTGTAGGTTGCCTTCTATATCATTTATGTTCATTTGAGAGGCAGGTAGGCTACCAGTGGGTGAGAGAATGAATGAATAATCTAAGGTACGTGTTGAGTAGCTCATCATTCTACCTACTCTTGGTCTTATCTCAGTTGCAACACATTACAGAGCGAAAATGAGAGCAGAAAATGATAGTTCAATGCTTTACCACTGTTTTCTCCCACTCTTTCAATTTTCACAATTTCATTGTGTTTGAGTGTCTGCAGTCCTCCTCTGCACTATGTTCCACTGCTATACTTTCTTAAGCCTAACACAATGCAGAGCAGCCTGTAAAATGCCACAGAGTGTACAGAGCAGCAGAGCACACAGCCATCTCACAGCAACAGCTGGATGTGTTTAACATTTACTGTTTAAAGCCAATGTTAGCTGGTTCAAACTCAGTCCAGCTAAAATGCCAGGCTAGTGTATGAAGGGAAAGAACAAGCAGCTCTTATGATACTGTAGAACCTAGGGGGAAGTGGAGATAAGAAAAACAACACTCCTTTCTTAAGTCAATGTTTTACAAATAACCAGAAATAGTGATACATCAAAACAGTGAAGGGAAAAATGAAAAAGCAGATACAAAAACAAAAGAAAACTAGCAGAATGCTGAAGTTGAAGGCATCCTCAAGTCTTCAAAGAGCCTGCAGACAAAACTCTTAGAGCTAATTACTGATCCAAGAAGCATGAAGTCCTTTTTCCCATGAGAGCTAAGCACACATGCAGATGTAATGCCGAATTAGAAACCCATCAAACCTTCATGTTTTATAGACACCACCACTAAGAGGTTCCACTTGACAGCATCCAGCTCTTTCTAAATCTGACTTACGCACTTAAAGCATAATTTCTGGTTTAGTTCTGTTTGGTTGCTTTGTTCTGTTAGTTTTGTCCATTGGTGATAAACAAAGTAACTGTTTACTAAAATCCTACCTAAAACAGTGACTGTTACAGTATGTTGAAGCATCGTGCATGGCACTCTGGTAAGAAGGAGTGTGGTATCTTATTTTAGCTTCTTTAAAACTCACATGAGCAGAAGCATAAGAAAACACATTATAAATATGTAAACTACAAATATTAGCATATGGCCACCTACTGTAATTAGCTTCCTACCTACAGCATTAACCCAGCAGTATTTCATTAACTAATGACATTTCATGAGGTTAGAGGTCACATGAAAAGCCACCACATGCAATCTGTAGATGAGGGGCTTAGCTAAGTATGTAAGAACCTCAAACTGTTTATTCCTGTTTGCACTGACCACAGTAGCAAAGGAGATACAGACAGATGTTTGAGCAACTACAGTCAACCTGAAATGGAAACTCTACATCAACCACATGAGAAGCAGACAGCGTGAGAGCTGCCAAACTGAGGTGAATGATGCTCAGAAATGAGCAGGGGAGACAAAGGGCTCAGCAACTGATTCCTGTCAAGTGGACATGGTAATGGAGACAAGAGGATAGGCTGGCAGAGCAGCTATAGAGATTTCTGTGCCCGGACTGACATCTGCTAATACGCCTTAGTGAGATCAAGGCAGCAGATGCGCTCATTGCCATAGTTTTCTGTGAATGGACAGACAAGAACAAGCACCTGCTTCACGCGCACATGCTACAACATACTTAACTCTATATACGTCGGGGTGGCCGCTAAGGTACTTTCATTTTCATGGCGCCTCAGTTCTCAATAAATGGAAGATTTCCAAGTCCTCAGCTCTTACTCCTTTTTAATCCATCAATCATGTAGAGGCAGTTAACCAAGCATACTTTTTCTGTCTCACTTTACCTTTACACATTTACACAGCTGCTGGTCACTGAGCAGCTGCAGTCCTAGCTGAAGGTTATGCAGCTTGGACACACTGACAGCAGATACAGAGGGAGGTTATGCCTTCTCACACACACTATATTTGCCAATATGGTGACATAAGAAGGCATATTTTCATATAAAACTAATAAAAAAAAAACATAAGTGAACACAAAACTATATTTGACTCCACAAACAGTATATAGAAGAAAGAGCCAAGTCTGAAAAAATACAAAATAAAAACTGGATAAAGAGTGGGAGTTCCTGCTAAGTTCTAATATCAGTCAGTCTGAGCTGTCACTCATACACAGCACAGGCGCACTCTGAACACAAACACAGCTACAGCAGGTGACTGCACAGTCATTATTGCACTTATTCCGATTGAAGAAAAAATGAACATTAACTGCAAAAACACTCCTGTGCTAAATTTCAACAAACGATAGAAGTCCAAATGTTGGGTTCAGTCCGAAAGCACTTTGAGACTTCCTGCATCATTGTAGCATCACATTTGTGTGGTGGGCACACCCTTCATAGACTTTTCAGTGATGTTCATTGGTAATACCACTGGAATAACATAGGTTCTTTTGTTTTTGTCAGTGTTTTTTTTAAGTTAC